>NC_137895.1:84595275-84949695 GCF_963455335.1 Martes martes | reverse complement strand
AGTTTTCAGACTGTTGCCTAAATTAAAAATTAGATTGCACTTCAGGCAAACTCAGTATTTAAGTCTGAGTTTTCCAGATGACTATATAACATGGTTAACTCTCAATATCTTTATTAACTGAAAAAAGTTTTTAAAATCCTGTATTGTCAAAATACTATCCAACAACCTACTCAATTGCTACAGGTTAGCCAAATGATTTAACTTGGTTGTTATAAGTTCTCTCCCTAAAGACAAATTCATGAGCAATGAGATGATTCAACGAATGTCAATAATCTCATTAAAGAATCAAACCATCAAACTCTTTTAAGGTGGAAGCATAAGAGCATTTTGGCATCTGTATTTAAATGAACTATTAGTATTACTAGCTTCGTACACATCATCTAACACTTTATTTTTATCCTTTAACAACACATTAGATTAGACAAAGTACAAAATTAGCATAAGTATTATTAGGGTTTATCTGGCATACATACCGGTTAGGGTAACGATTAAAAATACATAAAGCAGTCAGGATTGCAGTAGGAAACAAATGGCACACTCAACTTGGGAAATCTGAGCAGAGTTTAATAAAGGGACCATTTTCAAAGGTGCTAGTAAGGAAGAGGGAAAGCAAAAGATACAGTGCAGTATCCTTGGCTAGTATTAGCAATGCACCTGGCTACCCTGAAGTTATAAAGAGGTGTAGGGAATAAGCAATTCCTGGAACCCAGAGACTCAGGCTCTTTCATCTGTTTCATCCGGTATGGAGAGGGCCACAGGATCATAGCTATGACCTTTGGTCAAAGGACAGTGACCTCCCTCAGGGAAAGACTGGAAATAAAACCACCACCTCACTCTCCTCCCTGTCTCTCATCTTCTGCCTCCGGTGCCCGCCTAATGGCCAAACCGAGAAGCCGAGAGCAAGAGAGCCACTGAGATAGTGCATAAAGATGAGTCTCTCACAGCACAAATGCAAATTTCATATTTATACTCTAAATCAGAAGTTCACCAAAAAGGTAAAGCAGTAATTCAACATCTTAACTTGCCTACTCACCAGCTAATATTGCCTCATTTAACTTAAACCAACAACTCAAGCAGATTCAAAACCTTGCTTCGGGGGTCCCTGGGTGGCTCAGTGGGTTAAAGCCACTGCCTTCGGCTCAGGTCATAATCCCAGGGTCCTGGGATAGAGCCCCGCATTGGGCTCTCTGCTCAGCAGGGAGCCTGCTTCCCCCTCTCTCTCTGCCTGTCTCTCTGCCAACTTGTGATCTCTTTCTCTGTCAAATAAATAAATAAAATCTTTAAAAAAAAAACAAAACAAAAAACCTTGCTTCGATGAACTGGTGTTCAAGTGCCTCTCAGCATTATAGATAAAGTCATTTTTTGTTCCCATCAATAACATTTAGTAACTTAACAATTTTCTTATTTTATCAAGCAAAGACAGCCTAAGATTTACTTAATTCCACTGGTAGGAAATGAGGACCTCAACCTTCGATATCTATCCTATGATAGAGAACGTGTGTACTCTGTATGAAATAAATCTTTTTTATAGATTTTATTTATTTGTCAGAGAGAGAGACAGCAGGAGTGCACAAAATAGCGTGGCAGGCAGAGGGAGAAGCAGGCTCCGCACTGAGCAAGGAGCCCATATGGGGCTCGATCCCAGGACCCTGGGATCATGACCTAAGCTGAAGGCAGACGTTTAACTGACTGAGCCACGCAGGTGTCCCAAGAACGAAATCTTTAAAGAACAGTTCAGTTTGGGGCGCCTGGGTTGCTCAGTGGTTAAGCCTCTGCTTTCGGCTCAGGTGATGATCCCAGAGTCCTGGGATCGAGCCCCGCATGGGGCTCTCTGCTCAGCAGGGAGCTTGCTTCCCCCTCTCTCTCTGCCTGCCTCCCTGCCTACTTGTGATCTCTCTCTCTGTCAAATAAATAAATAAAATTTAAAAAAAAATAGAACAGTTCAGTTAAATACTACCCTCACATAAAACATAAAGGATACCAGGAAATCTGAACTTTCTTACCATTTCTTTCACTCTATTAGGAACCACCTCAGAAGTTTCTTGGAATTATTTCAAATAGCACACATTTGGGAAAGTATGTTATTTACAGTATCACTGACATATTTGCAAATACTGCAGGCTTTGTTTTTATTGTTTTTGCTGGCTTCAAAAATCAGACAAAAGTTGTTTTAGGCACTGAGGATGACACAGAAATATCTGAGTCTGATAATACCATGTGTCAAACCAAACCTGAACAAGTTGTTTTTTTTTTTTAAACTGAGGTATAATTGACATATATATAAAACACTACATTAGTTTCAGGTGTACAACATAATGGTTCATAATTTATATATATTGTGAAATGATCACAATAACTGTAGTTAACATCTGTCACTATACATAGCTACGAAAATTTTTTTCTTGTGACAAGAACTCTTAAGATTTACTCTCTCAGCAACCTGCAAACATGCAACGTAAATGAACTAGGGTTACCATGCTGTATATTACATTCCCATGACTTCTTATTTTTACAATTGGAAGTCTACTTTTTGACCCTTTTCCCCATTTTCATTCCCCTTCCTCTCTGGTAACCACAAATCTGTTCTCTGTACCTAACGAGCTGGTTTTTGTTTTTTAATATTTCATGTATAAATGAGATGATTGGATATTTGTCTTTCTCTGACATTCACCTGGCATAAGGCCCACAAGGTCCATCCATATTGTCACAAATGGGAAGATTCCCTTCTTTTTATGACTAAATGATATTCCATTGTGTGGGAAGTTCCTTTGTTTTTAATGCTGAATAATATTCCTGTGTGTGTGTGTGTGTGTGTGTGCGCGTACACATTTTCTTCATCCATCCATCTACTGCCGCTGAACAGTTGTTTTGTTATCTTGGCTATGGTAAATAACAATGCAATAAACATGGAAGCGCATATATCTTTCTAAGTTAGTGTTTTTGTGGGATAAATACCCAAAAGTGGAATTGCTGGATCATGTGGTAGGTCTATTTTTAATTTCTTGAGGACCTCCCACACTGTTTTCCATAGTTGCTATACCAATTTACATTTCCACAAAAAGTATGCAAGGGTTTCCTTCTCTCCACATCCTAGCCAATACTTTTTTTTTTTTTTTTTTAAAGATTCTGTTTATTTATTTGAGAGAGAGAGAGTGAGCGAGCAGGAGCAGGGGGAGGGGACGGGGCAGAAGGACATGACCTGAGTTGAAGGCAGATGCTTAACTGACTGAGCCACCCAGGTGCCCCAACACTTATTTCTTGTCTTTTTGATAAGAGCCGTTCTAATAGGTGTGAGGTGTTATCTCATTGTAGTTTTGATTTCATTTCCTTGATGATTAGTAATGTTGAGTACCTTTTCTTTTTTTCCCAATAAAATTTTAATTTAAATTCAATTAGTTAACACAGAATGTATTATTAGTTTCAGAGGTAGAGTTCAGTGACTCATCAGTCTTACATAAAATCCAGCACTCATTACATCATGTGCCCTCTTTAATGTCCATCACCCAATTACCCCATCCCCTCATCTCCCTCCCCACCAGCAGCCCTCAGTTTATTTCCTATGATTGAGAAACTCATATGGTTCGTCTCCCTCTCTGATTTCATCTTGTTTGTTTTTCTTTCTCTTCACCTATGATCCTCTGTTTAGTTTCTATGAATTCCACATATGAGTGAGATCACATAATTTTCTTTCTGATTGACTTATTTTGCTTAGCCTAATACCCTAGTTTCATCCACATCGTTGCAAATGACAAGACTGCAATTTTTGATGGCTGAATAGTATTCCATTGTATAAATATATCACATCTTCTTTATCCATTCATCTGTCGATGTACATCTGGTCTCTTTCCACGGTTCGGCTATTGTGGACATTGCTGCTATAAACATTGGGGTGCAGATGTCCCTTCGTATCACTACATTTGTATCTTTTGGGGTAGATACCTAGTAGGTTGAGCGCCTTTTTATGTACCTGTTGACCATCTACCTGTAAGTCTTCTCTGGAACTGAACCTGTATATTTTTTTAATATACGTATCTTAACAAACTTTGAAACAGACTGAATCTGTTGATAATCTGTAATTTCACCTGAAGACCATAATGTATCAAATGTTTTAAAACTCATTTTGTTAAAAGTTCTGATTATACTTATCAGAATGACCATCAACAAAAGAGAGAGGGAGAGAGGGAGAGAAAAAGAACAAGTGTTGACAAGCACGTGGAGAAACTGGAATCCTCATACACTGCTGATGGGAATGTCAAATGGTACAGCTGCTGTGGAAAGCTATATGATGGTTCCTTAAATAATTAAAGTAGAATTATTATGACCAAACAATTCCACTTCTGAGTATATACACAAGAGAACTGAAAGCAGCAACTTACGTATTTCTATATCTATGTTTATAGCAGAATTATTCACAATAGCCAAGATATAGGAACAACTCAAGTGTCCATCAACAGGTGAACGGATAAAGAAAATGCTGTGTGTTTAGGTACACACACACACACACACACACACACACACACACACCATGGAATATTATTCAGCATTAAAAAAGGAAGGAAATTCTGACCTATACTACAATATGGATGAACTTTGACAATGTCATGTTAAGTAAAAAAAGCCAGTCATAAAATGACAAATACTCTATGATTCATGAGAAAAAAACAATTTCAAGAGACTGGTTATTTTCTTTTAGGTAGTTGAATATTGACTGGCTATGTTCAGGCTAAAGGAAAACTTCAGGTTATTTAACTGCTCATGAGATACATTTCTGTAAGAATTGGCACTTAACTTCTTCTCTTCAGTCTACCTTTTAATTTTTAAGAGGAAGTTGATACAATTTGAGAAAATATGACAAGTGATCGTCACCCTTCTTAGGTTATCTGTACATCTAGGCTTTCTTACCTGTGGGCTTACTTGCATTTAATAGGAGGATAGCCTCTCTTTGACCGTGGTGAAATATGAATAATTTTGTTACCCAGCTTGTTTTACGTATGTGTAAGGAGTATCAGTGCGTAATAACAAGAATCTGAGATCCTTAGAAGAAAGGTGATATACAGGTACTGTTAAAATAATGGCAACTTGAGAACTAATGTTTGGTGAGTTCAGCACTAAGGTTGTAAAGCATTAAGCCTGGACTCTGTCCTTGATTCTGCTGTAGGTTTCTTATTGTGTGACTTTGGGTAAGAAATGGTACCATGACTGATTTTTCTCAACAATGTAAAATTAAGTTAAAGTATTTTGGAAGAGATTATAATTCCATCTTTTTCTTCACTTGTCAGAAGAGATAGTACAGTAATTTGCCGTCGTCTATGTTAATGGAAAAACATGTAAACAATTAAGAATCCTAAATTTTTAGTTGGTACATTCAAAGATGCAAATTCAGTAGCTCCTATAAGAATCCATGCCTGGGTCTGAGTCCCCTCTATACTTCTCTCTACTGTAAGCAGCCCAGAATGTGGGAGATAGGCTTTTCCAACAAAGTAGACAACCTGCTCATAATCAGATTGAATTCACTTCAGTACTTTTCAGAGAGGCTTACTGAGGGACGCCTGGGTGGCTCAGTTGGTTAAGCCGCTGCCTTCGCCTCAGGTCATGATCCCAGGGTCCTGAGATCGAGTCCCTCATCAGGCTCCTTGCTCAGTAGGGAGCCTGCTTCTCTCGCTGTCTCTGCCTGCCCCCACCCCTCTCTGGCAAATAAATAAAATCTTAAAAAAAAAAACAAACCCTAAAAAAAAAAAAAAGAGTTTTACTGTGTGTTCATAATATCAGCTAGCCTAAACCTTTTTAGGACCCTAACTAGTAGAGCTTTTAATAATCTCCACCTCATAGTAGTTTATTGTGGGGGACTATTATATGTATTTCGTACTGTGTAGTTTAATAAACTAATGCACAGTTGCTATCCTATTGAGATGATTTTTATTTTTTTACTGGTCTCTTGCACTAGACTATAAAACTCTAAGAGAACAGAAACCATATATGTCTTGTTCTCCAGTGTATCCTCAGTGCCTAACTTGGCTCATGGTAGGTGTTTACCAAATATTTATTGCAGAAATTTGGAATCACAGTAAAGGATCCCTACATTTAAAATTTACATTAGAAAAAATACTATTTTCTTAACATCTTATTTAATCAGAAATTTTAAAAATTGATTTTATTTACTTATTTGTCAGAGAGCAAGAGACAGAGAGAGAGAGAGAACACAAGCAAGGGAGAGGCAGGCAGAGGGAGAAGCAGGCTCCCCACCAGATAGCCGGATGTGGGGCTCGATCCCAGGACCCTGGGATCACAACTGAGCCAAAGGCAGACAATTAACCAACTGAGCCACCCAGGCATCCCTAATCAGAAATATTTAAAAAATTTATTTGTGCAGAGCATCTGGGTGGCTCAGGCAGTTAAGCATCTACCTTCAACTCAGGTCACGATCCCAGCGTCCTGGGATCAAGTCTTGTGTCAGGCTCCCTGCTCAGCTGGGAGTGTGCTTCTCCCTCTCCCTCTGCCCCTTTCTACGCTCGTGTGTGTGTGCATGTGTGTTCTCTCTCTCTCTCTTTCTCACTCTCAAATAAATAAATAAATAAGTCTTAAAAAAAAAAATCCATCTTGGTTGCTGATGGCCAAACACAAAAATCTTCTCAGTAGATTGCAAGGATACAGACACAGTTTTATCAACTGGCCTTCCTATGCATCTCAGATGACTACTGTTGTGTTTTACGTGTTCAGAAAAACCCACACTTCCACTATCAATCTGCTAAGTGAGTTTTCAATGAAAGGAAGTAGCCTTTTATTTTCCTGCTTCATTTTCTTTCACTTGTCATAGTCTTAACGGCTGGGTAAAAAAAATTTTTTTTCTTTACTTTGCCCCTTTGAGTGCTTCTCCAACTACTTTCTAAAGGATGTTGTGCCTCTTCTAAGACAAAGCAATTACACGGGGAAACTTCTAAACTTCTAGAATGAGTTTTGACTTTTCCAGGTAGAGCTTGCTGGAAAGTCAGGTTTTTTATTAAAGCCAGAAACAAGCAACTGAAGCCTACCTCACTCTTGCCAACAGATTTTCCTAGGTTCCCATCAAGTGCAACAGAATAAACTTTTTTTTTTTTTTTTAAAGTTCCAAGAATTCTTGAGGGTCTTGTTTAAAAGGTTTACTGGTTCAAATGATAAATTCCTCCATGAATGGCGATTGGATAGGAAATTCTATCCACCTTTCAGAAACCTTCTTAGTAATGTACTCTAGAGAATTGCCAGGAGGCAATGATATTGATTTTAATGCCCAACCTCTTCTGTCTCAATGCCATCTTTCATTAGTTTGGAATCAGTTTTCCCACATATGAAATTAAATGCACAGCTTAAAACAAATTATTTCCTACTCCTTCCTCTCCTTCAGATTCACAGAAATTCTACCAGCTTTTCCAGGAAAAAAAACTTCAATTTCATAAATTAAAAAAATTAAAGCATTTGAGAACCATGATTTTTTAAAAAAAGATTTTATTTATTTATTTGACGGACAGGGACCACAAATAGGCAGAGAGGCAGGCAGAGAGAGAGGAGGAAGCAGGCTCCCTGCTGAGCAGAGAGCCCGATGCGGGGCTCGATCCCAGGACCTTGGGATCATGATCCGAGCCGAAGGCAAAGGCCTTAACCCACTGAGCCACCCAGGTGCCCCGAGAACTATGATTTTTTTTTAAAAGAACACAAATAAATCTTCAATTACTAAGATCACTACATATTCTTTGCTGATTCTAGATCATCTCTGAACTAATGTCTTAGTCATAATATCTTGTCTATAGTTCCAGAAATTACATGAATTCAGTTACTTAAAAAATTATGAAGCCACATGATGATTATTTTTGTATCTATCTACAGCCAACTTGCAAACTTTTTAATGGAATGGGGCACTAAAATAGAATAAAAATTAAATATTTAGTTAAGTCTTTATTTCCAAGTAGCGAGAAAGGCTGTCATGAGTTTTATGTTTCTACTTGTTAATCTCTCCCTGCTTTTGGGGAAAGGGAAAGATAAGTTGTGGAACACCTGGGTGGCACAGTTGGTTAGGAGCTGACTCTTGGTTTCCGCTCAGGTCATGATCTCATGGTCCTGGGACTGAGCCCCACATTGGGCTCCACGCTTAGCCTGGAGTCTGCTTGAGATTCTCTTCCTCCCCACCTACCCCTCCCACTCAAGCTGTATCTTTCTCTCTCTCTAAAATAAATAAATAAAATCCTTAAAGAAAAAAATAAATTGTGATGTGGTTAAAAGATGAATAGCCAGTAAAAACAGGAGAAAAAAGAGAAAGCATGGATTCTGGATAATCTAAAAACCAGAAAATCAGTCTGCAAATGGATCAAGTCTTATAAAATGCCTCTGGTGAGCTGGTCACTTAAGTCTGAAGTAAAAAAGAGTTTTAGCTACCAATGGCCTATTTTCTGTCTCTCTACAAGTCAAACCCTCATTTTTAGATTTCCATAAAATTTATCTAATTATTAGGGCGCCTGGGTGGCTCAGTGGGTTAAAGCCTCTGCCTTCGGCTCAGGTCATGGTCTCAGGGTCCTGGGATGGAGCCCCACATCAGGCTCTCTGCTCAGCGGGGAGCCTGCTTCCTCCTTTCTCCCTGCCTGCCTCTCTGACTACTTGTGATCTCTGTCTATCAAATAAATAAATAAAATCTTTAAAAAAATTTTTATCTAATTATTGACATTAATTCCTGTTTATTATATAATATATACCATAGTTCTGGGCTTAAGATGGATTGGGTGAACTGAATGTACCATTAAAAAAAGAAACTAGTGGGGCACCTGGGTGGCTCAGTGGGTTGAAGCCTCTGCCTTTGGCTCAGGTCATGAACCCAGGGTCCTGGGATCGAGCCCCGCATCGGGCTCTCTGCTCAGCGGGGAACCTGCTTCCCCCCTCTCTGCCTGCCTCTCTGCCTAATTGTGATGTCTGTCAAATAAATAAATAAAATATCAAAAGAAAAGAAAAGAAAAGAAAAGAAAAGAAATTAGTTTCTACCCCTCACTGTCCTTCAGATTCTCAAGAATTCTACCAGCTTGGGGTGCCTGGGTGGCTGAATTGGTTAAGCATCTGCCTTTGGCTCAGGTCATGATCCCAGAGTTCTGGGATGGAACCCCACATTAGGATCCCTGCTCAGCAGGGAGTCTGCTGCTCCCTCTCCCTGACACTCGCCCTGCTTGTGCTCTCTGTCAAACAAATAAATAAAATCTTAAAACAGAAAACAAAACAAAAAAAACCTCTACCAGCTATCTTAGGAAAGAAACTCAATTCCAGTAAGTCAATAAAATTAAAATATTTAAGAGCTTTGATATTTAAATGTCAAAGAAATCTTTAATTACTAAGCTCAGGACAGACCAGGTGGTAGAATTCCTGAGAATCTGAAGGAGAGTGAGGAGAAATAATTTTTTAAATAGCGTGTTTCATTTCATATGTAGGAGAACTAATTTCAGTTAGATCTGAGAGGTATTCTTTTGTCATTGTAAAAGACCTTGCTTTGGATGTTCCTTCTAGCACTGTAAAACAGTGAACATCTTCCCTTTCCAGCCCATCCCAATCCCTGTGCTTCAAATGAACAAGTAATCCTAACTGCATGATCTATCTCTAACAAAAGAGCCCTGTCTCATAAAATCACAGCACTGCAAAATCTGTCACTCCTTACTCATTAGCCTTCATGCAAGTAAGAATTAAATCTGTCTACTTCTTCTTTCTTAAACTGGAAAAATTATGTATCAGTTATCTACTTTGATTATAAATATTTCTATTTCCGAACAATTGTTACAATTACCACAAGGCAGATACTAGCTTTTAACTGTTATACTTGTGAAGGTAAGACACATGTTACCTAAATAACACATTTAAGCTCATTCTGTCCTAATAGAACATCTTTTTAAAAAAGTTTTTTTACTCTGGGGGTGCCTTGGTGGCTCGGTCGATTAAGCACCCAACTCTTGACTGCAGCTCGGGTCATGATCTCAGGGTTGTAAGATTGAGCCCCGCATCAGGCTCCACATTCAGGAAGGAGTTGGCTTGAGATTCTCCCTCCTCTCCCTATGCCTTCTCCCCTACTCACACTTACTCGCTCTCTCGAAAATAAGTAAATAAATCTTTAAAAAAAAAAAAGTAAAAATTTTTATTGTGAAATATAACACATTTATAGTGCACACACACGAATAAAGTATCACAGTTTAATAATTTATCACAAAGCAAACACTCAAATACTACTACCCAGGTTAAGAAATAAAACTGAGCCAACTGAGCCACCCAGGTGCCCCAAGTTATTAATTTTAATGTAATACTGCATTGATATTAATTCTTCTCCTTTATGATTAGTACTTTTTATGTCTACTTAAAAATTCTTTCCCTGGGATGCCTGGATGGCTCAGTCGGTTAAGCATAAGCCTTTGTCTCAGGTCAGATCCTAGGGTCCTGGGATCGAGTCCCACATCAGGCTCCTTGCTCAGTGGGGAGCCTGCTTCTCCCTCTGCCTGCTGCTCCCCATTGATGAGCTCTCTTTCTCTCTCTCTGACAAATAAATAAAATCTTAAAAACAAAACTCTTGGGCACCTGGGTGACTCAGTTGGTTAAGCAACTGCCTTTGGCTCAGGTCATAATCCTGGAGTCCCGGGACCGAGTCCCGCATTGGGCTCCCAGCTCCTCGGGGAGTCTGCTTCTCTCTCTGACTTTCTCCCCTCTCATGCTCTCTCTCTCTCATATAAATAAATAAAAATCTTAAAAAAAAAATCTTTCCCTGAGATGATTTCAGAAACTTGCTTCAAAATAATCCACTGCGGTTGGATAAAAGTATAGACAAAAAAGATTAGCCACATGTTGTTAATTATTGGACCTGAGTTATGAGTATTTGGGAGTCCATTTTATTTTTTTACAAGCTTAAAAATTTCACTAGCAAATTTTTAAAAGTGTTATTAAAAACTCCTGGAACTTTTAAGTGATTATAGCAAGGTTGCAGAACACAAGACTAATATACAAAAGTCAACCACTTTCCCATATAAAAACAATGAGGAAGTATTTTGAATTTGAAATGAAAAACAAAATACCATTTACATTAGCATCCCCCAAAATGAAATACTTACATATAAATCTAACAAAAAATGCTTAAGACCTATGAGGAAAACTATAAAACTGAGGAAAAAAGAGGAAATCACTAAATAAATAGGAGACATTCTATGTTTGTAGATAGACTCAAAGTTGTCAAGATGTCAATTCCTAACAACTTTTTTTTTTTAAGGTTTTTATTTATTTATTTGACAGGGAGATCACAAGTAGGCAGAACAGCAGGCAGAGAGAGAGGGGGAAGCAGGCTCCCTGCTGAGCAGAGAGCCCATGTGGGGCTCCATTCCAGGACCCTGAGATCATGACCTGAGCCAAAGGCAGATGCTTAACCGACTGAGCCACCCAGGTGCCCCACTTCCTAACAACTTGGTCTATAGAGTAAATGCAATCCCAACCAAAATTCCACCAACTTATTTTTGGATACTGACAAAATGATTCGAAAATGTATATGGCGAGACAAAAGACACCAAACAGCCAATACAATATTGAAGGAGAACAATGCTGAAGACCTGACACTACATTTATTCAAGACATATTATAAAACTACAGTATTCTCTCTCCTTCTGTCAAATAAATAAATAAAATCTTTTAAAAAAGGGGGGAGGCACCTGGGTGGCTCAGTGGGTTAAGCCTCTGCCTTCAGCTCAGGTCATGATCTCAGGGTCCTGGGATCGAGCCCCACATTGGGCTCTCTGCTCAGTGGGGAGCCTGCTTCCCTCTGCCTCTCTGCCTACTTGTGATCTCTCTCTCTGTCAAATAAATAATAAAATCTTTTTAAAAATAAATGAAAAATAATAAAACTACAGTACTCAAGGCAGTGCAGTATTGGTGGAAAAAATAGACAAAAAAAGAAGAAGAATCAATGGAATAGAATAGAGAGCTAAGAAATAGACTGACATAGGTTTAAGGCAACTGATCTTGGAAAAGGAACAAAGGCAATATAATGGATGTAAATCTTTACAACAGTGCTGCTAGAACAACCAGAAATCCACATGCAAAAATGAATCGAGATAAAGACTTTACATCCTTCTCAGAAATTAACACCAAATGGATCACAGACCTAAGTGTAAACTGCAAAACTATAGAACTCTTGGAAGATAACAGGATAATATCTAAATATCCTTGGGTTTTGGAGTGACTTTTTAGATGCAGCACCAAAAGGCACAATACATGAAAGGAAGAATTGATAAGCTGGATTTCATTAAAATTAAAACTTCCTGCTCTGCAAAAGACACCGTCAAGAGAATGAAAAGACAAGCCACAGACTAGGGAAAATATCTGCAAAAGACATCTAATAAAGGACTGTTACTCAAAATATACAAAGAACTCTTAAAATTCAACAATAAGAAACAACACAATTTAAAAACAGGCCTAAGACCTTAACAGACACCTCCCCAAAGAAGAATACAGAGATGGCAAACAAGCATATGAGATGATGTTTCACACCATATGTCATGAAGTAAATGTAAATTAAAACAATGAGATACCACTACGCATCTCTTAGAATGGCCCACATCCAGAACACTGACAACACTAAATGCTAGCAAGGATGTGGAACAACAGGAACTCTCATTCACTGCTGGTAAAAAAGCAAAATGGTATAGGCACTTTGGAAGACAGTTCGACAGTTACTTACAAAACTTACCATGCGATCCAGCAATCACTCTTTTCGGTATTTACCCAAAGGAGCTGACAACTTATGCCCAAACAAAAACCTGCATGTGGATCGATCTATCTATCTATGTATCTTTATTATTATGTTCAGATAGCAAACACATAGTACATCATTAGTTTTTGATGCAGTGTTCAACAATTCATTAGTTGCATATAACAACCCAGTGCTCATCACAACACATGTCCTCCTTAATACCCATATCAACTCTATTTATAACTGCCAAAAATTAAAAAAAATTGCCAAAAATTGGAAGCAACCAAGATGTCCTTCAGTAGGTAAATGGATAAAATGTGGTACATCCATACAACGGAATGCTATTTAGTGCTAAGAAATTACCTAACAAGTTGAGGATACATGTCATAAAACATCTGTCCAAATCCAAAACATGTACAACACTAAGAAAGAATCCTAATATAAACTATAGACTTTAGGTGATAACACTGTGACAGTGCAGGTTTACCTATTGTACAATGTGTCACTCTGGTGGAGGATATGGATAATGGGGGAAGGCTATGTATGTTTGGGGGTAGAAGGTATACAGGAAATCTGTACCTTCTCCTCAACTTTGCCAAAACCCAAAACTACTCCAAAAAACAAACTCCATTAAGACATTGTAAAAATGCTTCTACGGAAAAAAGTTTAAAAACAAAAGAATACTTCCTTCTCTGGGGTTTTGAAGATATTCTTCTAAATTATCCTTTATAAGTGTTAATTATTTTACCTCTAACATTTAGGTCTATAATCTAAACCCTGAATTGCTTTTACGGGTATGAAGTAAAGGAAAAGAGTTATGTTTTATTTCCATATGGATTTCTAAGGGAAAAAAGACCACCTTTTCCTCAAAGCTCTGCAGTACTACCTTTTAGGTAAATAAAATCTCCATATATGAATAGCTCTGTTTCTGGCATCTATGTTTCATTTGTCTGTATTTCCATCTTATGGTAATAACATATTGTCTTAATTACTGTAGCTTTATGATGTCTTGGTATCAAATTCAACGAGTTTTCTGTCCATGCTGTTAAGAATTCTTCAGCTATTCTTGGCCCTTTGCATTATCATATACATTTCAGAATCATTTTGTCAAGCTCCACAAGAAAATAACATTGGTTGGGGTGAGGGGGGCTGGCTGCTCAGTCAGAAGAGCATGCAACTCTTGATCTTGGGGTTGATTTTGTTAGGATTGCATTAAATCTATAAATCTATTTCGAGGACAGTTATCTTCAAAATATTGGGTCTACTGATCCATGAATATGGTATACTCTTTAAGTGTTCTTTCATTTCTTCCAATAATGCTTTGTCATTTTTAATAGTGTTTTTACGTACCTTTCATTGAATTTATTTCTTTTATTATACTTTCGGTAAAATTGTAAATGGCTTGTGCTTTTAAATTTCATTTTCTAATGACTTATGCTTGAATAAGTAGGTGTGATTGATTGTTGTAGAATGATTTTAGTGACATTGTTAAAATCACTAATTCTAATAGTTTACATTTTGGGGGCTTCCTATGTAGGGCACCTACAAAAATCATATAGCAAACATCAGTGTAATGGTGAATGCTAAGACCTTTTCCTTTAGGATGAGAAAACAAGACCAAAATGTTTGCTTCATTACTTTTTTTCCTCCCAAACTTACTGAGAAATAATTGACAAATATAATTATATAAATTTTAAATGTACAATGTAATGAGCTCATATACATATCTACTGTTGGAATAATGACGAAGACCAAAACAATTAACACACGCATCACCTCAATAGTTAACTTTCCTGCTTCATTACTTCTAGACAACCGAAGATCTAACAACTACAATAAAGCAAGGAAAAGGGAAGAATATCTTAAATATTGGAATCCCACTACTCAAAAATCATTTTATTTCCTCTCCTACATTTTTTTTGGAATTTAATTTTCTGGAGTTTTTGCCCTAACTTCCTTAGAACTTCGCTCACGGGTTCGTAACCTATCTTCTTTTTCTCTATATACATTTAAAGCTTAAGAGCTTTAAAAACCCCTCTAAACATGGTTTCAGTTGCACATTATAAGTTCTTATGTATAAACTTCTATTATTGTTCTATTTAAAATATTTTCTAATTTCCATTTTGATTTTTTTAATCCAACTGTTATTTAGACATATATTCTTTTTTTTTTTTTAAGACATATATTCTTAATACCCAAATATTTGGAGTTTTTCTAATTGACTTTTGGATAACTAGCTTAAATGCACTGCAGTCAAATAATAATCTGTATGATTTTAATTCTCTAAAGATGGTGGAAATTTGCTTTATGGCCCAGCATATGGTTAATTTTTGAAAATGTTCTACATGCACTTAAGAGGTAATAAACATGTGTATGGGTGGCTCAGTCACCTGGGTGTCCAGCTCTTGATCTCAGTTCAGGTCTTGATCTCAGAGTCCTGAGTTCAAGGCCTACACTGGGCTGCTGGGCATGGATCTACTTTAAAAAAAAAAAAAAGTAATAAACATATATATACTTAATTGTTAGATATACTGTTCTAATTATGACAATTATATCACATTTGCTAGTCATGTCATTCAAATATCTTATATCTTTATTAATTCATCTGATTCTTTTACCAGTTATGGAGAGATCTGTATTAAAATCTCCTACTATAAATATGTATTTCTCTCCTTTTAATTCTGTAAATCTTTGTTTCAAGTCTGTTATTAGAGGGGTGCTTGGGTTGCTCAGTCAGTTTAGTGTCTGCCTTTGGCTAGGGTCTTGATCCCAGGGTCCTGGGATCAAGCCCCGCTTTGCGCTCCCTGCTCTACAGTGTTCGCTTCTCCCTCCCCCTCTGCCCCTACCCCCACTTGTGCACTCCCTCTCTCTCAAATAAACATTTTTTAAAAATCCAAATCTGTTATTAAAATTATTTTTTGCTAAATTAAATGGTTTATCATTCTGAAGTGCCCCTCTTTTATCCCTAATCATGCTTTTTTTTTTTTTAAAGATTTTATTTATTTATTTGACAGAGAGAGAGATCACAAGTAGGCAGAGAGGCAGACAGAGAGAGACAGAGAAGCAGGCTCCCTGCTGAGCAGAAAGCCTGATGCGGGGCTCGATCCCAGGACCCTGAGATCATGACCTGAGCTGAAGGCAGAGGCTTAACCCACTGAGCCACCAAGGGGCCCCCCTAATCATGCTTTTTTGCTTAAAGTCTACTTTGGCTGAATATTAATATATCCACATTCAGAACAGTTTTCTTTTGTTTAGTCTCTAATTCTTTTCTTTATTCTGGTAAAAAAAAAAAAAAAAAGCAAAGCACAGCATGAAACTTACCATCTTAACCATTTCTAAGTGTATGTAGTTCAACAGTGTTAAGTATATTCATATTATTATACAACTACTCTCCAGAACCTTCTCATCTTACAAAACTAAAACTCTGTATCTATTAAACAACTCCCCATATCCCATTATACCCCATAACCCCCAACTCCTAACAATCACCATTCTACTTTCTGTGACTTTGACTACTGAAGATACTTTCTATAAGTGGAATCATGTATTTGTATTTTTATGGCTGGCTTATTTCACTTAGTATAATGGTTCTTAAGGTTTATCCATGTTGCAGCACATAGTGACTATTTTTTTTTAAAGATTTTATTTATTTATTTGACAGGCAGAGATCACAAGTAGGCAGAGAGGCTGGCAGAGGGAGAGGAGAAAGCAGGCTCCCCACTGAGCAGAGAGCCCGATGCGGGGCTCGATCCCAGGACCCTGGGTTCATGACCTGAGCTGAAGGCAGAGGCTTTAACCCACTGAGCCATCCAGGCACCCCCATAGTGACTATTCTTTTAATACCTTCCCTGGAGATTATGACATCTATTTTTGACTTGCAAAATTCTAGTATTAATTGGCAGTTTTACCCCTCTTCCTTGATAAAGCAAGGGAGTTTATGCCTCTCCTAATTTTTTTTTAAGATGTTATTTATTTATTTGCCAGAGAGAGCGAGCAAGAGAGCATAAGCAGGGAAAGTGGCAGACAGGGGGAGAAGCAGGCTCCCTGCTGAGCAAGGAGCCCAATGTGGGATTTGGTCCCAGGACCCTGGAATCATGACCTAAGCTGAAGACAGCTGCTTAACCAACTGAGCCACGCAGGTGTTCCTGCCCCTCCTAATTTATAGGCCATGACTACCATGTATATTAATTCTCTATGTGTTTTTTTAAAGTCATTTATTTGAAAAATAGTGAGTCAGGGGAGGGGCAGAGGGAGAGAATCTTCAAGTAGACTTGCCACTCAGCAGGGAGCCCCACAGGATATGGGGCTTGATCTCACAGCCCATCAGATCATGACCTGAGCTGAAACCAAGAGTTGGACATTCACTCAACTAAGCTACCCAGGTGCCCCCATCATTCTCTATGTATGTGTGTGTGTGTGTGTGTTTATGAAAGATGTATTTTAAATTTGTGTGTTTTTACAAGAGAGACAGCAAACACAAGCAAGAGAAGGGGCAGAGGGAGAAGGGGACTCCTGTTGAGCAGGGAGCCCTACGCAGGACTTGATCCCAGGACTCTGGGATCATGACCTGAGCCGAAGGCAGATGTTTAACTGACTGAGCCACACAGGCGCCCTCTCTCTGTGTTTTTAAAACCTAATAAAACATTCTTGGGGTGCCTGGGTGGCTCAGATGGTTGGGCATCTGCCTTTGGCTGGGGTTATGATCTCCAGGTCCTGGGATCGAGCCCCACATTGGGCTCCTGGCTGGCTCATCGGGGAGCCTGCTTCTCCCTCTCCCTCTGCCTCTCTCTCAAATGAATAAATAAAACCTTTTAAAAAAATTCTTACTGTTTTATACAATCAATATTCATTTAGACCTGACTATGTATTTGTGGTTTGCACTGCTATTCATGCATTCTTGCATCTCCAACCTTCCAACTGGGTCATCTTTCATCTATATTCAGAATACCTTTAAGATTTTTTCAGTGGGGTTCCAATGGTGATGACTTCTTTTTGGTTTTGTTTTTGTGTTTTGTTGTTTTTTAAAACTGTGTTTATTTCACTTCATTCTAGAATGATATTTTCACTGTATATGATGTGTGTAGAATTGCAAACTGACAGTTATTTTTACTCAGACCTTTAAAGATATCCTCCCACTGTCCTCTGACTCCTATTGTTCCTGTGGAGAAGTTAGCTCTAGGTCTGTGATCCTTTCAAAATTGTTTATAAAGATTTTATTTAGAGACACAGAGAAAGCACAAACAGGGGGAAGGTAGAGGGAGAGGGAGAGGCAGGCTCTCCGTTGAGCAGGAAGCCCAATGCGGGCTTCAATCTCAGGCCCCAGGATCATGACCTGAGCCAAAGGCAGACGCTTAACCAACTGAGCCACCCAGACACCCTCAAAATTGTATATTTTCTTCCTCTGCCTGCTTTTAAGATTTTCTGTTTCCTAGAAATTTTACTATTTGTTTCCTAGAAATTTTACTATGATGTTCCTAGGTGTGTATTTCTTTATATTTATTCTGCTTGTGATTTGTAGCACTTCTTTGTTTCCTAGAAATTTTACTATGATGTTCCTAGGTGTGTATTTCTTTATATTTATTCTGCTTGTGATTTGTAGCACTTCTTGAATCTGTGGCTTGACGGTTTTCATGAATTTTGGAAAGTTATCAACAATACCTCCTCAAATACTCTTCCTTATTCTTTTTCTTCTGGAGTTCCCATTACACATATGACATACCTAATCTCTGTTGCCTCTAAGTCTTTCACCTCCTCTTCTGTGTTTCCTAATCTTTTGAATTTCCATGCATGACTTAGGTCCTTCTAACATAATGCAGTTCAGATTCTTCTCAGATACAATCAGTTTTCATTTGCTTTTTTTTTTTTTTTAAAGATTTTATTTATTTGACAGAGACCACAAGTAGGCAGAGAGGCAGGCAGAGAGAGGAGAAAGCAGGCTCTCCACAGAGCAGAGAGCCCAATGCAGGGCTCCATCCCAGGACCCTGGGATCATGACCTGAGCTGAAGGCAGAGGCTTTAACCCACTGAGCCACCAAGGTGCCCCTAAAAATTTTATTTTTTTATTTGAGAGAGAGCGAGAGAGCACAAGTAGGGGGAGCGGCAGGCAGAGGGAGAGGGAGAAACAGACTCCCTGCTGAGCAGGGAGACCAATGTGAGAGTCCATTGCAGGACCCCAGGATCACAACCTGAGCCAAAGGCAGACACTTAACCGACTGAGCCACCTAGGCACCGCTGTTTTTAAAACCATACGCTGTGGGGTGCCTGGGTAGCTCAGTCAGTTAAGCGGCTGCCTTCGGCTCAGGTCATGATCACAGGGTCCTGGGATTGAGCCCCACACTGGGCTCCCTGTTCAGCAGAGAGTCTGCTTCTCCCTCTCCCTCCGTCTGACGCTCTGCCTACTTGTGCTCTCTGTCAAATAAATAAATAAAATCTTTAAAAAAAAATAAAACCATACATTGAGTTCATAGTTTCAATTACTGTATTTTTCAGGTCTAAAATATGCATTACAAAATAGTTTGCCTGTTATCTGTTGAATTTCCCCAAGTTGTCTTTATTTCCTTGAATCTCTTAAGAATAGTTATTTTAGGGGCGCCTGGGTGGCTCAGTGGGTTGGGGCCTCTGCCTTCGGCTCGGGTCATGATTCCGGGGTCCTGGGATCGAGTCCCGCGTCGGGCTCTCTGCTCGGCGGGGAGCCTGCTTCCTCCTCTCTCTCTGCCTGCCTCTCTGCCTGCTTGTGATCTCTGTCAAATAAATAAATAAAATCTTTAAAATAAAAAAAAGAATAGTTATTTTATTTTTGTATTTTTATTTTTTGAAGAATAGTTATTTTAAATCTGATAACTCTGATATTTAGATCTCCTGTATATTTGTTCTATTGTATAACACTTCTTGTTCCATATTCTTTTTTTTTTTTTAAGATTTTATTTATTTATTTTACACAGAGAGAGATCACAAGCAGGCAGAGAGGCAGGCAGAGAGAGAGGGGGAAGCAGGCTCCCTGCTGTGCAGAGAGCCCGATGCGGGGCTTGATCCCAGAGCCCCGGGATCATGACCTGAGCCGAAGGCAGAGGCCACCCAGGCGCCCCTCTTGTTTCATATTCTTACTGTTTCATCCCCTCATGTTTCTGATTATTTTTTTATTGTGTACTAAACGACCCACTTAAAAAACTGATAATGAAAGTAATCTATGAGGATTTTCAGAGAGGATCTGTTTACTTGTACCAGGGTATCTCTGTTACCTCAAACCAATTTCAGGTATTGAAATAATTTGAAACTAAGTTGCAATTCCTACAAAGGTGAGTCTATTTCCACTCATCTTTACTACTAGGACTCAGTCGCTTGGGGTCCTATGCTAGAGTAAGGGGGTGGTCACTAGTACGCCCTCACACCCCAGAAGGCCCTGAACATCAATCACTGTTCTCTTGGCTCCAGGAATTTGTCACCATTCAGCTTTTCAACTGCTCTATCCTATTTGTTTCACCCAAGTAATTGCCTTGTCTATGTTATTCTCCCTTCAAAATGTTTATTTTCCCTATCTTTGGTCTAATGGATTCTTGCAAGCACCAAACAAACCCTTCTGGACTAATTTTGGAAAATACATGTTTGAAAAATGTGTTTTTTGTTTTTGTTTTTGTAGTAAGCTCATAAATGAGCACTGTAAGAAACAACTTAAATTGCTTCTAAGAATAACCTATTTTTTTAGTTGCCCAGGATAGAAAGATAAGCCACATTTACTTACTTGTTTCCCATCTTTATATTAGATATTTTAGATATATTAGATATTTTACTCCTAAAAGAATAGAAAAAAGAGAGAAATGTGGCCAATTACTCCCAGTTACCTTTTGTAGAACAGTCAGCTAGAGCCTAAAATAAAATGTTCTCGTCACTGAATTTCTAAAAAGAGATGACATTAAAAAAGTATATTAAGAGTGAGTAAAAGACTTTCAACAAAAAGGATGTGGCTGAGAACAATGAACCTTTTAGGCCCAAAGACTCGCTTTGGTTCTGTATTAGTTTCCCATGGCTGTTATAACAAATGAATTCAAACTTCGTGGCTCAAACAATAGAAATGTTTTCTGTCATAGTTCTAAAGCTTAGAAGGCCAAAACCAGTTTCACTGGGCTGAAATCAAGGTAAAGGCAAGGCCACACACCCTCTGAAAGCTCTAGAGGAGAATGTGTTCCTTGCCTTTTCCAATTGCTGGCAGGTGTCAGCATTCCTTGGCTTGCCCTATCACCCCAGTCTCTGCCCTCATAGTTGTAATGCCCTCTCTTCTATCTGAAATCTCCTTTGGCCTCCCCCTTATAAGGATACGTGTGACTGCCATTTAGGACTCACCTGGATTATCCAGGATAAGCTCCCCATCTGAAGACTGTGACAGATGTAGCTACACCTGCGGTGAACATATAGCATTATATATAGTTTTCTAATCACTATGTTGTACACCTGAAACTAATGTAACAATGTGTGTCAACTATACTTCAATTTAAAAAATTAATTAAAAAACAACTGAGGGGCGCCTGGGTGGCTCAGTGGGTTAAAGCCTCTGCCTTCGCCTCAGGTCATGATCCCAGGGTTTTGGGATCGAGCCCCACATCGGGCTCTCTGCTCAGCGGGAGCCTGCTTCCTCCTTTCGCTCTGCCTGCCTCTCTGCCTACTTGTGATCTCTGTCTGTCAAATAAATAAATAAAATCTTAAAAAAAAAACCACAAATATTTTTAAAACTATAAACTAACATAATTTGTTTCTAGACAATCTACAGTGTAACAAAGTGACAAGCTAGTTGTTGGAAAGACACACAAGAATAAAACCCAGTTATTATTATAACAGACTCAAGAGTCCAATAGGCCAAGAAAAATAGGCATACAGTGCATGTCTGTAGGTATCACAGATGAGGTGGGAGGCACAAAGAATAAAGAGGTCAGTTCTAACAGTTATCAAGGTTCCTTTAAATTTATAAATTCTATGACTTTATAAAAACAGTTTGTAGGAGCGGTTGGGTGGCTCAGTGGGTTAAAGCCTCTGCCTTTGGCTCAGGTCATGATCTCAGGGTCCTGGGATGGAGCCCCTCACCAGGCTCTCTGCTCACCAGGGAGCCTGCTTCCTCTCCCCCCTCCCCCACCTGCCTCTCTGCCTACTTGTGATCTCTTTCTCTGTCAAATAAATAAATAAAATCTTAAAAAATTTTTTTAAATAGGGGCGCCTGGGTGGCTCAGTCGGTTATGTGGCTGCCTTTGGCTCAGACATGATCCCAGGGTCCTGGGATCAAGCCCCACGTCGGGCTCTCTGCTCAGCAGGGAGCCTGCTTCCTTCCCTTCCTCTCCCTCTCTCTGCCTGCCTCTCTGCTTACTTGTGTTCTCTATCAAATAAATAAATATATTTTTTAAAAATTTAAAAATAAAAACAGGTTGTAGCTCTTTAAAAGAAGTCCTCATATCCATTAGGATAGCTATTTAAAAAGCAAGCAAATACAAAACAGCAAGTGTTGGAGAAGATGTAGACAAACTAGAACCCCGTGTACTGCTGGTGGTAATACAAAATGGTACACCTGCTACCGAAAACAAAATGGCAGTTCCTCACGAAATCAAACAGAATCACCATTAATCCAGAAATTCCACTTCTGGCTGTAAACCCAAAAGAAGTGAGAGCAGGGATTTCAAAAGCTATCGGTACACCCATGTTCACAGCTGTATTATTTACAATAGTCAGAGAGTGAAAACAGCCCAAGTGCCCAACCACAGATAAATAAACAAAATGTGGTAATATATACAATGGAATATTATTCAGCTTTAAAAAGGAAGGAAATTCTGACACATGCTACAGCACGGATTAACTCTGAACACATTATCCTTAGTGCAATAAGCCAGTCATAAAAGGACAAATACTGTATGATTCCACTTGTATGAGTTATCAAGAGTAGTCAAATTCACAGAAACAGAAAACAGGAAGTAGGATGGTAGTTCCCAGGGATTAGGATAAGGGAGAGTGGGGAGTTACTGTATAGAGGTTTTCAGTTTTGTGAAATGAGAAAAAAAGTTGGGGAGGCCAGAGGAAAGGAAGAGAGAAACATTTAGGCAGAACTACATAAGCAAGAAGCAGTGAAGCAATGAAGCTGTAGCACAGTACTGAGATAGAGAAACTGTTCATGCATGATCAACTATGAAATTTAAGTCAGCTGTTTTAATGTTTCAGAGGTTTAAATATCAAATGTGAAAGTATTTTGTAGCTGAATAGTTTCACAAGTGGGAAAAGAGGAAGAGAAAGAAGTAAGGCACAAAATGAAGTCAACAAAATAAGTACAATACTTGTGAACTTGCTCTTATCATTGTAACTTGATAAATATGGTTAGACGCTGACAGGCAAACACAGTTTTTATGTCTAGAAAAATATTAGCTAACCTGACTGTTGAAAAGAGTCTTTAAGTACCATCTCCAGAGATAGTGATTAAAAAAAAAAGATTTTTTTTTTTAATTTCCACAATGATTCTGAGATATAGTCAAGTTTGAGAGAAGGAGATTACCTGACCAAAATCAGGGCTCCTAAAATTTTAAAAATTACAATCATTTGTAATTTTCATCCTTCTCTAGTCTCTAAAGACTGTGTAGGGAGAAAATTAGATCATTACTAATCTGTGAGAATCAGAACTAAACCTATTCCAAACCTTGGATTACCCCCAGAGTTGGTTTTCTTTTATTTAGTGCTGAATTCAGACATCAGTCAGGAAAAGGTAAAAAGTTATATGTAATTATGCCACTATAAATTCATATCATGAAACTAACAGCTTCCCAAATATCTGCTATGGGTTCGTTCAAAAGTTCTCTTATTTGATTTTCAACATTTGGGTGCCCAACAAACAATTCAAGTAATACAAGGATAAGGCCCACAAGAGATTTTTGGCAGAAGCATTTCTTATGGAATTAACTAGTAAGCCACATGAACCAGTAGGCTACTTAATGTCTAAAGATCTGTCTCCTGTTGCCACTATTTAATTCATAGCTATTCAAACCACCAGGTATAAAGAACTAGTTGTTGATCCTACTGTTTTAATTTCTAATCTTTGAGGACCAGTGCTTTTATAAAATAATAAAACTAAGCTTAAGGGTGGTGGGAAGAGGTTGAACAAGTCCTCTCCTTAAAACACAAATATTAAACTGAATAAAATTGTGAAAAACAGCTGTTTCAGGGCTCTGGAAATCAATCAAAGGCCACAAAAAATTATTGAGAAACTGCTAGAGCCTTAAGTAAGAACAATGCAGTCTCTACCCTTCTTGCCTAGGACTGCTCCCACTCATATCTCCAGCTCTGTGGAGGACAATAGCTTTACCAGGGTGGGGACTGCCAAAGAAGGCTAACTAGAGGGGATGGAGTTTTGCCCTAAAGTAGGCTAAAGTAGAGAACTCAGAAATCTTTTTTTAAAAAACCTGCTGCTTTGCCAGCCTGAAGCTGGAGTCTTGGTTCAGTGTGGTAAACAAACAGGAAATTTAACAGGGAAATCTTGGAAATGAAAGAACCATAGAAAAGCTAGATTAGTTCTCTACACATCCCTAGCTAAATGAAAAACCATGCCCATGCACAGGGCAACCCAGGAGGCCAGTGGAAATTAAAAGTGAAAACAAAGTTAAGAACTGCCTGAAAGTATAGATTGCTCTAGGCAGTACTGACATTTTAAAAATGTTTATTCTTCCGATCCATGAGCATGGAATGTTCTTCCATCTTTTTGTGTCTTCTTCAATTTCTTTCATGAGGGGCGCCTGGGTGGCTCAGTGGGTTAAAGCCTCTGCCTTTGGCTCAGGTCATGATCCCAGGGTCCTGGGATCGAGCCCCACATCGGGTTCTCCGCTCGGCAGATAGCCTGCTTCCCTCTCTCTGCCTGCCTCTCTGCCTACTTGTGATCTCTGTCAAATAAATAAATAAAATCTTTAAAAAAAAAAAATTCTTTCATGAGTGTTCTGTGGTTCCTCGAGTACAGATTCTTTACCTCTTTGGTTAGGTTTATTCCCAGGTATCTTATGGTTCTTGGTGTTATAGTAACTGGAAGCGATTCTCTAATTTCCCTTTCTGTATTTTCATTGTTAGTGTGTAAGAAAACAACTGATTTCTGTGCATTGATTTTGCATCCTGCCACATTACTGAATTGCTGTGTGAGTTCTAGTAGTTTGGGGGTGGAGTCTTTTGGGGTTTCCATATAAAGTATCATGTCATCTGTGAAGAAAGAGAGTTTGACTTCTTCTTTGACAATTTGAAATGCCATCCTGATCAAAATTCCACTGGTATTTTTCAAAGAGCTGGAACAAACAATCCTAAAATTTGTATGGAACCAGAAGACACCCGAATTGCTAAGGAAATGTTGAAAAAGAAATACAAAACTGGAGGCATCATGTTGACTGATTTCAAGCTTTATTACAAAACTGTGATTACCAAGACAGCATGGTACTGGCACAAAAACAGACACATAGACCAGTGGAACAGAGTAGAGAGCCTAGATAGGGACCTGCAACTCTATGGTCAAATAATCTTCAACAAAGCAGGAAAAAATATACAGTGGAAAATAGACAGTCTCTTCGATAAATGGTGCTGGGAAAACTGGACAGCTATGTGTAGAAGAATGAAACTCGACCATTCTCTTACACCATACACAAAGATAAACTCGAAATGGATAAAAGACCTCAACATGAGGCAGGAATCTATCAAAATCCTGGAGAACATAGACAGTAACCTCTTTGACATCGGCCACAGCAGCTTCTTTCAAGACATGTCTCCAAAGGCAAAGGAAACAAAAGCAAAAATGAACTTTTGGGACTTCATCAAGATCAAAAGCTTCTGCACACTGGGGCACCTGGGTGGCTCAGTGGGTTAAAGGCTCTACCTTCAGCTCAGGTCATGAACCCAGGGTCCTGGGATCAAGCCCCATGTCAGGCTCTCTGCTTGGCGGGGAGCCTGCTTCCTCCTCTCTCTGCCTGCCTCTGCGTGCTTGTGATTTCTGTCTGTCAAATAAATAAATAAAATCTTTAAAAAAAAAAAAAAAGGCTTCTGCACAGCAAAGGAAACAGTCAAGAAAACAAAGAGGCAACCCACGGAATGGGAGAAGATATTCGCAAATGACAGTACAGACAAAAGGCTGATATCCAGGATCTATAAAGAACTCCTCAAACTCAACACACACAAAACAGATATCATGTCAAAAATTGGGTGGAAGACATGAACAGACACTTCTCCAAAGAAGACATACAAATGGCTAACGGACACATGAGAAAATGTTCATCATCATTAGCTATCAGGAAGATTCAAATCAAAACCACATTGAGAAATCACCTTAACACCAGTTAGAATGGCCAAAATTAACAAGACAGTAAACAACAAGTGTGGGAGAGGATGTGGAGAAAGGAGAACCCTCATACACTGTTGGTGGGAATGCCAGTCGGTGCAGTCACTTTGGAAAACAGTGTGGAGATTCCTTAAGAAATTAAAAATAGAGCTACCCTATGACCCTGCAATTGCACTACTGGGTATTTACCCCAAAGATAAAGGAACATCTGTACCCCAATGTTCATAGCAGCAATGGCCACAGTCGCCAAACATAGAAAGAGCCAAGATGCCCTTCAACAGATGAATGGATAAAGAAGATATGGTCCACACATACAATGGAGTATTATCCCTCCATCAGAAAGGATGAATACCCAACTTTTATATCAACATGGACAGGACTAGAAGAGATTATGTTGAGTGAAATAAGTCAAGCAGAGAGAGTCCATTATCATATGGTTTCACTTACTTGTGGAGCATAAGGAATAACACAGAGGACATTGGGAGATGGAGAGGAGAAGTGAGTTGGGGGAAATTGGAGGGGGAGACAAACCCTGAGAGAGTGTGGACCCTGAGAAACAAACTGAGGGTTTTGGAGGGGAGGGGGTTGGGGGGTGGATGCATGGTGGTGGGTATTATGGAGGGCACGTATTGCATGGAGCACTGGGTATGGTGCATAAACAATGAATTTTGGAACACTGAAAAAAATTAAATTAAAAAAGAAAGAAAGAAAGAAAAGAACTGCATGAACTTTGAATGTCCTCCTCAACCCACATAGTTCAATCAGCAGAGGATAAAAGCTTATGCATTTGAGATATTTAGCAAAAGCTCAGTCCAAATCATTGGCTGACTAATAAACACTGCAGATACAGGGACAATCCCTAAAAAGCAAAAATAAAAAAATAAGATTAAAATTAAAAAACTGTGCAGATACATTTGTGATGTACATATGAGACAGGTAGAGCAGTAGATGCCTCAGTTTATGTTCAGGCTAATTATTTTTTTTTATTAACACATAATGTATTATTTGCCCCAGGGATACAGGTCTGTGAATCATCAGGCTTACACATTTCACAGCACTCGCCCTAGCACATACCCCTCACAATGTCCATCACCCAACCACCCTATCCCTACCCACCCCAACCCCCAGCAGTTTTGTGAGATTAAGAGTCTCTTATGGTTTGTCTTCCTCCTGATCCCATCTTGTTTGATTTTTTCCTTCCCTATCCCCCACAACCCCCCCCCCCGTCCTGCCTTCTCAAATTCCTCATATCAATTCCTCATATCAGAGAGATCATATGATAATTGTCTTTCTCTGACTGACTTATTTCACTTAGCATAATACCCTCTAGTTCCATCCATGGTTGCAAATGCAAGATTTCATTTCTTTTGATGGCTGATTATTTTTAAAATACCCTCAAGAAAATAAATTAAGAATGAGGAGTTAATATATTACCTTAATTATCCACTTTAAAAAAAAAGCCAAGAAAGAAAGATTCATACATAGGAAAACCACCAATCAATAGAAACTGACTCTGAAAGGGTCCACAAGTTGGTGGACTTAACCAACAAAAACTTCAAAACAGCTAATAAAAATACATTCAAGGAATTAAAGGAAAATACAGTCATACTGACTTGACAAATACACAATCTCAATACAGAAACAGAAACTATAAGATAAAACTAAAAAGAAATTCTAATTGAAAATATAATACCCAGGGGCACCTGGGTGGCTCAGTGGGTTAAAGCCTCTGCCTTCGGCTCAGGTCGTGATCCCAGGGTCCTGGGATCGAGCCCCGCATCAGGCTCTCTGCCCAGCAGAGAGCCTGCTTCCTTTCCTCTCTCTCTGTCTGTCTCTCTGCCTACTTGTGATCTCTGTCAAATAAATAAATAAAATCTTAAAAAAAAAAAAAGAAAAGAAAATATAATACCCAATGAAAAATTCACCAGATAGACTTAATAGCAAATTTGAGATAGCTAAAGAAAAAAAATCAGTGAACTTGAAAAGCAATCAATAGGAATTAGACAACCTAAATAAAGGAAGAACACTATGAAAAAATAGTTTGAAGAAAAAAGAAGAATGGGGTGCCTGGGTGGCTCAGTCATTGGGCGTCTGCCTTCAGCTCAGGTCGCGATCCCAGGGTCCTGGAATGGAGCCCCACATCAGGCTCCCTGCACAGTGGGAAGCCTGCTTCTCCGTCTCCCTCTCCCTCTGCCCCTGCTCCCCCTGCTTGTGTTACCTTTTTCACTGTGTCTCTCTCTGTCAAATAAATAAATAAAATCTTAAAAAAAAAAAAAGAGAGAGAGAGAAAGAAAGAAAGAAAAATGATCTCCAGTCACCTGTGAGATAACATTAACCTTACCAATACACACATCACAGGATTCCTAGCAGGGGAGGAAGAGGGAAAGGAGCAGGAAAAAAAAATTTTATGAAATAATGGCGAACATTTGATGAAATTCCCAAGAAATCCATACCAAATTGCATCAGTCAAACTGCTAAAGATAAAGAGAACAACAAGAAAACAACGGGAAAAAAGGACTCATCACAAACGGAGGAACAATATGACATATTCAGTGGAAAAGTGCTGAATTCTATAGCCAGCAAAACTATCCTTCAAAAATGAAGGCAAAATAAAGACATCCAGATTAAAAAAAGAAAAAGAGTCTGAAAGAATCCATTCCTGTCAGACTTGTGTACAAGAAAAACTAAATTCTTTAGGCTAAAAGGAAATAAAATCAGACACTAACTCAAATCCAGAGGAAGGTATTAAGAGTACTAAAAATGGTAAATATTTGGTAACTATAAAGACTACATATATATTTATCTCTTTTGTCCAAATTTCTTCAAAAAGCATAATATTGTTTAAAACAATGATTATAACAACACATTGTGGTTATATATGGATGTGATATATGTGAAATAATAGTACAAAAGCAGGGGAGAGGAAACAAGGCTATATTGGAACAAAGCTACTATATCTTATGGGTATTTTTTTTTAAAGCTTTATTTTTTTTTAAATTATTTTATTTATTTATTTATTTGACAGACAGAGATCACAAGTAGGCAGAGAGGCAGGCAGAGAGAGAGAGAGAGAGGAGGAAGCAGGCTCCCCACTGAGCAGAGAGTCCGATGTGGGGCTCCATCCCAGGACTCTGAGATCATGACCTGAGCCGAAGGCAGAGGCTTTAAACCACTGAGCCACCCAGGCGCCCCTCTTATGGGTATTCAGTACTAACCGGAAGTAGTTTGTGCCGAGTTAAAGATGCATACTGCAATCCTAGAGCAACCATTAATAAAATAACTATTTAAGAAACAGCTTTAGGGGCGCCTGGGTGGCTCAGAGGGTTAAGCCTCTGCCTTCGGCTCGGGTCATGATCTCAGGGTCCTGGGATCGAACCCCGAATCAGGCTCTCTGCTCAGCGGGGAGCCTGCTTCTCCCTCTCTCTGCCTACTTGTGATTTCTGTCAAATAAATAAATAAAATATTTAAAAAAAAAAAGAAATAGCTTTAAAAGGAAGGGAGGAAGGAAGGAAGGGCAGGCTTTAAAAAAATCAGAGGAATAGGGGCGCCTGGGTGGCTCAATCAGTTAAACATCTGCCTTTGGCTCAGGTCATGATCCCAGAGTTCTGGGATCAAGCCCTGTATCAGGCTCCCTGCTCAGCGGGGAGCCTGCTTCTCCCTCTCCCTCTGCCCTTCCCCCCCGCCTGTGCTTTCTCTCTCTCAAATGAATAAATAAAATCTTTTTAAAAAATCAGAGGAATTAATACACTAAGAAGAATAAAATACAAATGTAAATATATACTAAAAATATATAAAAAAGAAGGCAATAAAGCAGTAGCAGAGGAACAAAAAAATAAGATGTAGAAAACAGCAAATAGCAGGCATATACCCAATACCAAAATTATATACCCAATCATGTTGATAAATACATTAAATGTTGAATGGAAAAATGATAATTCCTGAAAACAGTAAGTATAAGAGTTGGAACTACTAATTAATATCAGAAAAATTAAAACTTCAAAGATATATTCCTAGAGACAAAGAATATTTCATAAGAAAACCAATCTATCAAGATAAAAATTATAAATGTATATACTTAATAAGAGTACCCAAATATGTAAATTAAAAACTGACAAAACAGAAAGGAAAAATACACAATTCAACAATCGCAGCTGAATATTCAATACTTTTCTCTTAGTAAATGACAGAACAATTAAACAGAAAGTTAGGATATAGATGACTTACATCATGATCACCCAGCTTGATCTAACATATACAGAACACTCTCCCAACAACAGATCAATACACATTCTTTTCAAGCATATATGGCACCTTCCAGGATAAATCATACACCAGACAAATACATCACAAGAACAGAAAACTACAGACTGATATCCCTCATGAATGTAAGTTCTAAAAATTTGTACCAAAATATTAGCAAACAGAAACAAGTAACATAAAAAATGACCAAATAGGATTTACTTATTTTATTCATGAGAGACAGAGAAAAGAGAGCGAGAGAGGGGCAGAGGCAGGGGGAGAATAAGGCTCCCCGAAGAGCAAGGAGCCCGATGTGGGACTTGATCCCAGGACCCTGGGATCAGGACCTGAACCAAAGCCAAAGCACTTAACCGCCTGACCCACCCACGTGCCCCCCAAATGGGATTTATCTCAGGAATGCAGGATTATCACCTGAAAATTAATTTTCTATATTAATAAAGGACAAAATCATATGATTATATTAATAGACCAGGGTTTCCTCAGCAGTATTGACCTTTGGATCAGGCAGTTCTTTGCTGTGGAGGGCTGTCTTGTGCACTGTAGATGTTTACAGCACCTGGGGCTAGACCCACTAGACAGCAGTAGCACCTTGCCCCCCCAAGTTGGGACCTCCACAAATGTCTCCAGACACTGGCAAATATCCCCAAAGGGGCAAAATCATCCCTGTTTGAGGAGGACTGAAATAAATGCAGAAAAAACATTTGACAAAAATCCCAACACCCCAGTCATGTAAAAATTCAGCAAAACAGGAATAGAAAGGAACTTCCTCAAACTGATAAAGGGCATCTACTAAAACCCTACAACTAACGTGGTTCTTAACAATGAGAGACTAAATGCTTCTCTCCATGCTTTTATAAGTACTTACTTTTTTTGTTCAACTACATTATACATACAGCTTTATCTCAGTGGTAGTCCTACAACAAACAAACTTTCTTTTGTTTCCAACTACATGTATATCCAGGCTATGTTCAATCAAAATTTGTTAGCACTTAATGCCTATGATACGGTAAAAAATTCAAATTCACTTTATATAAAGTTATTAAATACCAATTACAAAAAGCAAAGAATCCTTCTTACAGCTCTGGCAATACAGACACAAATTAAAGACTCTAGTTTTAACATGGTCGAAGCATTCTGCTGAAGTCAATCTTTTAAGGAAAAATTAAGCCCTAAACTTTTTAGATGAAATTGTTTTATCTTAAAGTCTGGAGTCCTATTTTTACTATAGTATTTCTCATTTCTGGAGGAAAACAGATAATGTTTCAAACGTAACTAGGAAGAAAGCAAACTGAATCACAAGGTTTAAGAAGAAACAAACTTTGGTTATAAAAACTTTTTAGTTGATAATCTCATTCTATAAAACAGTTCTTTAGTAATATAATCACTCCTTAGAACTCAGATTCCCTTTATACATATTTACTATACAATGAGTACAGTAACTACAACTTTCAAAACCACAAGCAGCTCTGGTACGTTATTTTCTTAAAATGAGGTATGTGAGTTACCAAGTCAAAATTAAGTTTAAAAGCATTTCCCTTTGGGACACCTGGGTGGCTCAGCGGATTAAAGCCTCTGCCTTTGGCTCAGGTCATGATCCCAGAGTCCTGAGATCGAGCCCCGCATTGGGCTCTCTGCTCCACGGGAAGCCTGCTTCCTCCTCTCTCTCTGCCTGCCTCTCTGCCTACTTGTGATCTCTGTCTGTCAAATAAATAAAATCTTTAAAAAAAAAAAAAAAGCATTTCCCTTCATACTTAACACATGACACCTGGATCTACACCATGGTTTTGAATTAAAGAACATAAACTTTAAATTGAAAATTAAATTCAGTGAGGGGGGAAAAAAAGCCAGGATAGCTCTGGTCATTCTTTTAACAAATATATTCCAGTTAGGTATAATAGTTCAAGTGCTACTGCTTAATTTGTCCCTTTGCATTTTTGCAGCTATCTAAAAAAGGTGAAAAAGTGATTTTATAATCTTTATTGTCTTTGCCCTTCTTGAAACTATTCTTGGTATTTCTTAATTCCTTGTAGCTTATATTTCACTTTAGACAAGTTAAGTAATAATCCCGGAAGGAAAGCTAAAGAAGGAATTGAAAACTGGAAACGTTTACTCTTGCTTCATTTCCTGTCTCCAATGAAAAAAACATCAACTCACAGGATATAGAATATCCTGCAGTAAGTTATCTCCCACCATGCCCCCAACATATGTTCACACTCCAGAGAGTATATTTCCTGGATGCAGTTGGCTTTCCTGTAAATATATTCCAATTTTGTACGTTTATAAAAGTAGAAAAGCAACTGTTATATGAATTAACTCCCAAACTAGTAACACACAAAACTATAATCTAATATCCACAACCTAGATAATTAAAGAGACAACAGATAAAGTTGTGAATGTTCTATTGTAAATGTTTTAAAATTAATTGCAGTTGAGACAAGGAGATAAATTATACCTATCAGTAGTACCACACTGGGTAAGGGAAAATGTAACTGTTCAAAACACATTAAGAGAACCTTTTAAAAATATATAGATCATTATTTCACAACTATGCTTTTAACAATTTATGCCCACATGTAATCTTACCCTTCTGGTTTTGTTTCCTAGACATTGTGGTTTCTTTGATGTCAAAAACTACAGATGGAAGTATCCTTCTGCCTTGTCTGGGTTCTGACCGTAGTTATCTCTGATTTAAAAGTAGGCAACGGAAGTCTGCAGTTGGAGGTGATAAATACCAAATCGTGGTTATCTGAAATTCTGCTCACTAGCTGTTGATCTCCTTTCCTTCTCTTATATGAACTTCTTGTCAGGAAATATCATTGCAGACATTCATGTCTCTTTCCCCAGGGAGATTCTGGAGGGAAAACACACAAACACATTCACTATTATAGTAAGAGCTATCTGTACAAAATTTCTAACAGATACCCACAGGTTTTACTTTGTGTTTTTTCTAAACAAAACTAGCTCTTAAAACGAAAGTTCTCTAGAAAAAATGTAGTCATAAAAAACAATATTTTGCTCCATAAGAAACTTTAATCTTAGAGAAAGAGATCCAACCAAGAAAACTCTGAACTATGGAGAACAAACTGCCAGTTACCAGAGGGGAGGTGGGTGGGAGATGGATGAAATAAGGGATGGGGATTAAGGAGGGCACTTGTGATCAGTGCCGTGTGTGGTATGAAACTGCTGAGTCACTCTATCATACATCTGAAACCAATGTGACAGTGTATGTTAACTATACTGGAGTTAAAAGAAAAAGAAACTTCATAGGCGCCTGGGTGGCTCAGTGGGTTAAGCCTCTGCCTTTGGCTCAGGTCACGGTCTCGGGGTCCTGGGATCAAGGCCGCATCCGGCTCTCTGCTCAGCGGGGAGCCTGCTTTCCCCCTCTTTCTGCCTGCCTCTCTGCCTACTTGTGATCTCTGTCAAATAAATAAATGAAATGTTAAAAAAAAAAAAAAAAGAAACTTTAATCTTAAAATCAGACCATCTTCTTAGTAGGGAAAGACGTTGTCTTACTCTTATCTTTTGTATCTATCTCAAAAATCTTACTACCGCTTATCACTCCCTAATAAGATCTTTCTTACCACTTGCCCTTCCTGCCCAAATCAAGGGTCTTTTTTCTGCCTCTAGGATTTCCTGTATCTAACCTCGCTTCATGTTTTCCAGCTCAAATACGGTGCAAGAAAACTAGGGGGGGGGGGTGAGTGGGGAGAGCACAAAGGAATTTTATTTTTTTTTTTTTAATTTTTATTTATTCATTTGACAGAGAGAGAGAGATCACAAGTAGGCAGAGAGAGATCACAAGTAGGCAGAGGCAGGCAGAGAGAGGGGGAAGCAGGCTCCCCGCCGAGCAGAGAGCCCGATGTGGGGCTTGATCCCAGGACCCTGGGATCATGACCTGAGCCGAAGGCAGAGGCTTTAACCCACTGAGCCACCCAGGCGCCCCACACAAAGGAATTTTAATAAGAAAAACTGGAAACAGCAAAATTTCAATTAGTCAATAGTGCAGGAAGCAAGCTGTAAAGATACAAATGCCATTTTTTCCCATATATTACTGAACTTTAAAAAATACATGACCAAGATTTCTGGGTAAAGAAAGAATGATCAAAGGACTCATATCTGGACACCTGATAAGAGAAACATTTTACAAGATGCAACCCAAGAAGGAAATGAGAGCAACCTTATGTAAAATACTTTCCAATACGAATGGAGGAGAATGAAGGAATAAGTAGACAGTCCTGGTAAAGTTTAAAAAAAAAATCCACCAAGAATAAGAGCCTCTGTGGATATATAGAATAGACCGGTGGTTATCTGTGGCAAGGAGAGTAGAAAAAATGGGTGAAGGGGGTCAAACAATTCCAATTTCCAGTTATAAATGAGTAAGTCACAGGGATGTCACACACAGCAAGGCAACTAGTTCATACCATATTCCGTATTTGAAAGTAGCTAGGAAAGTGGATCTTGAAAGTTCTCAACACAAGAAAAAAAATTTTGTATAGTGAGAAATTTTAACTGGACTGTGGTGATCATTTTGCAATATATATAAATATTGAGTTATCAGATTTTACATCTAAAACTAATATGTTATCAATCATATTCCAAGAGTAAGATTCTCTACAAACCACTATGGGACTTGAGGAAAGAGTGGCTGAACCTCTGTGGCTTACTATCTTTCGGAGAATTGAGCCAAATTGGGAGAATCAGCCAAAGCCTATGGAATTAGATGGAATTTACCACTAGATAGAGTGGATCTGATAGAAAACAGTTTATGAAATTTTATTTTATTTAAGATTTTATTTATTTATTTGAGAGAGAGAACAAGTGGGTGGAAGGGCAGAAGAAAAGGAAGAAGCCTGCTAAGCCAGGCTCGATCCCAGGACCCTGAGATCATGACCTGAACTGAAGGCAGATGCTTCACCAACAGAGCCACCCAGGTACCCCAACACTTTATATGAGATTTTAGAAGAAAGAACAGAATTTAGATAGCTCTATCACTAAGGATTAAACTCTTCAATGGCAAGCTCCTCTCTACCCTCATGTCCTCAGCTTAAAGAAAAGAGAATGAAGGGCACCTGGGTGGCTCAGTCGGTTAAGCGTTCGACTCTTGACCTCAGCTCAGGCCTTGATCTCAGGGTTGTGAGTTCAAGCCCCGCACTGGGCTGTACGCTGGGCATGGAGCCTCAAAAAAAAAGATAAAAATTGAATGGAGTGGAGGAAAGCCTTCAGAAGAAAAAAAGAGATTGCAATGAGAAAATAATATTAGAGCATTAAAATGATCCAATCTGAGCATAATTAGAATCAATATAAGGAACCCAAAAAATATAGAACTCAATAAAAGGAACAAAAAAAGCATTCACAGATACTACACAGGAAAATTCCCTTGAAATAAGCAATCTGAATCTGTTCACTAGCCCCCCTCCAATCTACCAGAAGGAACTGGACCACTTCTCACTACCTCTCCTGCTACGACCCTCATCTAAGCCACAATCATTTCTCCCTTGCATTGCTATAATCGGGACTATAATGGTCTCTTAACTAGCATCCTGAGTCTTCTATCCTGCCATGTTTCAGCTTCCATTTCACTAAAGCTGCTTTTAAAATCATAAGACGAACTGTCTCAACTCTGCTGCTCAAAGCAGATCTGCTCAGCAGCTCTCCATTTCATTCAGAGTAAAAGCCAGTGGCCTAAAAGGGCTTATCTGACTCTTTACCTGACGTAATTTCCCACTACTCTCCCCCTCAGGTACTCCATTCTAGCCATACTGGCCTCTTCACTGCCCCTTTTATACCCTAGATATACTCTCACCTTCAGGCCCTTAAAATGTTCCCTCTGCCGGGAATGTTCATCTTTATATAGCTACATGAAATAATTCCTCACCTCCTTCATGTCTTTTCTCAAATGCTACTTTCTCTGTGGCTATGAATTTGGGGTAAGAAGAGCAGGACTCTCTAGCATTATTGCCCAAGGCTGTTCCCATCACCCCCAGGTCAGTGGGAAAGGTAGTTCTACAAAAGTAGGGAAAGCCATAAAAACCGGCAGCCTCAGTCACAGAGAGGGCTGACTTCCCTTGAAGCACAGAATGCCATACCCATCATCATGATCAGTAACAACGTGTCTTCTTGGTGGCAAATGAACAAGCAAGACAAGGGACCTGAGGATGCTGTCATAGTTGCAATGGACCAGCAGGGAAATCTGGAAACAGGACTATAAAGGATAAGTGCTCACCATCCATACTATAGACCAGAGAGGACCCACAAGGAGTCTGCAAAAACATGAAGAAAAAACATGAGAGGGCCCAGTGGAAAGTACAAGTTTGAGCAGACTTTTTTTTTTTTTTTTGAGCAGACTTTTAAATAAATATCTGAATTCTGAAGGAGCTCCCCTTCACATACAAAGATCTACTGGCAGAAAGTGGAAACCCTACTAGCTCAATGTGCCTAGGACAATCTTTGAGAAGTGGCTAACTGACCATTAAGCTATACAGATACAGGTGTGATTCCAGGAAGACAGACTTAGAAATAAAAACAAATTAAAAAACCACAAAACACTAAGCAGGTATTAGCAGCCACACACTCCGGAAAAACATTCCACAGATTTAGTCCAGGCAACAAAACAAAACAAACCTCCATGGGAAAAGCAAATCAGAATCCAAAGTTGCTACAACATATTATGTAAAATGTCTAGTTTCAACAAAAATTTATGAGACATGTAAAGATGCAGGAAAGTATGACCCAAACTGAAGAGGGTGAAAAAAACAGTCATGGAATTGGAAAGGTCTCTGAGTAGGTCCAAATGCCAAACTAAACAAACAAACAACCAGCTTTAAAGGACTAAAGAAAAATATGAAGACAATGCCTCAAACAAACCAAAAATGTCAACAAGAAGATAGAAATCAGGGGCGCCTGGGTGGCTCAGTGGGTTAAAGCCTCTGCCTTCGGCTCAGGTCATGATCCCAGGGTCCTGGGATCGAGCCCCGCATCAGGCTCTCTGCTCGGCAGGAAGCCTGCTTCCCTCTCTCTCTGCCTGCCTCTCTGCCTACTTGTGATCTCTGTGAAATAAATAAATAAAATCTTTTTAAAAAAGAAGAAGATAGAAATCATTAAAAAAAAGAGGCCAACAGAAATTCTAGAATTGAATACTGGAGTAGAAGAATAAAATATCAGAAAAACTGATATCTAATCTGAAGAGAGAAAAGAATAAAGAAAACAAAGCCCCAAAGACCTATGAAACAACATAGAGGATAACAACATACACAACTTAGGAGCTCAAGGACTGGAGAGAAAGGGCAGAAAAAATAACCCAAAACAATGCAAACTGATTTTTTTTTTTTAAATAGGCTCCATGCTCAGTAATGGAGCCCAATACGTCCAGCGTGAAGCCCAATGCACAGCTTGAACTCACAACCCTGAGATCAAGACCTGAGCTGACTGAGATCAAGAGTCAGACACCTAAATAACTGAGATACCCAGGTGCCCTGCAAATTCTTATTTTTTAAAAAATTAACCTACAGGGGCTCCTAGGCGCAGGTGGTTAAGTCTTCAACTCTTGATCTCAGCTCAGGGCATGAGATCTGAGATCTGAGTCACCTAGGTGCCCCAAAAGTTAGTTCTTTTAAAAAGATCAACCAAACTGACAAACCTTTAAATAGGCCAAAATAAAACAGAGAAGACACAAATAACCAAAATTGGAAATAAAAGAATGAATACCACTACAGACCGTAGAAAAATTAAAGGGATTATGAACTATGAACAACTTTATGTCAACAAATTTGACAACTCTGATAAAACAAACAAATTCCTAGAAAGACATAAATTACCAAGATTAGCTAAAAAAGAAATATAAATCTCAACAGACCTGTAGCAAGAAACCGAAGCAGTAATTTAAAACCTCCTCCTGGGACGCCTGGGTGGCTCAGTTGGTTAAGCCAATGCCTTCAGCTCAGGTCATGATCCCAGGGTCCTCGGATCAAGTCCAACATCGGGCTCCTTGTTCATCAGGGAGCCTGCTTTTCCCTCTGCCTCTGCCTGCCACTCTGCCTGCTTGTGCCTCCTCTCTCTCTCTCTGACAAATAAATAAATAAAATCTTTTTAAAAAATAAAAATAAAACTTCCTCTGTCACACTCAAAAGCACAAGGCCAGAAAACTTCTATCAAGTATTTAAAAAAGAAATGTTAATTCTCTAAAAACTCTTTTAGAAAGTAGAGGAAAGAATACTTCCTAATTAATTTTTAAGGCCTATGTGATAAGCAGAATTCTAAAGCTATCTCCCCAAGATTCCTGCACCTTAGTTATTCTATCAAATATGATCCAAGTACTGCTGTGAAGAGACTTTGCAAACGTAATTAAGGTCACAAAGTTTAAAATAAGGAAATGAACCTAGATTATCCAGGTGGGCCCAATCTAATTGCATGAGCCCTTAGAAGGGGAGAAATTTGGGGGTACTGGGTGGCTCAGTCTTTGGGCATCTGCCTTCAGCTCAGTCATGATCCCAATGTCCTGGGATTGAGCCCCATGTCTGGCTCCCTGCTCAGTGGGAAGCCTGCTTCTCCCTCTCCCGCTCCCCCTGCTTGTGTTCCCTCTCTTACTGTCTCTCTCTGTCAATTAAATAAATAAATAAAATCTTTTAAAAGCGGGGGGCGCTTCTTGGGCTGGAGTTCAGAAAGACGTATCTGAGAAGGGCGCCTGGGTGGCTTAGTCAGTAAAGCCTTGGACTCTTGATTTTGGCTCATGTCATGATCTTAGGATGGTGAGACTGGGCCCTACATCAGGCTCTGCGCTCACTGGGAGTTGGCTTGAGATTCTCTCTCTCCTTCTCTTTCCATTACTCCCCCGCTCCCATGCACTCTCTCTCAAATAAATAAATAAGATCTTTAAGAATAAAAAAGAGAGAAAGATAACATCTGAGAAATGTGAAAGAAGGAAACTTCAGAGAGATCTAAAGTATAAAAGGAATCTGACCTATCATTTCTGGCTTTGAAAGGGGCCATGAGGCAGGAAATGCCCGTCGCCCCTAGAGCTCTTCAGCAGATGAATGGATAGAGAAGATGTGGTTCATACATACAATGGAATATTACACAGCCATCAGAAAGGATGAATACCTACATGGATAGAACTGGAGGGTATCATGCTAAGTGAAATAAATCAATCAGAGAAAGAGAGTTAGCATACGCTTTCACTAATATATGGAATATAAGGAATAGCGCAGAGGACCACAGGGGAAGGGAGGGAAACTGAAGGGGAAGAAATCAGAGAGGGAGACAAGCCATGAGAGACTCTTGACTCCAGGAAACAAACTGAGGGTTACCAAAGGGAGGGGGCTGGGGGGATGTGGTACCTGGGTGATGGACATTAAGGAGGGCACAAGATCTGACAAGCACTGGATGTTATGCAACTAATGAATCATCAAACACCAATTATGTACTATATGTTGGCTATTTGAATTTAAATTAAAAAAAAAAGGGGGGGGTGTTAGCTTGAAAAAAAAAAAAGACACTGGGGCCAAAAAAAAAAAAAAAAAAATGACATTGGGGCCAAGAGCCAGCAGGGAACAGTACTACAACCTCAGTCCTACAACCATACGAAACTGAATTCTGCCAACAGCCTGAATAAACCTGTGGGGGGGGGGGGCACCATCTCTTCAGAAAAGCCTTCTCTGACTACCCTAACTAGAACAATAGTTCCTGACACTCGCATTCCCTTACCCTGTCCTATTTTTTCTACACCTTATTACTACCTAGCATATAAATTATTTCCTTATTGTCCTTCTTCCTCAATAGAATGTAAACTTCTTGATGACTACAACTCTTACTATCTTGATCATTCTTTTTTTTTTTAAATGATGTTATTATTTATTTGTCAGAGAGCAAGAACAAAAGCAGGGGGAGTGGCAGGCAGAGGGAGAAGCAGGCTCCCTGCCGAGCAAGCAGCCTGATATGGGACCCAAGCCCAATCATGACCTGAGCCAAAGACAGATGCTTAACCAAATGAGGCACCCAGGCTCCCCTAAAATAAAGATTGTTACAAAATCTATCAACAAAACCAGGAGAAAAGGGAGGACAAGCACCCCTGAAAAGACTAAAAAGTCAGTATAACCATGTTATTCAGAAATATGGAGGTCAATACCAAAAGAAATGCTAATGAATATTCATGGAAAGCTAGAAATGGGAATGGGCTGGAGAGAGAGGTAGAGACTGTCTTTTAAAATTATTATTATTATACTAAAATATATTGTTAAATGAATGTGATGGAGAAGACTATATTTAAACTGTGTTGCATATAAATAAATATTGTATATCTGAAAGGATAAAAAGAAAGTTGCAACAGTGATGATCCACTGAAGGATGGAAACTGAAAAAAATAGGAAACTAAGAATTTTCAAATATACTTTTTAATATTTTGACACTGTAACAGTATAAACAGATCTCTTTGAAAATTTTTAATACCTTTTTTCAATGACCCCTTTCCAAGAAATTAAATCAAAGCTGAAAACTCTCAGTTGAATCTAAATATTTATTCCAAATCAGTAACCCCATCAACAAGTTCAAGAAGTGTGTCAAGGGGCACCTCGGTGGCGTAGTCGGTTAAGCAGCAGACTCTTGATTTCACCTCAAGTCATTATCTTAGGGTCATGGGATCAAGCCCCGAATTTGGCTCTCCGCTCAGCATGGAGTCCACTTGGGATACTCTCTCTCCCCCTCTCCCTCTGCTCTTTTCCCCACTTTCATGCTCTCTCTCTCAAAAATAAACAAATAAGCAGAGAGCTTGATCCCAGGACCCTGAGATCGTGACCTGAGCCGAAGGCAGAGGCTTAACCCACAGAGCCACCCAGGTGCCCCTGGAACCATTTTTTTAAATGCATATTTTCATATTTCACATGAAATATATTTAGGGACGCCTGGGTGGCTCAGTTGGTTAAGCAGCTGCCTTCGGCTCAGGTCATGATCCTAGCATCCTGGGATTGAGTCCCACATCGGGCTCCTTGCTCAGCAGGGAGCCTGCTTCTCCCTCTGCCACTCTGTCTGCCTGTGCATTCTCTCTCTCTCTCTCTGTCTCTGACAAAAAAAAATAAATAAAATCTTAAAAAAAAAAAAAAGAACCTACAAACACTAACTCTCTAGACCCGCATAATGATAATGAGCCAAAAACAAGAAAATGGGAAGTTCCAAACAAAAACATTTTTTCTGATTTTCAAAGGGCTTTGGATGCAAGAAAGTAACCTTTTCTACAATGTCACCAGTTTGCCAATGAATGTCATTCCCATTAGCTTTATAAATGAATATGAAAAAGGAGACCCAAAATAATACACTAATACATTCTAAAAAATAATTAAAAACAAAGATGATATCTTCAGGTCAAAAATGTGAATGTAAGACCTCTCCGTAAGTCTGTTTTCTTAACAAATGTCTATTCATTGGCACTAACTTTCTAATCAATATGCCACTCTAATCTAAAAACTTTCCCGTAATTATAAGGCCTGATCACCATAAATTTTACTTTGGAAAATGAACTTTTCATTTAGAAAAACAGGTAAATTCTTCTAAAAAAAAATTAAAACCTCAATTTGGAATAACACAGAACTGGATATTGGAATAAAACAGAATTTCTGGAACTTTATTTTAAGTTTATTTATTTAAGTAATCTCTATACCCAATGTGGGGCTCAAACACATGACCCTGAGATCAAGAGCTGCATGCTCTTCCAACTAGCAGGCACCTCAAATTTTTGGAAATGCAAAATACATTCTAAGTGGAAAATCAGAAACCATGTGATACCACAACTCCTCTTTACTACTATTAAAAGACACAGGACCCTCCAAATTGCTTAACATTAGTCATCAGTGGCAGCTGTTTAAGTGTGGGAGTAGACAGGACTCGAAAGGAGTAGAGTAGGAATACATATCTGTTTATCTCTTCCCATTTCACTGCTAGCTGGGTGGTTAAGAGTTGTCTGTACTCTCCTCCTAATGCAGGTGGCTGTAACCCAAACTCAATCAAGCCAAATTATCCTCAGCTGTATAAATTCTTCAGTAATGGTTTTAAACAATACTGATCATTTCATCCATACCCCCCCAACACACGGAAACTCCATTTCTCCCATCTTCCCAAAGCACAGATGTGCAAGTAGCTCAAGGGAACAGAGGCAGCTATTAAGCAAAAACAAAACAAGGCAATTAAGGGCAACTTTATTCACTGATTCTAATCCATAAAAGGAGATTCCATGCATATAGAAAAAGTCATTTCTAATACCCTTGCTAACTTAAAAAATACATTAACTGACCAATTAATAATTATTTAACATGAATTACTATGTGCTCATACTTGAAATAAAAAATTATGAAATATGGACTATTATTCAGCCTTAAAAAGGAAGGAAATCTGATACATGCTACAACATGAATGAACCTTGAAGGCTTTACAGTAAGTAAGTCAATCACAAAAAAACAAATACTGTGTGACTCTACATATATAAGATACTTAGACTAGTCAAATTCATAGGGAGAAAGTAGAATGATAGTTACCAGGGCTGTGTGAGTGGAATGGTTGTTTGGTGTTTAATGGGTACAAAGTTTCAGTTTGGGAAGATGAAAAAGTTCTGGAGGTGGACAGTGGTGATGGTTGCACAACAGTGTAAATGTACTTAATGCCACTGAAACTGTACATTTTAAAATGATTAAAATGGTCAATTTTATGTTATGTGTATGTTACTATAATTTTTTAAAGTCTTGGTGCAGTAAAAAAAAGTTATGAGGAAAAAAATGATTTACTGACCCAGCAAAAAACCTCCAGAAATACTGGTCAAGAAAAAAACCTAAAGCACAAATACTACTATCAGGAATTTTAAAAAATAATCAGCATATATCTCACAGATATTAAAAATGTAAGACAAAAATACACAAAACCTCATACCAATACATTTGAAAATTCAGGTAACAAAAACTTTTTTAAGAGTTTATTTTTAAGAGCCTAAACCCACAGGAGAAGAGAAAATAGTAAAGATTAGAGCAGAAATCAATGATACAGAAATTTCAAAAAAAAGAAAAAAAAAAAAGAACAGATCATTGAAAGTAAGAGGTGGTTCTTTGAAAGAATTAAGATTGATAAGCCCCTAGCCAGACTTATCAAAAGGAAAAAAAGAAAGAACCCAAATAAATAAAATCATGAATAAAAGAGGAGCGATCACAACCAACACCAAATACAATTATGAGAGAATACTATGAGCAATTATATGCCAACAAATTAGGCAATCTGGAAGAAATGAATGCATTCCTAGAAACATATGAACTACCAAAACTGAAACAGGAAGAAATAGAAAACCTGAACAGATCCATAACCATCAAAGAAAATGAATCAATAGTCAAAAATCTCTCAAAAAACAAGATGGTCTACCAGCAGAATTCTACCAAACATTTAAATAAGAATGAACACCTATTCTTCTGAAACTGTTTCAAAAAATAGAAATTGAAGGAAAACTTCCAAACTCATTCTATGAGGCCAGCATTACCTTGATCCCAAAACCAGATAAGGACCCCACCAAAAAGAATTACAGACCAATATCCCTAATGAACATGGATGCAAAAATTCGCACCAAGATACTAACTTAAAAGGATCCAACAGTACATAAAAGGATTATTCACCTCTGACCAAGTGGGATTTATTCCTGGGCTGCAAAAGTGGTTCAAAATCCGCAAATCAATCAGCATGATAGACCACATTAGTAAAAGAAAGAACAGGAAGACAAGAACCATATGCTCCTCTCAAATGATGCAGAACAAGCAGTTGACAAAGGACAGCATCCTTTTTTTTTTTTTTTTAAGATTTTATTTATTTATCTGACAGAGAGAGAGCACAAGCAGGTGGAGCAGCAGGCAGAGGGAGAGGGAAAAGCAGATTCCCTGCTGAGCAGACAACCTGATGCGGGGCTCAATTCCTAGGACCCTGGAATCATGAGCATTAAGCATCAAAGGCAGACGCTTAATCAACTGAGCCACCTAGGTGCCCCTACAGCATCCTTTCTTGATAAAAACTCTCTGAGTGTAGAGATAGAAGGAACATACCTCAATATCATAAAAGCCATATATGAAAAACCCACAGCAAGTATCAACCTCAATGGGGAAAAACTGAGAGCTTTTTCTCCTAAGGTCAGGAACACCACAGGGAAGTCCACTCTCACCACTGGTATTCAACATAGTACACTTAAATCCTGTAGCTTCAGCAATCAGACAATAAAAAGAAATAAAAGGCATTCGAATAAGCAAAGAAGTCAGACTCTCTTCACAGACAACATAATGCTCTAGGTAGAAAACCCAAAGACTCCACCCTAAAACTGCTAGAACGGATACAGGACATCAGCAAAGAGATCAGCAAAGTCACAGGCTATAAAATCAACAGAAGTCAGCTGCATTTCTATACACCAAGGGAGAAGAAAGAGAAATCAAGGAATTGATCACATTTATAATGGCACTAAAAACCGTAAGATACCTAGGAATAAATCTAACCAAAGAGATGAAGGATCTGTACTATGAAAACTACAGAACATTTATGAGAGAAATGGAGGAAGAAGCAAAGAGATGGAAAAACATTCCGTGCTCATGGACTGGGAGAACAGATATTGTTAAAATGTCTATGCTGCCCAAAGAAATCTACGTATTCAAAGTAATCCCTATCAAAATACCATCAGCATTTTTCATAGAGCTGGAAAAACAATTCTAAAATTTGTATGGAACCAGAAAAGACTCTGAGTAGCCAAAGGAATGCTGAAAAAAGAAACCAAAGCTGGAGGCATCACAATTCCGGACTTCAAGCTCTACTACAAAGTCATCAAGACAGTATGGTACTGGCACAAAAACAGACACATAGATCAATGAAACAGAATAGAGACTCCACAGATGGACCCTCAACTCTATGGTCAAGTAATCATCAACACAGCAGGAAAGAATATCCAATGGAAAAAAGAGAGTATCTTCAACAAATGGTGTTGGGAAAATTGGACAGCCTTATGCAGAACAACAAAACTGGACCACTTTCTTTTGCCATACACAAAAATTAACTCAAAATGGACAAAAAAACTTAAATGTGAGACAGGAATCCATCAAAATCCTAGAGAAGAACACAGGCAGTAACCTCTTTGACCTTGGCTGCTAGACATGTCTCCAAAGGGAAGGGGAACAAAAGCAAAAATGAACTATTGAGACTTCATCAAGATAAAAAGCTTTTGCAAGCAAAGGAAATAGTCAAGAATACTAAAAGGCAACTATAGAAAGGGAGAAGATATTATCAAATGTGTTATCAGATAAAGGGCTAGTATCCAAAATTTATAAAGAACTCATCAAACTCAACACCCAAAAAACAAATAATCCAGTCAAGAAATGGGGAGAAACACGAACAGACATTTTTCCAAAGAAGACATCCAAACGGCCAAGAGACACATGAAAAAATGCTCAACACCACTCAGCTTCAGGGAAATACAAATCAGAACCACAACAAGATATCACCTCACACCAGTCAGGGTGGCTAAAATTAACAACTCAGGAAATGACAGACGTTGGCAAGGATGTGGAGAAAAGGGAACCCTCTTACTCTGTTGGTGGGAAAGCAAACTGGTGCAGCCACTCTGGAAAACAGTATGGAGGAGGTTCCTCAGAAAGTTAAAAATAGATCTCAGCAATTACATTACTAGGTACTTATCCAAAGAATGCAAATATAGTGATTCAAAGGGGAACATGCACCCCAATGTTTATAGCAGCAATGTCCACAACAGTCAAAATATGGCAAGAGCCCAGGTGTCTATTGACAGATGAAGAGATAAAGAAGATGTGGGGTGTGTGTGTGTGTGTGTGTGTGTGTGTAATGGAATGTTACTCAGCCATCAAAAAGAATGAAATCTTGCCACTGGCAACCACGTGGGTGAAAGTAAAGGATATTATGTTAAGCGAAGTTAAGTCAGAGAAAGACAAATACCATACGATTTCACTCATACGTGGAATTTAAGAAACAAAACAGATGAACAGGAGGAAGGAAAGGAAAAGAACGACAAAACAAGATGAAAACTGAGAGAGAGGCAAACCATAAGAGACACTAAACTCCAGAAAATAAACTGAGGGTTACTGGAGGGTAGGTTGGTAGGGGGAAGGGATACTTGGGTGACAGAGACTAGGGAGGGGACTTGATGTAATGAACACTGGGTGTTATATGCACCTGAACAAAATGAATCACTAAACTCTACCTCTGAAACTAATACTATACTACATGTTAATTTATTTTAAATAAAACAAAATTAAAATTAAAAAATAAACAATAGGGGAGCCTGGGTGGCTCAGTGGGTTAAAGTCTCTGCCTTTGGCTCAGGTCATGATCCCAGGGTCCTGGGATCCAGTCCTGCAGCAGGCTCTCTGCTCAGCAGGGAGCCTGCTTCCCCCCCCCCCCCGCCTGCCTCTCTACTTGTGATCTCTGTCTGTCAAATAAATAAATAAAATCTTTTTTAAAAAATAAATAAATAAACAATAATCCTATGGAAAAAAGAAATATGCCTCTGGTGCCATAATAGCTATTATCATTAACCAAAAGGGCAGCAAAGTTACCCTATGCCAGCATAATCTGGTTAACATAATAGAGGTCTTAGAAGAAGATGGCTGCAGAAAGGACCACCAAGGTCTGAGTATCACTAAACTGAAAAAACAATGGTCTGTGTTCTCTCGATAGGAGAAATAGAAAAGATGCTTTTGCTGAAAATTTGCCTTAAGAATTGTTAAAACACAAATGAAGATCAGACTTGAAAATTCCCCTAGCAGACAAAACTAGTCAGTCATATAAGCAGACCTTTTTTTTTTTTTTTTTTTTTTTTTTTTTGGTAAAACAAGCAAGGTTAACTTAACCTGGATAACTTCTTGGTTATGCCTCTGAGAATCATAAGCAAAACTTAAACTGTTAGCCAAAACTGATATAAGGTAGCCACTAACCAAATCCCTTTAAGAAAATTGTAATATTGGAGCACCTGGGTGGCTCAGTGGGTTGGGCCTCTGCCTTTGGCTCGGGTCATGATCTCGGGGTCCTGGGATCAAGTCCCACATCAGGCTCTCTGCTCAGCGGGGAGCATGCTTCCCACTCTCTCTCTGCCTGCCTCTCTGCCTACTTGCGATTTTTCTCTCTTTGTCAAATAAATAAATAAAATCTTTAAAAAAAGAACATTGTAATATTGTAACCAGTCACTGTAAAGAATAAACATTCAATGCCTTCAGACTATATAAGCTGCTGTATAAAAATATGCCTCTGAGCGTCATTCCATGTTCTGATCTGAGTGCTCCCAGTTTGCAAACTGTCTTTTTTTAGTATGTGCACAATAAACTTTTACTAACTATTACTTCAGGGATTTGTTGCTTTTAATGTTTTTTTTTTTTTAAATGAACTTTGACAGTTAACGGTGTCAAAAGTGGGATCTTTAGCTAACAGACCCACTGCCCTGAGGCTGGTGAGCAAAGCACACGTGATACCCACAGAGCACTGTGCACTCACTGAATTCTCTCAGACTACAGACTTCTTGGTTAAGTCTCTCTAGAATTTGAGCTCTACTCTCTGAGTTATAAGCTCTCCAACTTTATTGTGCACATCTGCTTTCTGTCTCTCTTGAAATTTCTTGGTAAGCTACCCTCCTGTCTGTAAGAGGAAAAGCGCATGATTCCTCGGTTTTAGGCAATGATGAAATTACCAGGATCCTATAGATTATTTGTTTCCAATACCCTAAAGGCAGAGATAGTTCCAACTAGTCTAAACCCTCTTTTTCTCTTCTCTTAAAAAAACTCCCCCTTCTTAATTTATTACCACTATAGAAAGAGCTTTGAGCCTTTCTGAAAAAATGGGATGTAACAGATAATTTTGAATTGTAATGGCCATTTTGAGAAGCCTATCATTTTAAAAAAAGATCCATCTTAGGGATACCCATGAAAAAAAAGTGGATCCCAAATCTCCCCAAAACAATGAAATGCACTCTTTGGTTGGTTTACAGAGGACTTGAGAAGGCAGAATGACTCAAATTAGCCTCTCTAAAAGATTCATTACAGTAAGACAGTGAAAAACTTACAACTAATACCCTGAGTCTAAAGACCTGAGTGACCCTCCAAATAACCCCTCTGTGCCTATCCTAATTCTAACAACTTGTTTGATCTTTTACTCTTTCCCTCGAACCTCCTAGGCTCATAATGCCCTTGAGAGTAAGATCTTACCATGAACCAGAGGTCCCATCCACAGCAGAATTTAAACCCTGGTTTGAAGCTGAGCTCTAAACCATTATAAACAATTTTCCAGACCCAAAGAAGAATCAAACTAAATTTACAGAAGAATTTAAGATAATTCTTGGGGCTCATGACCTGGGCTCCTGGATTTGCCCAACTCGTTGGTGCTAAGTCCAGGAGACGCTCAAAGGTAGTCACATGCAGCAGACTGGAAAGACACTTTTGAAGTCTTTGAGGAAAAAAAAAAAAAAGACTCTGAAGACCCTACAAGTATGCCTGAAAAGACGGAATAAAAAGAGAGAGAAAAGTAGGTCAACTGCTCCTTGAAGCTATACTCAGTATTTTTCCTGTGAGAACAGATTGAGACTTAATATACTCCTGTATATAGAAAAGAAATAAATCAATTGCAGACCTTCGAATTCACTTAAGAGAAATATTTAGACAGTATGCTGGTCTTAGGGACTATGAAGCTAACATCACCTTTTCTGCTTATTTTGTTAATGGGCTTCTCCCTGAGCTTAATGATTTATTAAAGAAACATAAATTAGAATGGGAGATTTCTCTCCTTTCTGAGCGCCAACATTTTGCTGAGCATTTTGAAAGGACTTTAGAACAGAAAAAGGGTTATCAAGCAAATAAACTCATGGACCTACAATTACAACAACTATAGAACTAACTGTAGAATAAGTTTAGCCCCTGTTGACAAGCATACTTGTCAATACTGTAAACAGAAGGGACACTGATAAAGGGACTGTCCCCTCAAAAACCTAATTATCCATGGAAAGACAACACTCAACCTTTAAATCCTCAAGAGTAATAATCAACACTGATGGGGCTCTAAGGTACTGCCCAGTAAGCTACTCCCAGTAATTCTTATGAACCATCAGGGTGAAATGAAATCTGACATAAATGGAGAAAACTATACTGTGCCAGCACACTCTTTCCACTTTAAACTCCACCATGACACATCAAGAACTTCCTCAAAGTAGTAAAATTGTTTTAGTGGTGGCAGTGGCCAATCAAGTTCAAAGGGTTCTTTTATCAGAGCCCACAACTTTACCCTTGGCCCCTTCTCTGCACAGCATCCCTTTTCTTATGTGACAGTGCTCCTCAAATCTCCTGGGAAGAGATTTACTTTCTAAATTAAGAGACAAAATATATTTATTTTGGAATTTTCAGACTCACCAGACTCCAAAACATTATGTGTTCTATAAGCCCAAATTAATGGTCCTGAAGAAGCTAACAAACTCCATGATGAAGCAAGTATTATAGACCTCCCTGAAACCCTTAACATCGTATGGGCTTCTTCTTCCACAGATCCAGGAAAATTAAGAGTGCCTTCCCTATTAAAATTCAGGTTGATCCTTTGAAAATTCTTCCAAAATTGCCTCCAATATCCCTTAAAACCCTAAGCCATACAAGGGCTCATCCCCATTATAGATGATTTAATAAATCAAGGACTAATAAAAAAAATAATTCAATCAAAGACTATTCCCTGCACTGGTTCTTTCCAGCAGTCCTATCCTACCCATAAAAAAGCCCCAGGGCCAAGGATGGAGACTTGTACAAGATTTTCGAACTATAAATAAAACCGTTAATTCTAAGACTTCCTGTAGTACCCAACCAAATACTCTACTGTCAACATTTCAACCTATTCTGAATGGTTTATGGTTGCAGATCTATGCCCTGCCTTCTTTAGCATTCTGGTAGATAGGAAAGTCAATCTTTGTTTGGAAAAATCAACCATATAGACAATTATGCTCTAAGGAATCACTGAGGCCCCTTCACATTTCTCACAAGTTCTACATCGAGATTTAAGTACGCTACAATTTCCAAGAAATTCTACCCTGAATTCAGTATGTAGATGATTTACTTCTTTGCTCTTCATCCAGAGAGAACTGAAATCCACTCAACTGCAACTGCTAGCTACATTACAAGGGCCATATGGCCTCTCAAGATAAACTTCAGTTTTCAGGAGAAAAGGTACATTACCTTGGTCATGATTTATCAGGAAAAGGACTCTTTCTGTTTCCAGAGAAAGTAAGTACCATCCCAAATCAATTCAGACCTACAACTAAAAGACTACTCCAAGGCCTCCTTGGACTTGCAAGATTTAGCGACCCTGGGTCACTAGTTTTTCCTTATTGGACTCTCCACTCTATGAACTGAGAGTAATACTCAGGAACAGCTTCCTTAGGAAACAAAAGATGAGGAAGCCTTTACTGAAATGAGACAGCCCTTACAAGCTTGCTTTGGCTTCCCTAACTATACCAAACGTTTTACATTGTTCATGAATGTTGACACTGGGAGTCCTTACATAAGAACATGGAAGAAAAAACAGACCTGTAGCTTAAGGTTTACAACTGGGCCCCCTAGCCAGGGCATAGCCAAATCGTTCACAGGCAGTTGCTACAGCTGTTAAAATTGTAGATTCCTTGTTAGAACTTGTTCAAAGAAATATTTTAAATCTACAACTTCTTCCTGATATACAAAATTTAACTGAGCAAACTCAACATTTCTTAGCGAGTAGACTAACATGTTAGAAGATTCTAGGGGCGCCTGGGTGGCTCAGTTGGTTGGGCATCTGCCTTTGGCTCGGGTCATTGTCCTAGGATCGGGCCCCAAGTCAGGCCCCCTGCTCAGCGGGAAGCCTGCTTCTCCCTCTCCCTTTGCCTGCAGCTCCCCCTGCTTGTGTGCTCTCTCTCTCTGTCATATAAATAAATAAAAATCTTTAAAAAAACAACAAAAAAAAGATGATGATTCTATTCCTGTGTCCTTCTCACTGCAACTCCTTAAATTCTGCTACCCTTCTACCCTTACCTAATAAAGAAGAAACTAGTAATTGCATTGATCTGGTCTCTCAAAACCTGACTCCTAGACCAAATTTATAAGAAACTCCATTAGCCAATCCAGATTTAGTACTCTATGTTGATGGCTCTTACGTCAAAAAATTCTAAAGGGAAATATCAAGCTGGATATACTGCAACCACTCGATATGAATTAATAGAAAGAGGAGTCCTTCCTCGGTTTAACTCAGCCCAATCTGCAGAATTATATGTCCTTACTTGAGCATGTACATTAGCAAAAAGAAAAACTGCAAATATTTACAATGACAGTAGGTGTGCTTTTGGAGTGGTCTGTGACTTTGGCGTGCTCTGAAAACAGAGGATTTTTAACATCAAATGATACACCTATAAAAAAAAAAAAAAGACCTCACATTGCTGATTTCCTTTCTGCACTGTTATTACCTTCACAAATTGCTATTATCAAAACTGAGGCTCAGACCCACCAATCACACCCCGAATATCAGGGAAATGTTATGATTAACTTTCATGCTAAGGCTGTTAATTCAAGAAATTCCTAATATACCCAAACTCTGTAATTTAAATACACTTTCTAAGATAGATCCAAATCACATTACTTGTGACAGCTTGTGTAACAGACAGAAAGTTGTGTCAAATAAGAGAAAATAAAAATGGCACCATAAAGGATGTGAGTTTCATGAAAAAAAGAGAAACCTGGAAGGCCCAAATGGCTGGCTGGTGCTTTCTGAATTTCTCAAACTGCCACTCTTACGAGCACTGCACCTGACTATCTAAGAATCGACAAAATGACCTAAATTGTGAAAAAATATTGGTGGTGTGATTGTTCTAAATTGGCATAATGTGTTTATAATCAGTGCTTAACCTGTTAATCAGATAACCCAACTAAAACTACTAAAGTAGCTTTGGGGGTTGCTCCCCCACCATCCAAACCATTAGAAAATTTACAATTGGACTTCACTGAATTATCTTCCTTCTATGGGTTACCAGTATGTACCTGTTATGATATATCTATTTTCTAGATGGATTGACTTTATCCCCTGTAGGAAAGCTAATGCTGCTACTGGAGCAAATAAATCATTACAAAATGTTTTCCCAGGAGCACCTGGGTGGCTCAGGTGGTTCAGCTTCCAACTCTTGATTTCCGCTCAGGTCATGATCTCTGGGTAGTGAGAGAGAGCCCTGTGTTGGGCTTTGCACTCAACATCAACAAGGAGTCTGCCTGAGATTCTCTCCCTCTCCCCTACCCCTCACCCTGCTCATGTGCAGGCATGCTCTTGGTCTCTCTTTCTTAAATAAATAAATTATTTTATTTTATTTTATTTTTTAAAGAAGCGTGCCTGGGTGGCTCAGTTAGCTAAGCCTCTGTCTTCGGCTCAGGTCATGATCCCAGGGTCCTGGGATGGAGCCTCACTTCAGGCTCTCTATTCAGCAGGGAGCCTGCTTCTATCTCTGCCTGCTGCTCCCCCTGCTTGTGCTCTCTCTCTCAAATAAATAAATACATAATATCTTTTAAAAATTAAGAAAAAATGTTTTCCCGCTATGGGGAATTCTAAGCAAACTTTCAAGTGATCAAATTATAAAACACTGGACAAATTATAAAACAGTTCAACAAGGTTATTCAGACATTGTGACACTATCATTTCCATACCATCCTCAGTCTTCAGGGAAAGCTGAACATACCAAATGCATTCTGAAAAGCAAACTGGCAAGACTGACTGAAACCACAGGATTATCATGACCTAAAGTGTTACTCTTGGCCATTATGACTTTAAGGTCAACACCTTTTGGGGAACCAAATGGATACCTTATAAACTCATCACTGGACACCCCATGCTCGCGATGATAGGACCCCATGCACATCCCGCCCGTGTAAATTCTAATGTGACCCAAAACTGTAAAGCACTAATACAGTATTCCGAAGCTTATTTTCAATAGGTCAAGGAGGCTTCCAGAGACCCTCCACCCAATGAGGACTTTGTACCCCTAAACTCTGGAACCCGGAACAGGTGTTTTGGAAGAGACATCAATGAAAAAGAGCAACTGAATTTCAATGGAAAGGGCCCAACCACAGCCCTTCACTTCTCAAATAGCAGTTAAATTACAGGGTATTGAACATGGGTCCATGACTCTCAATTAGATGGAGTTCCCCCAACTCTTGAACTTGTCAGCCTACAGTTGACTAAAAATGAAGGATTTCCAGGAGTAAGTCTTCCCCTGAAGCAAACAACATGGCATAGATAGCCTCTGCCCAAGATCACAGAATAAGGTACAACAGAATTCTCATTTATTTCTAGAACTTAAATATGTAACAATTGTTCTATATTACTACCTTGTAAATTAACTCAAAATGTTTAAACTTAAGTTTCTCTTTGCTTTGGAAATTTTCCCCTCCCACACTAAACACATACTAAAGTCCACCATCCAACAAACACTTTCTTTTCCGAATCGAAATTATCGTTGATTATGCAGCCATTTAAGTGCTCAGGAAGGGGGCGCCTGGGTGGCCATTCAGTTAAGCAACTGCTGTTGGCTCAAGCCCCGCATTGGGCTCCCTGCTCAGTGGAGTTGGCTTCTCTCTCTGCCCTTTGCCCCACTCTCATGCTCTCTCACTTTCTCTCTCTCTAATAAAATCTTAAATAAACAAACAAATAAGCAGATAAATAAATAAATGCTCAGAAAGACTCCCGACTAATATTAGAACCAGCTTCTATACGCACCTGAATGACTAATTCAGGAAATGGCCTTATGAAAAGGTCTGCTATCCTTCCCTTGGCCATTCAACTAATACTTATGGCCATTAATCTGACACTGGGAAGAAGCCTTAGAAGTCAAAGTCTGGCCCATAACCACTGTCAATTTCATTGCTGGTAACCTGTTCTTACGCATAGAGAACCTTAATTGTACTGGACCTGATCTGGGACATGTTCCAGACTCACTCTGTAATCAAATCCTTTAGTTTGACTCAGATGAAGAAGACTAGACTCCTAAATATAATGACCCAGATTTAAAATTAGAGAATGATGATACCTTTATTTTTTATACCTTTAATTATTTCACCAAAGAAATTACTGAAGCTATACACCAGTTCAATTAAAAAAAATCTATAGGCAAACGGAATGCCTCCATAATCCCATTATACAAAATAACAGTTTCACCTACTGGATAAATCAATATTTTAGGCACCACCAGACAGGAAATCAATCCTTTATCAACAAAAACATGATACATGGACTGCAAAGACAAATCCATAGGGATGTTTTTTGTTCCTATCTAAATTTAAGATACAGTCATTAAAGATGGGAGTGTGCTAAGGCCTACAATGACAAAGAATAACCATGACGTCCACATTGCCCCTGATTGGGGGTCATGGGATCTACCCTAACTCTCTCTTAATAATATTGAGTGATTCACCCTCTGTGGTAGTAACACAACACACAAAGGTTTCCCACCCAAATTGTCTGGATGATGTGGGATGGCATACATTATACCCCAAATGACAAAATATGACTCTCTAAATGCTAGCCAGATTATAAACTTAGGATGATTTGTACATAAAGTAACTCCTCATAAGTGAGCTTCCCATGTACTTTTGAATCCTATTATTCAAAAAAGTTCTGGTTTTCATGTTTGTCAGAATATTTTTTCCCCAGTTGAGAGTTAATGAATTAGAAAAATCACTTTTTAGTATTTCTGCAACTATTTTTTTAAAAAAAGCTTTAACAATAACCTAACTGCTCTTAAAGCAGTACAATCTGAAATAAATGGTTTGTCTCCAGTGGTACTCCAAAACAGGATCATTCCTGATGCTCTCACTGCTCAACAAGGATGTGCACGTGCTATAACTGGTAAAAAATGTTGTTTCTATATTAACAAATCAGGAATTGTTATCCAAAATGTAAAGGATCTTAAATACCTGATAAAAATTTTTCACCAAATAAGTGACACCTCCTCCACAGACCTGTTCTACTATTAAACCCTGACTCCTGGGAATTTTTCAGTCCTTGGCTATTTTTCTCTTTATAGTCATTATGTTAAACCTTCCTTGTGTGTTGTATGTTCTCCAGTTCAAATACCTGTCAGCAGCCACTTGTACACCAAATAGTATCCAGAAGGATCAAGCAACTGGATGAAATCAGCAGTAACTATATGATGAAGATGGTGACTACGTGGCCCTCTGGCCTGACGACTCATTTAATGGAAACAGTGAATATGTGATTCTTCAGTCTGACTACATCAACACTGGTAACTGAGACTAACACCACTGGTTGGTCCTGCTCGTAGCCTGCTGAGAGAATAACCAAAAGGGTGGGAATTATTAAAATCAAACACACATGGAGACCAGACTTGAAAATGCCCTGAACAGACAAAACCAGTCAGTCATAGAAGCAAAGCTTAATTTAGCTTATTTTGCAAGACAAGCAAGGTTAATTTGACCTGGATCATTTCTTGGTTATGACTCTGTAAATCAAAAGCAAAACTTAAATGCTCCCCAAAATTGATATGAGGTAACTGCTAACCAATTTTCTTTCATTTGAGAAAATTCTAATACTATAACCAATCACTATAAAGAATACTCATTGCCTTCATACTATATGAGCTGCTTTATAACCATATATCTCTGAGCCTCAATTCCATGTTTTGGTTTGAGCGCTCCCAGTTTGCAAACTGTCTTTTTGGTGTGTGCACAGTAAATTTTTACTAATTACTACTTCAATGAATTGCTAATTTTCCTGTTTTTTATGAACTTTTGACAGTTAAACTTTCTCTAAAACACAGTATTCAAAATTTCTTCCCAAATCTGATACAAAGCCATGGGGTCTTGGAAAAACAATAAAATGCACACTATACATGGGCATCCAGTTATATTGAATTTAGATATAATAGTTTCTTACCAGATTTCCTTAAAACCCATGATTGAAAGTATTAGAATACTCTCAGTGTTAGTACTCTAAAGCTTCTCATTTCATTCATTATTCAACTAATATTCATTGAATGCCTACTACATTTAAGCCTTGTGGGAGCCTGAGTGGGAGGGTGCTGTTTCAGATGCAGGAGAAAATTATGGTATATCAGAATGCAGAGGTTTAATGTGAGAGCAGGTGGTGGGAAAGTGGAGGCCAAACCCCTTATCTATTCACCTGAGAAGTGTGACAATAAAGGAATGAAAGAAATAGGGTATTATAACAAGGCTAGGCAAAAGAGGTCCCCCCACTCCCCCGGCAAAATAGGGAATACTTTTTGAAAGAAAGGCTAATCACACATACTAGGGAGAAGAGTAATACTTGCAGAAATAAAAAATACCAGAAGTAAAATTAACCTTACATTCAGATTCAATTAATCTATGTAATGCCTAATACGTTCTAGGAAATGCATTGAACAATTTCATACACATTATCTTTTTTAATCCTCACAACATCCTTGTGAGATAAACAAACTTCTAAAACAGAAGACAAAAAGAAATACAGAGATACAAGGAAGATGAGGAAAGTCACACCAAATGATTCCAATTATTTTAGTAATGGAAAGAGAAGAGAAAGCAGGAGGGCTTGACAAAAATAGATAGGAAAACTAACATTTATTGCCTACCAGTGCCAGGCACAGTTACATCCTTTATACATAAATTCCATATAATCCTGTTTAGTATTTATGATTCATTTAATTGAAGAATTCGTTTAACTGAAGAATTTGAAGAATTGTGAGAGTTTCCCAAGATCTAACAGCTAGTGAATAATGAGGTAGTGATCAAACCCAGGCCTATGAGACTACAAATGCTATTTCTTTCCACTATACCACACTGCTGCTTCAAAACCAGGAATGTGCAAGGGAATAAAAAGTCAAGAGGCTGTAAAGGTCCAGTTAAATTAGACAGCATGAATTTGGAGTAGATAATGACAACTCCATGCCCTCCCCTTTGTGGGGTCAACCACCCAAGCAAAAAGCATTTAGAATGGGACAAACCATAAGAGACTCTTAATCTCACAAAACAAACTGAGGGTTGCCGGGGGGGGGGGGGGGTGTTAGGGAGAGGGTGGTTGAGTTATGGACATTGGGGAAGGTATGTGCTATGGTGAGTGCTGTGAAGTATTAACCCTGATGATTCATAGACCTGTACCCCTGGGGCTAATAATACATGATATGTTAATAAAAAATTAAAAATTTTTGAAAAAGTATTTAGAATGAGAAGTTGCTGGAGCTGCAGTAAATTAATATGTACTTTTAAGAAGTGTAATAGAGGGGTGCCCGGGTGGCTCACTCAGTTAAGTGTCTGCATTTGGCTCAAGTCATGATCTCAGTGTCCTGGGATGGAGTCCCCCCTGCTTCACCTCCCCACCCCCTCAGGCACGTAAGCACACTCTCTCTCTCTCAAATAAATAAATAAAATCTTTTTCAAAAACTAAAAACTAGGGGCGCCTGGTTGGCTCAGTGGTTTAAGCCTCTGCCTTCGGCTCAAGTCATGATCTCAGGGTCCTGGGATCAAGCCCCGCATCAGGCTCTCCGCTCAGCAGGGAGCCTGCTTCCCCCCAACTCCTACTCTGCCTACTTGTGATCCCTGTCAAATAAATAAATAAAATCTTAAAAAAATAAATAAATGAAAAGAAAAATAAAAACTAAAAACTAGGGGCGCCTGGGTGGCTCAGTCATTTAAGCGTCTGCCTTCTGCTCAGGTCATGATCCCGGGGTCCTGGGATCAGGCCCCACATCGGGCTCCCGGCTCAGTGGGGAGTCTGCTTCTCCCTCTATGCTTCCCCCCTGCTCTTGATCTCACTCTTTCTCTCTCACTCAAATAAGTAAATTTTTTAAAAAATAAATCAAAAAATAAGAAATAAATAAAATGATAATAGGGCAGGTGAATTCTACCTCCCTTCAAATTATTACTAATGTTCTTTATTTACTGAATATCTACAAAATATTAGGCACTGAGTAGTCATAGGACTTGTTACCTAACCACTTGAAGCCACAATTTAAATATCTATAAATAGTTCAAAATTCACTATAGTCCAAATATTGTAGCACATATTTGAAACTTACTAAGAGAACAAATCTTGAAAATTCTCATCACAGGAAAACTTTTTTTTTTACTTTGTATGGCGATAGTGGGTGACTAGACTTATTGTGGTGATCATTTTGCAGCATATATATGTACGTATACATATATATACACACACATATCAAATCATGTTGTACACTCAAAACTAATATAATGTTACATGTCAATTATACTTCAATTTTTAAAAGTCCAAAATTCAACACTAACCTAAGGAAGTACTCTAATGTTGATCAAAATATCAGAAAATGACAACGTAAGAATAACTTAATTTTCTCTCATTTTGAAAACTGACTTTATTTACAAGGAATAACAGTAAGGCCCTAACAAACAATAAGGCCCTCCTAACAGACATAGAATTGTTGTCAAAAACTAGAATACAGACCCATTTATTTTTGTTCTTTTATGACAACTGCAAAAGACTGAAATGGATCAAAAAGATCACTAGGTATCTTCCATGGAAAACTAGGCATTGTGTAATGTGCACCTTTCCTAGATAACCAATTCTATCATATTTGCATCCTACATGATCTCTGAGCTATCTCACAGAACTGTAAGCTGTAGACTGATAGCAATGCCAAGGATTCTTGTCCATGCACATGCAAATAAATACTGTCTAGTGGAGGGAGGAATGATTTCCCTCACGTCCCTGTAAAATAAAGCCAGTTTTGCGTCAATCTGTACATTCATTTCAGCATTCTTGAGCCTATGAATCTGTGATACATGAATTCTTCTTTGAGCCACTTTTAGCATCTTACAGGCTCTCCAATTAATTTACGTGTACATTTTATATTTGTGTGAAAATCATGATTTGCCTAATTTTTAATCCCTTAATAATGAATTTCATACAATATGTAGTAAATACTGTGGAAAATCAACATTTTAATGCAAAAGCTCGAGGAAGGGAAATATCTTTTTTACTACATATATATTTAAGGAAGGCCAGACAAAACCTTCCTTGTCGCTTCTCAGTTCTGAAATTTTAAGACTCTAAGAACCAGTCATTGTTATTGGTCATTCTTGAAAGACCCTATAACTGACAAAAAAAATTATCTGAATGATATTCTCGACTTTTTCCCCTGATGCATAGTATAAATTCAGCACTGTCTGAAAAACAGAAGCTTCATCATTTCAGAAGTACTTAGAATCTTCTGTGTGAACTACTTTTGTTAATTACAGTCACCAATGAAATAAATGGTACATTTTCACACTGAACTAAAAATCTACATTTGACAATGTTTTTTCTTATCTAAAAGAATTTTTTTGCCAGTCAACATCTGTACAATCATAAGAAAATAAACTACATCTGTTGTCTTCAAAATAATAATTGTCTTATATTGGTGTGTGTCGCATTAAAGGACAGAATGATTAAATAAAAACTAACTTGATCCAAATATACACATGCAGCTTTAAAAAGACAAAGCCAGAAAGCAATACCCAAATGAAACATTAAATCAACAACATGTTTTGAACTCTTCAATACATTGGGAAAAGGTGTATTAATGCTCAGATCTTCTGGCTTCCTAAGACCCAAATTAAAAACATCTCTAATACTACCAGTCTCTATGGAATTACGGATTTCACAAAGCAGCTTTTTTCCTCACACAGGATCAAACTAATCCCCTGACACTCCGAGGAAAGAAAGAGTAAAATCAAGTTGTACCAAAAATCTTTATACTCGGCATTCATTCAGAGCCTTCCAAACTACTCTCCTGGCTTATAACATGCCAGAAAAATATTGCTCTAGCAAGTAATTATTTTGTCCAAAAACGAACAGGGCAATTTAGGTTGGAAGTAATTTGCTGTCCATGTCATTCATAAATCTATGCTGCTATATTATAATTCTCAAAATTAATGCATAATGCATGCAGCATATCATGCATTAAATATTTTAAAAGATAAGTTTTCATCGAGTTGAAATTAGTTAAGTCATACTAGCGGATTTAAAAGCATGAAAAATTAACTCTTCCTTCTCCTCACCTCTACTCCCTCCAAACCAACAGGTACCCTTCACTTGGTAATATGTGCCAAATAGGGGAAAAAAGGGAATGCAGACAAACAAAACAAGTGAAAGTTATAGAAGGCTAATCCCAAAAGGAGACTTGGCTCTTCCAAATTGTAACTGAAGTTAAAAGACTATATAGTGAAAAGTCTACATTTTCAGGAGTTCAAGATAGGTATGTACTGTGCTCCTTCTTGGGAATGTAACTCATTCCAAAATTTTCTTTCCTGACTCTTCGGAAGGTTCTTATACCACCACCAACTGGCAAGTGTTTAGAGGATTCTATTAAAGCTTCGTAAAAGCATCTTTCAAGTTCCAAGTAAAAAAATAACTGAATCGTTTAAAATAAAAGCTTTTTCTCTCTACCCTCAATTCAACAACATATATAAATCTGGAAACCAAGAAAAATAAAACAGGTAAGTGATTAAATACAAGCACTTGTTCTCTAGAAATGGGAAGAGTATGGCAGGCAGTTAATTCTATAACAACTTCCTATTCCCTAAGCTATCTTCTCTTTTCGGATCATCAGAGAATCTGGGTGACTCTCTCATGATGTACAAATCCAGAAAGAAAGGTGAAGAAAGAAGCAAAAGGGGAAGAAAAAACAAAAAGGAAAGAACACAAAAATGCAATATTCACATTGGTTCTTCGACCATAAATAAATACAGCAAAACATACTCACTGCCACCCTCCTTTCATCTAGTGAGAAAAGGGGGGGGGGCGGATAACACAATAGCCTCTATAAACATGTACCATAAAAAACCCCAGCTTTTCTGAATGTTTTAACTCCAGAGCCAGCTCACTATATAGGGTGAGCAAAATCTCTTCAGATGGGATCAGGCAGTAGACAGTTCTAGAGACCATACCTTAATGCTATTCGAAGTCTCTTATAACCTGCTTTACCACTTGCTCTGGAGTCCTCAAATTTAAAATCATTTCTATCATCTACCCACTTTTCAAATTTTCCCTTAGAAGTATCCCTGCCAGCATTAAGAGAGCTACCTAAACTAATCCAAATGAAATTGAAAATGAAAAACAGGCACACCTACTCTTTATCCCTTATAAAAATACTACCCGGAGAGTCAAACAAATCTGTAAATGGTAGAATTTTCTACAATTTGATAGTTTTTCTTCTTTATTTCTTTTGTTTTCTCTTTTGGGATGGATGCACCATTACACCTACTCTCATACAAAAGGAAAAAGAATGCGAAGTCCAAAGCTTCCAGAACTTATCTCTAGAAGAAAAGAGTTATTTGTTTCTTTCGTAAAGAGGTGTTTGTTGCTGTGAAGTCTCCTTCCACAGCTCTCCCACACATCTATTCTTTTCTTTTTTAAAAAAAAATTTTATTTAGGGGCACCTGGGTGGCTCAGTGAGTTAAAGCCTCTGCCTTCAGCTCGGATCATGATCCCAGGATCCTGGGATCGAGCCCCACATCGGGCTCTCTGTTCGGCAGGGAGCCTGCTTCCTCCTCTCTCTCTGCCTGCCTCTCTGCCTACTTGTGATCTCTGTCTGTCAAATAAATAAATAAATAAATAAATCTTTAAAAAAAAAAAAAAGATTTTATTTATTTGATAGAGAGATCACAAGTAGGCAGAGAGGAAGGCAGAGAGAGGGGCATAAGCAGGCTCCCTGAGGAGCAGAGAGCCCAATATGGGGCTCTATCCCATCATGACCTGAGCCGAAGGCAGAGGCTCAACCCACTGAGCCACCCAGGCAATCCTCCTTCTTTTTTTTTTTTTTTTTTTTTTTTTAAGATTTCCTTCCTTCTTTCCTTCCTTCCTTCGTCAGAGAAAGAGAAAGCACAAGCAGGGTAGCAACAGGCAGGGGGAGAAGCAGGCTCCCCATTGAGCAGGGAGTTGGATGCGGGACTCCATCCCAGGACCCTGGGATCATCACCTGAGCCAAAGGCAGAGGCTTAACGGACTGAGCCACCCAGGCATCCCGCAGCCGTCCATTCTTGAACATTAAATGAAGGGACATGTTCACCTACCTCTACCCCCATGAACAAGGAAAAGAAAGCCTGCTCTCACAAAGTATAACCTTCTATATTCTAGCTTCCAAAACTTTTTGACAGCTGTATGTGTGGAACATTTTGTGTTTTAAAACAAGTTTATACATTCTTCGATCCTACTCCCATCAAACGTAAAGTCTAATTCTCCTCCCCATGAAGAGAATGAAGCAGAAGTGACACTGAGTAAGGTCATAAAAGGTGATTTTAGGTTATAAAAGGTGATAAAACTTCTGCCTGGCACTCACTCTCTGAGGACAGGCAACTTTGGACTCCAGAATTACCAACTAAGATATCCAGCTACCCTAAAGCCCTCATGCTGGCCTGGGTATGAGACAAGATGTCACAATTATAGAGATGTCCAAGAAGTGCCAGCTGCTTGAGTCTTTCCAGCCCAGCCACCTGATCTGTGGATGAGGAATCCCAGAAGATGATTCCAGGCCCAAGTACCATCTGCCTCCAACTGTGTAAGAGAGGAAGCCTTTTAAATAATTCCAACCCAGCTATCATCTGATTGCTTCCTCATGAAAAACACTGAGAAGAAACTGCCTAACCAGGTTCAAATATCAGAACCATAACAGATTGAAAAAAAAGACTTGTTTTATACCACTAGGTTTGCGATGATGTATTACACAGCAGTAGACAAGCAAAGCAGATTTTGGTTATAGAGTTGCTTCCAAAAAATGTAAACATTTGGCTTCCAGATTAGAGGGCAGGACAAAGTCAGAAGTAGCAGAAAGTGTTAGTGAGAGCCTGAAAGGGTCTTAATGTCACTGTTAGGAAAAGCCTCAAGGAAGCTGTCAATAAAGACTTAAAACAGGGGTCAGCAAACTACAGTCTACCAGCAAAATTCAAACCGCTACCTGCTTTGGTAAATAGATTTTCTGAAACACAGCCCCACCCGTTCATCTACATATTGTCTGCGGGTGCCTTCTCACTAGACAGCAAAGTTAAGCAGATGTGCCAGTGACCACAGGGCCCCAAAGCCTAAAATATGTATTGTCTGGCCCTTGACAGAATAAAGTTGCTGATCCTTGGCTTAAAAGAAAGTGAGAAAAGTGTTACTGAAAGCTAAAGGAAAGGAAAATCCTATTAGATAAGTGGAAAGTTTAGCAAAGCTGTCACCTGAAATAATGTTGAAAACAGAAAATATAACCAATGAACTGATGAATATGGGTAAGGAAATTTCCAGGCAGAATATCAAAAGTGGGGGCACCTGGGTAGCTCAGTTGTTGGGCATCTACCTTCCACTCAGGTCATGGTCCCACAGTCCTGAGATCAAGCCCCACATCAGGCTCCCTGCTTGGCTGGGAAGCCTGCTTCTCCCTCTCCCACTCCCCCTGGCTTGTGTTCCCTCTCTCGCTGTCTCTCTCTGTCAAATAAATAAATAAAATCTTAAAAAAAAAAAAAAGAATATCAAAAGTGTCAACTGGTGTTTTTCAGCTAAGTATCATAAAGTACAGGTACAGAGATGAGAAGAATTATATAATTTTCAAAAAATAGAGGAAATATAAAGGAGTCAGGACTTGGTAGGTCCAAAAATAAAAGTGTTTCTTACTCCCATATAGCAAACATTTCTCAAATTAAGAAATGCCCAGGGGCGCCTCAGTGGTTTAGTCGCTTAAGCGTCTGCCTTCGGCTCACATCATGGTATGGAGCCCCACATCATCCAGCTCCTTCTCCCTCTGCCTGCTACTCTCCCTGCTTGTGCTCTCTTGCTCTCTCTCTCTCTCTCTAATAAATGAATAAAATCTTTTTAAAAAAACTAAGAAATACCTTCTAGAGAAAGATCAAACCCAAGGCAGCATCAAGGACACATGGCCTAAAGATTAAATATTTGTTTAGACCAAGGATTGGCATTTTCCATAAAGGGGAAGATAAATGTTGTAGACTTTGAGGGCCATATACAGTCTCTGTTGAACATTCTTCTTCTTCTTCTTCTTCTTCTTCTTCTTCTTTTTTTTTTCACAACTCTTTAAAAATGTAAAAGCAAATCCTAGCTCCCTGGCAATAGCTGACCAACCCTAGTGTAGACTTCAACAGAGATTTAATTTAAGGTGGTACCTCACAATTCCTTTCAAACAAAAAGACTTCTAAGAATCTTAAAGGTGTTGTCCCATAAAACCTTTAAATGGAGCTGAGAGGGTTCAGGACATGCTGCCCTAAAATAAGGTATTTTGACATACTGAATATTTTAAGCTGAAGGTGCTTGAGAAAATGGCAGAAGCAGGAAGGTCATTCTGACCTTTCCCCTGCTTTTCTGCCCAGAAGCAGGTCATAAAACTCTCATATGAGAGGTGCCCTCCCTACACGTGGAATAAGGGAGCATTCTTACCTCCAAAGGCACAGGGACATAGAGAAGAATCCTAACAAACAGGCCTTGCTAAATTTCCCCCAGTTTACTATACTTTCTTCATACTCTTTGTCTTACATTTCTCCACAACTGCCCACACTTAATCAAACACAGCATAAAAATACTAAGGCTGAAACATTTCTTCAAGTTAAAAATATAACTACCCTACAACCCAGCAATTGCCCCACTAGGTGTTTACCCAAAGAATACAAAAATACCGTGGATGGAACTAGAGGATACTATGCTAATTGAAATACGTCAATCAGAGAAAGACAATTATCATATGATCTCATTCATACATGGAATTTAAGAAACAAAAGAGAGGACCATACGGGAAGAGAGGAAAAAATAAAACAGGAGGAAATCAGAGAGGGAGACAAACCATAAGAGACTCTTAATCATAGGAAACAACAGAGGGTTGCTGGAGGGGAGTGGGGTGACGGGATGGGGGAACTGGGTGATGAGCTTTAAGGAGGGCAAGTAATGCAATGAGCACTGGGTGTTATATACAACTGATGAACCACTGACCTCTACCTCTGAAACTAATAATCTATTATGTGATAGTTAACTGAATTTAAATTAAAAAATAAAGTCCTAGGAAGCAAGCAAAAAAATTAAAACATAGATAAAATTTCAGAGAAAAAAAATAGAATACAAAAATACTAATTCAAAGGGATACATGCACCCCAATGTTTAAAGCAGCATTATCTCCAATAGCCAAACTATGGAAACAGCCCAAGTGTCTATCGACAGATGAATAAAGAAGTTGTAGTACACACACACACACACACACACACACACACACGATGGAGTATTTCTCAGCCATAAGAATGAAATCCTGCCATTTGCAACAATGTGGATGGAACTAGACAGCAATAAGCTAAGAGAAATAAGTCACTGGGAGAAAGACAAATACCATATGATTTCACTCATATGTGAAATTTAAGAAACAAAACAAATGAGCATGGGGGAAAAAAAGAGAGAGGCAAACCAGGAAACAGACTCTTAACTACGGAAAACAAACTGATGGTTACCAGAGGGGAGATGCGTGGGGGCAATGCAGAAACGGGGAAATAGGTGATGGGGATGAAGGAATGCACTTGTGATGAGCACCAGGGGGTGTACATAAATGTTGAATCACTATATTGTAATCTGAAATTAGTATTATACTGTATGTTAACTGGAATTTTTAAAATTGGAATTTAAATAAAAACTTAAAAAATAAACATTTCTTCAGGTCTTCATTTACTAATAAAAGTATCCCTGTCACATAAAACTTATACTAAATACATGTGTATCCTTTTAATCGGTCTTTGTCAATTTAATTTTCAGACCCAGCCAGGATCTTAAGAGGTCAAGGAAAACTTTTTCCTCTTCTACAGAGCCTAAGGTAGAGGAAAGACATATCATTGTCTGAGTGTGGCTTTTGTCTAACAGAGTGAACCCCTCAAAAGAATTCACAGAGAATTCTATGTTGAGAAACACTGTCATCTTGGACTAAAAAAAGACAGTACAAAATGAAAAGAGGTTTTTGGGACAAACACCCCCTTCATGTTCAAACCCTATGGTTTAGGAAATTACTCAGCTGCAAACAAAAGATACGTTTTATGGAAAAGGAAGGCAAATTCAAAGGGCAAAACCAAGAGCTATGAAGGATGGTTCCCCAGCAATACAGCAGAGCCCTAATCACAGAAGTGATGATATGGGCCTGGATGGATTTCAGATTTGCTGTGGAGCAGCAACTATTGTGTTCCTTACATTTTTCTTTTATTTTTTAACAGAAGTGTCCATAGTGGTTATCTTATGCCTGTCCACTGTTGCATATTGGGTGGCTAGGGAGAGATAACATTTCTCTTTAGCTTACAGGTCCTCAAAGTGAAAGTAATGGTACCCAGGGAGCTACACATGAGGAACACTATCCAAATAGCATAACCTGCACCGGGATCTGCTTTAGATGACAAGATCCCAGACCTCAAGCCTGAGCATGATGACACATGAGGTAAGACCCCTCTGTGCTCGCTTTGGCAGTACAGGTACTAAAACTGGAACAATACAGAGAAGACTAGCATGGCCCCTGCCCAAAGATGTCATGCAAATTCTCAATTTGTGAAGTGTTTTATATTAAAAACAAAAACAAAGACCCATCTGAGAAGGGGTAAGTGTGTTTTGCACTTGGGAGGAATGTAAATTTGTGGCCAGAAGAACAACCAAAGTGGCTTTGAAATATGTCTGCATATTCTTGACAATCTTCCCAGAAAGAGGTGGAGTCTAATTCCCTTCCCTTTGAACATGGGTTGGCCTTAATGACTCATTTCTAATGAATAAAATGCAGCAGAAATGACACTGATTCTGAATTTAGGTCATAAAAGACAATACACCACCCTTCTGATTCTCTTATTCAGAACAAGTGCTTTTGGAGCCCTAAGCCTCCATGTAAGAATTCTGGGTGCTATGAAGCTCCTATGCTGGGACTACACAGAAAGAGAGACAGTGATGTTCAAGGAGTTATTTCAGATCCTAGTTATTTGCACTTCCCTGCTCAAGGGCCAGAGCTGTGAGTATAGAAGGAAAGAACGCAAGGCCCATCAGACACAAGTGCATGAAAGAACTTGTACAAGAATCACTTAGATAAGCCTAGTCAACACCCAGAACCTTAAGAGTTCTGCACCAAGTTAGAAGTGGTTTTATCCCTTAGCAATAGATAACTGCAACAGCGTGCCTGGGGACCCCAGCCTGAAATGCTGGAAGGTCACACTTACTTAGACTGCCTTGCTGTATATACCAACCAAATGACACCAAACAACATTTCAGCTCATCCAGCTCCTCCTCCTCCTCTCCAGCACCCACCGAAATATTTGACTTGATCTTCATTTGATCACGCTAAAAGATATTTTATGACTGATCTAACACATACACAATTACAATGTGACAATTATGTTTCAAATTGTATGCCAATGTTATTTAAAATCACCCACATTTATACACATAGTCCATGTTTCTTATTATTTCAGTTTCATATTATTTCAGTTATTTTACAATTATTTTTGAAATGATTAAGTAATTTGAGACTGGTAGTCATACTACCTCCTCTACAACATAACACTTTTGTTTTGTAGTGTCTTCAAATGTGGTTATAGGGGCGCCTGGGTGGCACAGTATTGGGCGTCTGCCTTCGGCTTGGGTCTTGATCCCAGGGTTCTGGGATCAAGCCCCTTATCAGGCTCCTGGCTCAGCAGGGATCCTGCTTCTCCCTCTACAGCTTCCCCAAGCTTGTGTTCCCTCTCTCACTGTAACTGTCATAAATAAAATCTTTTTTAAAAAATGTGGTTATACCTGCAACAGAACTAGAATAATCATCACTAATATATAATAACCACTGTTTCTACGGTCTCTTCATTTTTTTTTTTTTTAAAGAGGCATTTTTGCGGGCGCCTGAGTGGCTCAGTCCGTTGAGCATCTGCCTTTGGCTCAGATCATGACTCCAACATCCCAGGATCAAATCCCGTGTTGGGCTCCCTGCTCAGTGGAGAGTCTGCTTCTCCCTCTCCCTCTGCCCTGATCATGCTCTCTCTCTCACTCTCTCTCAAATAAATAAATTTAAAAAAAAAATTTTAAAGAGGCATTTTTTAAAAAGAATTTATTTAATTAATTTATTTCTTTATTGAGCACAAGCATGGGAAGGGGCAGAGGAAGGAGGAGAGGGAATCTCCAGCAGACTCTGTGCTGAGGGTGAAGCCTAATCTCATGACCTGAACCAAATCATGATTCAGACACTCAACTAACTGAGCCCCCCAGGTTCCCCAGGTCTTTCCACTTTTAAATGCTACAATTTAAATCCCGGGAAAATAAATCATCTGCATTTGAAGATACCCAATTCAATGTGTTTTAGATCACTGGCAGAGAATTAATGTTCACAGATTATAAACATGGTTAAGCTCACCTTCCACAGAGAAACTAAAACCACTGAGCCAAAACTAATTGGTCCCAGTAGAATGGAAGAAGATACTCTGGAACAGGAAGAGCAAGGAAGCCTGAGGTGAAGACAACTTACTCTAAAAATTCTCCATTGTGAAAGCATTCCCAATTAGACATTTTAAGGAAAAAAGCCTTAATCGTCTATGCCACCAAATAACTAAAACATCCTAAATTATTTAGCAGCAGTTTAATTAACCTTTTTCACTCTTCCCTAGACTGTCAAATGTTTGATCTTTTTTTTTTTAGCAAGCAAGCACTGAGAAGAAAAAGTCAAATACAATCACAATCAGTTTGAGAAGAAATTTTAAAGAATAAAGTATGTGTTCTGCTTTAGATGTGATTCTTTTTTTTTTTTTTTTAAGATTTTATTTATTTATTTGACAGACAGAGATCACAAGTAGGCAGAGAGGCAGGCAGAGAGAGAGAGGAAGGGAAGCAGGCTCCCTGCTGAGCAGAGAGCCTGATTCGGGGCTTGATCCCAGAACCCCAGCATCAGGACCTGAGCCAAAGGCAGAGGCTTTAACCCACTGAGCCACCCAGGCGCCCCTAGATGTGATTCTTTGACCACTGAATATTACATATACCCAAAGCCTGGGTAACTAAAAGGAAAGAGGTAGTGTGAAAAATCTATTTAACCCACAATATGGCTGATTTTAAAAATCAGCCTGGGTTCTAGGTCCTGATAGCACAGCTACTGAAAAGAAAAAAGGTTCTTTCTTGCTCATAGGACAAAGGTTTAGGCTCTATACAATTTTTTTTAAGTTTTTTTTTAAGAGTTTTATTTATTTATTTGACAGAGAGTGACACAGGGAGAGAGGGAACACAAGCAGAAGGAGTGGAAGAGGGAGAAGCAGGCTTCCCGCTGAGCAGAGAGCCTGATGTAGGACTCCATCCCAGGACTCTGGGATCATGACCTGAGCCAAAGGCAGATGCTTAATGCCTGAGCCACCCAGACGCCCCACAAATTCTGAAATAAATAAAGGTCACTTCCCAGAGAATCCATAACTACTTCGTTCTTCCCTCCTCATGCAAAAGTCCCAATCCTTCAATAAAACTGACTTTGGGTGTCAGAAAAACACTAAACTTACTGAACTTAGTCACCCTGAAGAATCAATATTTGAGAGCCCCTAACCTTCCTATGAGATTAAAGATTGTAAATAGTATAATGCAACATAGTGGAAAACATTCTGGATTCCCCTCAAAAAATTCCTTTTAAGCTCTACATCAGGAAAATGTGCCCTTCGGGGTGCCTGGGTGGTTCAGTGGGTTAAAGCCTCTGCCTTCGGCTCAGGTCATAATCCCAGGGTCCTGGGATCAAGCCCCACATTGGGCTCTCTGCTCAGCGGGGAGCCTGCTTCCCCATCTCTCTCTCTGCCTGCCTCTCTGCCTACTTGTGATCTCTGTCAAATAAATAAATAAAAATCTTTCAAAAAAAAAAAAAAAGAAAGAAAGAAAAAAGAAAATGTGCCCTTCTACTTACCACCCTACTTCCAGTACTGAATATAGGGATAAAAACATTAGTGAGCACTCAAAACTGTGCATAAATGAATCGATATTTTACCTTTATCTCCCATGTAAGAAACTTGCTTCTAGTTCCACTCTACCAGTAACAATCTCCAGAACCCTGGGGAAACTACTTGCTCTCTCAAGCTTTAGATTCCAATATACAACATAAAATGAGGTGAGGTGGAGACTGGGGAAGAGGATTAGACATTAAGTCTCATGAGGGCAACAACTGTCTTATTCAATACCTCTGTAACCCAGTCTAATAAAGTGGCTATTGTACATTCAGATATATACTGAATGAAGTTCCTTCCAGCCCTGACTCCGTAATTCTTTATCATTTGCTTAAATTACATTTATTTTCTAAACATGGAGTATATAGCCCAACATTCCTTCTCTATACTCAGCTCAATTAATACTAAAGGACTTTTTAAACCTAGAATACTGGGACGCCTGGGTGGCTCAATCAGTTAAGCGTCTGCCTTCAGCTCAGGTCATGATCTCAGGGTCCAGGGATCAAGTCCAACATCAGGCTCCCTGCTCAGCAGGAAGCTTGCTTCTCCCTCTGTCTGCTTCTCCCCCGGTTGTGTATTCTCCCGCTCACTCTCGAGCGTGCTCTCTCTCTCTCTCTCTCTCTCTGACAAATGAATAAATAAATCATTAAAAACAAGGGGCACCTGGGCGGCTCAGTCATTAAGCATCTGCCTTTGGTTCAGGTCATGATCCCAGTGTCCTGGGATCGAGCCCCACATCAGGCTCCCTGCTCTGCAGGAAGCCTGCTTTGCCCATTCCCCCACTTCCCTTCCTTATGTTCCCTCTCTCGCTGTCACTGTCTTTCCCTGTCAAATTAATAAAATCTTTTAAAAATAAATAAAAATTAAAAATAATAATAAATAAATAAATAAAACTAGAATACTTCTAAAAGCTTCTCCACATCTTCACACAGGTGCTTCGCATGACTGATATTATTTATCCCCTGGATGTAGTTTTTAAAAAGGTAAGAGTGCGGGGCGGGGGGGAGGGCTCCTGGTTGCTCAGTCAATTACGCACCCAAGTCTTGATTTCACCTCAGGTCATGATCTCAGGATTGTGAAGTTGATATCTGTGTCTGACTCTGCCCTGGCTCTCCCTCTGCCACCCCCATCATGCTCTCTCTCAAAAAAATTAAAATAATAAAAATAAATAAAATAAAAAGGTAAGATATGGACAAAGACAGGATGCCAGAAGCAATACAATTTTCCAGATTCTTCTTCTGAGCTGGGTTTTACAGTTTAATTTTACTGTGCTACGTAAATACACTATTAGAAGTACCTAGAATAGTGAGGTTAATCCATTGCAATCCAAAATGTATTCCAAAGTCAAACACAATGTATTATCTATTCTGTATGTCCATCCCTTAGCATAAGTGATTGAGAACTGTACACATTTATTTCGGCTCATGCTTTTCACAGCATACAACCAACAACTCCCACCAACTCATTATCTAAAGTTCTTTCTGTAACACCATATAAAAGCTGGTATTTAAAAGGATCTTGTGGGGCACCTGGGTGGCTCAGCGGATTAAAGCCTCTGCCTTTGGCTCAGGTCATGATCCCAGGGTCCCGGGATCGAGCCCCGCATTGGGCTCTCTGCTCAGCGGGGAGCCTGCTTCCTCCCCTCTCTCTCTGCCTGTCTCTCCGCCTACTTGTGATCTCTGTCTTTCAAATAAATAAATAAAATCTTTTAAAAAAATAAATAAATAAAAGGATCTTGCACCTCTGGAACACTATCATCTCCAACTTAGGTGTAGCGTTCAAAAAGTTGGCCCATCTCTGCTATCGGGTAGTAATGCCTGCAATAAATTCAAGAACTTCAGCTCGAATAAGTTATTACAGTTGACATATTCCCAAATCATCCTAATTATTAAAATCTAGTAACAACTTTTGAAATAGTAACCCATATCCTCACTAGTAATTTACAGTTTGTACCCTGCCACTTAGCATTTACTTTATGTTCACTCAGTCACCTACTGTGTGCCAGATATCGTTCTAGTCCAAGGGTCAGCAAACAAAATTTCTCAATAAAGGGCCAGACAGCAAACACTGTAGCCTTTACAGGCCATATGGCCTTTGTCAACAGTGCTCAGCTCTGCTGTTGGTGTGTCAGAGCAGCCACAGACAATGCACTGATTTATGAGGGTGGCTGTGTTCTAATTCAAGTTTATTTACAAAAACAGGCAGCTGGCCATTTTTTTGGCTTACCAGTCCCTATTCTACACCTATGGGGAGGCAACAGTGAAAAAAATTTTTTAAATTAAAATTAATGGCGCCTAGGTGGCTCAGTCATTTGAGCATCTGCCTTTGGCACAGGTCATGATCTCAGGGTCTAGGGACAGAGCCCCACTTTGGGCTCCCTGCTCAGTGGGAAGTTTGTTTCTCCCTCTCCACTGCCCCTCCCCTTGCTCATGATCTCTCTCACTCTCTACTGCTCTCTCTCAAATAAATAAAATAAAATAATTTCAAAGTTAAAATTAATTAATTAATTACACATGCATATGCACACAGCCTATCGCATGCTGGTAAATGCAATGGAGAAAAAGAAAGCAGGGTAAGGGAAACAGAGCCAGGGCCTCACTGATACGGTGACATTTGAGCCTTACACTTAAAGAAAGAAAGAGGAAAGGCCATGCTACCAATACAGGAGAAGCATTTCAGGGAGAGGTAACAGGAAGCATAAAGGCTTTAAAGAAGGAACAACCTGGATCTTAGGGAAAAAAGCAACAATGTCACTGTGGCTGAAGGAACATGAAGAGTAAAGAGTCATAGGTAATTAGGCCAGAGAGGTAAACTGAGAACAGACTCTAGGCCACTGTCAGAAGTTGGTCTTTTACTCTGAAATGGAAAACCACTGGAAGGTTTTGAGCAAAGGACTGACAATCTAATTTGACTTATTAGAGGATCATTCTGGATGTGTATAGAGACAAGAGCAGAAGCAGGGAATAAGCCAGAAGGCTAAATGTAGTAATAATCCAGGAAAGAGAGAATGGCAGTTTGAATCTTGGTGGTAGCAGCAGAAGTGGTGATCAGATTCAGTATGAATCCTGAAGGTAAAACATGATCAGATGGGAAATGCTGCAGAGACAGAGGCATCAAGGATGATTCTCAGGTTTTAGGCTCAAGTAACTGGAAGGATAGTCTTTATGTCCTAATAATGGGGGTGGCTGTGGGAAGAAGCTGGGTGGAAACATTAAGTTTGAGATGCCTATTAGACATCCACGTAGAGACATTAAGTAGGCAACGGAGTATACAAGTTTGAAGTTAATATACTTTTACATTATGCCTGTTCCCAGTATGTTCAATCTCTCCAACAGGTACAAAATCCTTAAGAACAAAAACACCTCACTTTTCACTTTACTCACAAGTATTATCCTCAAGACTATCTGTTCCTACTATATACAGTTCTAATAAGATTAGATTTCTAGGTTCTGATCTATAAAACACAGCAACAGCAAATTTAAAGAAGGAGAAGGAGCTAAACTGACAGCTGACAAAGGAATAGATTTTTTTTTTTAAGATTTTATTTATTTATTTGACAGACAGAGATCACAAGTAGGCAGAGAGGCTGGCAGAGACAGAGAGAGGAGGAAGCAGGCTCCCCGCTGAGCAGAGCGCCCCATGCGGGGCTTGATCCCGGGACCCTGGGATCATGACCTGAGCCGAAGGCAGAGGCTTTAACCCACTGAGCCACCCAGGCGCCCCCAAAGGAATAGATATTACAAAAAGCTGACAAAAACTAGAAATATCTAGCATTCTGAGATTATTTACTATACGATCAAGCAGCTGTATATAAATGTCAGTAAGTTAGTAGTCCCTGAAGGTCTTTTCTATAGCACAAAATATTAATTTTTTTAAAGATTTTATTCATTTATTTGACAGAGATCACAAGTAGGCGGAGAGGCAGGCAGAGAGGAAGGGAAGCAGGCTCCCCACTGAGCAGAGAGCCTGATGTGGGACTCAATCCCAGGACCCTGGGATCACAACCTGAGCCGAAGGCAGAGGCCTTAGCTCACTGAGCCACCCAGGTGCCCCCTAATTATCTTAAATTAAGTTGAAAAATCAACTTTTCAATGACATCATACTTTTTAAGAATATTGCTATTATAAGTGGAAGAAATGGGGATGCCTAAGTGGCTTAGTTGGTTAAGCGCCAGCCTTTGGCCCAGGGTCCTCGGAATGAGTCTCGCACTGAACTCCTAGCTCAGCAGGGAGCCTGGTTCTCCCTCTGCCTGCTGTTCCCCCTGCTTGTGCTCTCGGGCTCTCTCTCTCTGTGTCAAATAAATAAATAAAAACCTTCTAAAAGCAGGGAAGGGCACCTTGGTGGCTCAGTTGGTTAAGCGTCCACCTTTGGCTCAGGTTGTGGTCTCAGGGTCCCAGGATCCAAGGAGGTCCTCAAACTCCACCTTGGGTTCTCTGCTCAGTGGCAAATCTGCTTCTCCCTCTCCCTCTGTGATCACTTTCACTCTCTCTTAAATAAAATATTTAAAAAATAAATGTATAGAAAAATAAATGAAAGAAATGGCTAGCTTAGTCAGTAGGGCATGTGACTCTTGATCATGGGATTGTGGGTCTGAGCACCATATTGACTGTAGAGATTACTTAAAAAAATAAAATCTTAGGGGCACCTCGGTGGCTCAGCTGGTCAAGCATCTGCCTTCGGCCCAGGTCATGGTCCCAGGGCTGAGATGGAGTGCCGCACTGGGTTCCCTTCTTCCTCTCCCACTCCCCCTGCTTGTGTTCCCTCTCTCACTGTCTCCTTCTGTTAAATTTTTTAAAAATTAAATTTTAAAAATAAAATTAAGGGAAAAAGGGAGGGGGATACCTGGCTGGTTCAGTCAGAGAAGCATACAACTCTTGATCTTGGGGTCAGGAGCTGGGAGCCCTATGCTGGGTGTGGAGATTACTCAAATAAATAAACAAATTAAAAAAAAAAAAAGCTGGGGGAGGAGAGAAATAGTATGTAAGAGTTAATATCAATTATCTGAAAATTTGATGTATGTGTTATTCTCATAGTATTTGTTACAAGGGAGCAAATGAAATTACTTACATGAACATCACTGAATAAACATTTGTTTTGGACTCACCCTGTGCTGGAAATGATGGATATAAGAAAAAGCAACCTATCATTCAAGTTTAAGCCTCTTCTTGAGGGATGGAAATATAAACAACTAATTGCAGTACAATGTGAACGGCAGACTGAAAACGGACTTTGAATTAAGATATCTGGGTTTGAATTTTGCCACTAGTCTTGGCTTATGGTTTGAATTGCTAACCATTAACTTGCCAGCCATTCAGAAGAGGTAGCAGGCCACAGCTGACCTATGAGCAGTGTCTGCTACCCCTGGCGTACAGGAATATTGGGGGTGTATATGGTGATCAGAACAGATGATTCTGTTCCCTATTTCCTGGGTAAGGAAGGTTTGGAAGTTGAAGAGACACAGAGAGTAGAGCTGTGGCTGCTGGACATGTAACTCTCCTCCCCATTCTCTTCGCCTAGCTAACTGCAGCTCGTCTTTCAGGTCTCTGCTCCCAGGTCACTAACCTGCACTCTTCCCCTCCCTACCCTACCTGAGACTAACCTGATGCTCTTACTACAGGCTTCCAAAGAACCCTTGCTATAAAGCCTTCACATTAAATTATAATTTCTGGTTTACCTGTCTTTCCTGCTAGATTGTAAATCCATGTAAATGGGAACCTTTCTACATGCTCAACACGATATCCTGAACATCTAGTCCAGTGCTTGGCGCATAGTTAGTGCTGATAAATATCCACTGAAATGAATGAATTGAACAATAGCTGAGTCTCCCGCCCAGTAACAGCTCTTTCAGGAACCTGTCAAAACACAAATCCTTGCAGGCACTTGGGTGGTTTAGTTGGTTAAGTGTTCAACTCTTGATTTCAGCTCAGGTCATGATCTCAGGTTCGTGAGATCAAGCCCCATGACAGGCTCTCTGCTGAGCATAGAGCCTGCTTAAGCTTTCTCTCCCTCTCTCTCTCTGCCCCTCCCAGCCAGCCCTCCTTGTACTCTCTCAAATAAATCAATAAAACAAAACAAACAAAAAACACAGATGCTTGGGCAGATTCCCTCCTTCCAGACAGAACTTTACTCTTTCCTCCCAGGACATGGGTCAAACTCTTTCCCTCATCTAACTCCGTTTCCTAGGCCCCATTTCAGGAATCTAAAGCAAAGTCTCTCTGAAACTTCTTCCCTCCTCTCCCTTTCCAACCCTGATGGTAAGACTCCCTAATTCCTTATTGTAATCCTGCTGTCATTTCCCCAGCAAGCTAGTAACAGCATCATTTACGAGTTTCCAGAATATCTAGGCTATTTAAGAACAGGGTACTGAAAACATCTAGATGTTGTACTCTAAGTGATCAATTAAAAAGGATGAAAAAATAGAGGCAGGGCAGGTAAACAACAGGGAAAAGAACAGGAAATTCTGGTTTTTGACTAGCTGCATTAACAGCTTCTCACTGGACCACCTTAGCCCCAGGAGCAGAGAGCAAGTAATGGAGCTGCAGCCCCTCTGCCCCTCTGCCCCTCCCCCAGGCTCTACGCCAGCACCAGCACGAGAAGGGAAGGGACCCCTTTACTCTGTGAAGCATCTTCACACACCTCTATTCCTCATCTGCTTACACTACAATTTGCCTGAGACATCAAGACTAATCTCCTTGCGATCTCTCCTTCTTTATATCACTTACCACAAGAATCCCAGGACTCTAGAGTCATTCTAAATCCCTAAGCTCTCATTCTCATATGGCTAAGTATATCCCCTTTAATGAACTGCTCCCCTCTCCTACTCCTCCTCAGTTTCTGCTCCAGTTGAAATCAAGTTGCTCTGAGGCCACCGCTCTCTCCACAGTCCTATCTGTGATCGCTCCTCTGCCGCCCCCTTACACTACTGGGCCTTGGGCAGAAGAGGTGGGTATTCATGTTGTCCCTCACCTCTGCTTCCAGATTATTCCCCTTTCTTCCTTCCTAAAAAAGCTTCCTGTCAGATGATGCCACCACATCCCACCCTTCTGTTGAATTCATGGGGCTATGCCTGGATCCCTTTTTCTCAAGCCTCCCAGACTTTAGTTCCTATGTCACTGGCCTGTCATAATTCCAAGTGATTTACTCCCTCACCTACGTGACAGCTGTGATACTTGGCCTTCTCAGTTTCTTGACCTCCTCGTGTGCAAACAACCCTGCCCTCTACCCTACCGTAGCCACTCAGTCCCTCAATCAATAGCCTGTCCTAGAACTCGCCAACACAGTCACAACAGTCCTCCATAATCTCTACTTCATCTACACCCCACCCATCCATCACCACTCCCTGTCTTTTCAGGTTGCTCCCTCCAGCACCCCAACTCCAACAATACTTTGACCCCTCCAGGAATTACAAGCCATTCCGATCTTCATCTCCTGCCTTAGCTTAGAGTTCAAAGTCCATTATGGCTTGACTGAGGTTCGCTCTCCCGCAAGCACTTCAAGCATCCTGCCCCCTCACTTCATCATACCCGCCTGGCAGAACACCCACCCTTATTAAACACAACTCCCTGTCAAACAACTAAACACTTCAGGACATTCCAGAGACAAATGGAAATTTGAAAACTGCCAGGAAACTGGATATTAAGGAACTCTTAAATTTTTGGTATGGTAATGGTATTTTTTGCAAGCATCCATATATCTTAGAAATATGAAATATTTGTGCATAAAACATGATGTCTGGAGTTGCTCCAAAATAATATGGAAGGGTGGAAGTTGGTAAGTGTACAGACAGAACAAGACTGGCCACTAGTTAGTATCCGCTGAAGCTGTGGAACAAGTACATGATGGCTCTATTTTTATACTTGTATTTGTAATTTTTTCAAAAGATTTTATTTATTTATTAGAGAGAGAGAGATCACAAGTAGGCACAGAGGCAGGCAGAGAGAGAGAAAGGGAAGCAGGCTCAAGCAGGGAGCCTGATGCGGGCCTCGATCCCAGGACCCTGAGACCATGACCCAAGCCGAAGGCAGAGGCCCAACCCACTGGGCCATCCGGGTGCCCCTGTATTTGTATTTAAAGTTTTCCCTAATAACATATTAAAAACAAAAAAATACAATTGTCTCACTACTCTGTGCCTATGCCACGCGGTTAAATGTGGCTTTGAAATAAAAAAAAAACAAAAACACGTACCCACACATCCATATTAAACAATCTCACTTAAAATTCACAATCACTAACTTCAAATGGCGACAATCCTACGACTTCTGCCTTATCCATTCATTCTCCCACACCCTCAAAGGTCCATTTCATGTCATCTCCTCTCTCCTCAAGCCATCAACACCTGTTCTCCATCTTCATTCCTGGCTGCTGCTCTTCCTTCCATTTTCTGAGTGGAAAAGGAAGTACTCACTACCACTACAGGCATGGGTTCCTGCTTGCCCGGTCTTCCCTGTTATTTACTGTGGATGAACCAACTGCTCCTGTCTATAAGGCCAATGCCTCCACTTGGATACCAGATTCCAAGTCCATTCCCTGTTGCCCAACCTCTTGCCATTCCCACCTCTATAACAGCACTGTTTCTCTATGGACCCTCTCCATCAGCATTATATAAACACATTCTTTGGGGGGGCGCCTGGGTGGCTCAATGGGTTAGGCTGCTGCCTTCAGCTCGGGTCGTGATCTCGGGGTCCTGGGGTCAAGTCCCGCGTCGGGCTCTCTGCTCAGCGGGGGGCCTGCTTCCCTCTCTCTCTCTCTGCCTACTTATGATCTCTGTCTGTCAAATAAATAAATAAAATCTTTAAAAAACAAACAAACACATTTTTTGGGAGCCTGGGTAGCTCAGTCGGTTAAGCAGTTAAGCGTTTGCCTTCAGCTCAGGTCATGATCCCATGGTCCTGGGGTCAAGTCCCACATTGGGCTCTCGCTCAGCGGGGAGCCTGCTTCTCCTTCTGCCTGCCATTCTCCCTGCTTGTTCTCTCTCTCTCAAATAAATAAAATCTGGGGCGCCTGGGTGGCTCAGTGGGTTAAGCCTCTGCCTTTGGCTCAGGTCATGAACCCAGAGTCCTGGGATAGCACCCCACATCAGGCTCTCTGCTCAGTGGGGAGCCTGCCCGCCTGCCTACTTGTTATCTCTGTCTGTCAAAGAAAGAAAGAAAGAAAGAAAATCTTAAATAAAATCTTCAACACACACACTCTTATTTCTATTTTATTTTTATTCTTTTTTACTGAGGTATAATTGATACATAACATCATAGCTGTTTCAGGTATACAATTATTTCTCCCATTTTAAAAGACAACTCCTTGGGGCGCCTGGGTGGCTCAGTGGGTTAAAGCCTCTGCCTTCGGCTCAGGTCATGATCTCAGGGTCCTGGGATCGAGCCCCGCATTGGGCTCTCTGCTCCGCGGGGAGCCTGCTTCCTCCTCTCTCTCTCTGCCTGTCTCTCTGCCTACTTGTGATCTCTGCCTGTCAAATAAATAGGTAAAATCTTTAAAAAAAATAAATAAATAAAAGACAACTCCTTAACCCCAATTTCCCCTCCAGTTATATATCCATTTCTCTGCTCTCCATGACAGCAGAACTCTTAGAAGAAGCTGTCTATGCTCCAAATTCCTCTCCTCCCTTTCTCTTTTTTTTTTCATGTTAATGAGAATCACAATTTTCCCAACATTTTTCTTTTCTTTTTTTTTTAAATGGGCATTTTTTTTATTTTATTTTAATAAACATATAATGTATTTTTATCCCCAGGGGCCCTTTCTCTTTCAAAATCACCCCAATGGCCTTTTATTCCTGATTATTCCACCAAACCCTCTCCTATCAAGTTCAGCACCAACTTCCAAATTGCTAAATCCAATGGTCATTGTTCAGTTTTCATCTTATTTATGTATCCACAACATCTGGCACACCATATTCTTATTTTGTCTAAACATTACCCTCTCCAGAACGTCAGCTCAATGAGGACAGGGACATTTCTTCTGTTCACAGTTACCTTTTCCCCCACATTTTAACATCTCTGAAATCCAGACACAACTGATGACATATTTAAATTGTTATATTTCTTCAAAGCACCTATGACATTACCAACCCAAAACAACCTTTTTTAAGATTTTATTTATTTGAGAGAGAGAGAAAGAATGAAAGACAGAAAGCATGAGGAGGGAGGGTCAGAGGGAGAAGCAGACCCCCTGCTAAGCAGGGAGCCCAATGTGGAATTCAATCCTGGGAGTCCAGGATCATGACCTGAGCCGAAGGCAGTCACTTAACCAAGTGAGCCACCAAGCCACCCCCTAAAACCACCTTTAATTAAAATTTCTGCTTGACTGTTTTGCACACGTGAGTATCTAGTGTGAATTCTGACTGAGAACCAGTTCAAATCTCCAAGAAAGTTTTTCCCCTCCTACACAACACCAGGATTGAGACATGCCTTCTGTCACTTTCTGTGCAGTGGGTTTATTTCTCATCTACATTTTCATGTAGTTTCCCAGCTTTATGTAGGGCCTTGTAGAGCCTACCCATCGTGGGCCTATTTTCTTTTTTTAGTAGTACATAAAATAGTGATGTATCTTACAACTGATAGTACCAAAGTAGCAATACAAGCATATTATTTACAGAAATAGAAATAAATACAAAAAAGTGTTAACTAAAAAAGTTAAAAGTGCCTTTGAGGAAAGCAAAATAAATGAGGAAAGGAGATTTTTTTAAAAACAAATTTTACAGAACTATTTGATTTTACACACCATATACACATGTAACTTTGATAAAAATGAACCTTAGAACTTAACAAAAGAAGGGCGCCTGGGTGGCTCAGTGGGTTAAAGCCTCTGCCTTCGACTCAGGTCATGGTCTCAGGGTCCTGGGATGGAGCCCCACATCAGGCTCTCTGCTCAGCAGGGAACCTGCTTCCTTCTCTCTCTGCCTGCCTGACTACTTGTAATCTCTGTCTATCAAATAAATAAAATCTTTTTAAAAAAAACTTAATAAAAGAAAAAACTTTAATCTTTGTGAAAAACAGAGGCGAGAGGAAAATGTATGTGGACATGGGGGGAAAAAAGCAGGGGTCAGAAGGTAGGAAGCCCTTGACTATCTATCTAGCAAGGGCAGAATAATGAGAAAGGACAAAAACAAAGGGACGAACAGCTTTGCAAGGAGGACTGGACACAAAGCATGCTGAAACCACCAAAAATTTAAAAAAAAAAAAAAAAAAGCCAAAATAGGTTGTTTAATTGAAATTGTAGAGAATGATACAGGAATAGATCTTTTCTTTTTTTTTTTTTTTTAAGTTTTTATTTATTTATTTGACAGACAGAGATCACAAGTAGGCAGAGAGGCAGGCAGAGAGAGAGGGGGAAGCAGGCTCCCCGCCGAACAGAGAGCCCGATGCGGGGCTCGATCCCAGGACCCTGAGATCACGACCCGAGCCGAAGGCAGAGGCTTTAACCCACTGAGCCACCCAGGCGCCCAGGAATAGATCTTTTCAACTGAGCTCCGTATTTCCTGTATTACCTAATGTCCATCTCCATTTGGATATCCATTTTTCATATCCATTTGAATATACAAGTAGGATTCCATTTATTTAAAATAGAAGATACAAACTGAACTAGTGACAGAAAGCAAATCCGTGGTTGCCTGTGTGGGGGACAAGGGAAGTAGAGGAGAGGGCATGACAAAGGAAATGAAGAAGTTTTGGGGGATTATAGATACGTTCATTATCTTGACCCCAATGATAGTTTCACAGTATATGTCAGAATTTATCAAATTGTCCACCCTAAATACAGTAGTTTATTCTATCTCAATTATACCTCAAACATAACACCTATTGTTATAAAGTTGGTTTATGAAAAACAAGACAGGGAGAGCCACAGATTAGAAGAACATTTGCAATGCAAACAACTACAAAGGATTAGTATCCAAATGCATTAAGAATACATATCAGTTTAAAGCAAAAACAATTCAAAATAAAAATAAGCCATGGCAATTAACAAATAATACACAAGAGAGGAAACTTAAAAGACAATAAACAAATTGAAATGTGTTCAAACTCACCAACAACAGAGGAAACGCAAATGAAAACATAAAATAGTATGATACTCATTAGATCAGCAAAAGTTATAAGGAACCAATAAAATTCAGGATTGTCCTAGAGCAAAATGAATTCTTACATACTACTGATGAGTGAATTGAAACAACCTCTTTGGAAAACATTTTGTTGGTATCTAGAAAGTTAAACATGCATAAACCTTAAGACCCAGAAACTCTACTCTCACTCATCAGCACAATGAAACATGTAGAAGGTTCACACTACAACATTGTTTGTGATGGTTAAAAATTGGTTAAAAAGGCGGGGGGGCACCTGGGTGCCTCAGTCTGTTAAGCATCTGACTTCAGCTCAGGTTGTGATCTTGGGGTCCTAGAATTGAGCCCCAGGTTGGAGTCCCTACTCAGTGGGGAATCTGCTTGGCCCTCTCCTTCTCCCTCTACCCCTTCCTCTGTCATGCTTGTTCTCTCTCAAATAAATAAATTCTTAAAAAACAAAAAGGCGTCTGGGTGGCTTAGTCGGTTAAGTGTCTGACTATTGATTTTAGCTCAGGTCACTATCTCAGGGTTGTAAGACCAGGGCCCTGTGTAGGGCTCCATGCTCAGTGGGGGAGTCTGCTTGGGATTCTCTCTCTCCCTGTCCCTTGCCCCCCACAACTTGCACACACATGCCCTCTCCCTCTCAAATAAATCCTTAAAAAATTTTTTTTAAAATTTTATTTACCTTTTTGACAGAGATCACAAGTAGGCAGAGAAGCAGGCAGAGAGAGAGGAAGGGAAGCAGGCTCCCCGCTAAACAGAGAGCCCAATGTGGGGCTCAATCCCAGGACCCTGGTATGGTGACCTGAGCCGAAGGCAGAGGCTTTAACCCACTGAGCCACCCAGGTGCCCCTAAACCTTTTTAAAATTAAAAAAAAATTAAATGTAGGGGGGCGCCTGGGTGGCTCAGTTGTTAAGTGTCTGCCTTCGGCTCATGATCCCAGGGTCCTAGGATTGAGTCCGCATGGGTTCTGCTCAAGGGGATCAAGTCTGCATGAGTCCTGCTCAATGGGAAGCCTGTTTCTCCGTCTCCCACTCCCCCGCTTGTAAACCCTCTCTCTTGTTCTCTGTCTCTGTCAAATAAATAAATAAAATCTTTAAAAAAGAACAATAAAATTAAATTAAAATTAAATGTATAGCCACATAACCAAACACCTACAGAAAACTTAAAATAAATTAGAGCTACATTTATTAACAAGAAACAAATCTCAAAAACCATGCTGAGCAACAAAAAACAAACTGCCAAAAGATAAGCACAATATGATGCTGAATTTATAAAATTTAAAAATTAAAACACTCTCTCTCTCTCTCTCTCTGACAAATAAATAAATAAAATCTTTAAAAAAAAAAAAAAAAAAGGGACACCTGGGTGGCTCAGTTGGTTGAGCAGCTGCCTTCGGCTCAGGTCATGATCCCAGCGTCCTGGGATCGAGTCCCACATTGGGCTCCTTGCCCCGCAGGGAGCCTGCTTCTCCCTCTGCCCCTCTGTCTGCCTGTGCTCTCTCTCTCTCTCTCTCTGACAAATAAATAAATAAAATCTTTAAAAAAAAAAAAAAAAAAAAAAAAAAAATTAAAACACTATTTTCCTTCTAAGAAGCCATAGATAAGACACATTATCCAACAAACCATAAGAAAAAACTCTCCAGTTAAAACTATAATCAGTTGTAAAAATACCTCACAAATGCAAAGATTAAATGGGGAGTTGGGGAAATACACATCTTAGAACCAATGAAATACTCTTCTGTATAGTCTGTGTATACACATATAGTGAAAATTTTAAAAGCAGGCAAGAGACTAATTTTCACTGAATATGTTATAGTGGCTACCTCTGGGGAAAGGGGGGCAACATAACCGCCATGTTTTCTTTAAAAAAAGAAATCTGGGGGCACCTGGGTGGCTCAGTTGGTTAAGCATCTGCCTTCCACTCTGGTCATGATCCCAGGGTCCTGGGATCAAACCCCACATCAGGCTCCCTGCTGAGCAGGGAGCTTCTCCCTCTCCTTCTGCCTGCCACTCCCCTTGCTTGTGCTCTCTCTCTGTTAAATGAATAAATGATATCTTAAAAAAAAAAAAATTTAGGGCATCCTGGATGGCTCAGTTGGTTAAGCATCCGACTCTTGATCCAGTTCAGGTCTCGCTCTCACGGTCATGAGTTCAAGCCCCACACAGGGCTCCAAGCTGGGTGTGGAGCATATTAAAACAACAACAACAACAACAACAACAAAAAAAAAAAAAAAAAAAAAACTCTGATGCCCAAATTGTGATCTTTAAATACCATTTCCCAATAAAGAAATTAGGACTTCTTAGAGAAATGGCTGATTCCAGGTTTATAGAAGGAAATAATCAGATGAAACTGGGATATTTTCTTCTGTCTACAAACAGGAAAGCTATCCAATAGCTATCCAATAGCTATTAGTAGGGATTAACTCATTTCCTTATTCTAAATACTGACGAAGAGAACGAACCAAAGCATTTATTCTGCCTCTTCTGTATAATCATATTTTACAGTAATCAAAGAGATAATGAAGGAAAATTCCACTTTATAGAAGGATTCCAGCTCATAAATACAGAGCAATAATAACATTAGAAAATTGCCATTTTGCAAGCCTTAATGAAAGAATGGATCTAGGCAACAAAGACCATGGCTGCAAAAACCATTAGATAAAAGACTCATGGAAAACTTTAAGAAGAGGATGGATCATGATGACTGTTAGGGCCAATTTAATGTTAAAACCTGTTTAACTATCAGGGCCTGCTTAGCCAGAGCAACTCCATATTGCCTAGGTAGCCATATTGTTATTTACATCCACGGACTTCATTCCGGGAATAAACGCCCCCGTAGTTCCTGGTATGGTTCCGGGTATCGATTGGGGGAGTAAATGCCTTAACAATAGAAGCTACCTACCTTGGGTCTGCGGTTATGCCCTATAAAACCAGCCTGTGAGATCGGGAGGGGGTCATTCTCTTCGGAGGCGGCCCTGGCTGGTCAGTCTGACTTCTAATGCTTGGCATAGAATAAAGCTCTACGTAACTTTCACTTTGTCTGTCTTGTTCCTTTGATAACAGACCCCAACAATGACAGTACCCAAACCCACTGATCAAAAGAAGGGAGTGGAAAAGATAGATGATACTAAGAATGGAAAAAATGTTGATAATTACTGAAGCTAGATGAGAATATATGGGAGTTCATTATATTCTTTCTACATGTATGGAATGTTGAAAATTTCCACAATAAATTAAGTCAATTTGAAAAAAAGATATGAAGCAAATTGGCATAAGAAAAGACAAAGCACAGGTGTTTCCATATTGTTTTTTTTTTTTAAGATTTTATTTATTTATTTGACAGACAGAGATCACAAGTAGGCAGAGAGGCAGGCAGAGGTGGGGAGGGAAGCAGGCGCCCCACTAAGCAGACAGCCTGATGTGGGGCTCTATCCCAGGACTCTGAGATCATGACCTGAGCCAAAGGCAGAGGCTTTAATCCACTGAGCCACCCAGGTGCCCCTCTTTATTTTTAATCTGTACATTTGAAATACTTTACAGTAAACAAGATTTAAAGTAAAACTAAGGGGCGCCTGGGTGGCTCAGTGGGTTGAAGCCTCTGCCTTTGGCTCAGGTCACGATCCCAGGGTCCTGGGATCAAGCCCCGCATCGGGCTCTCTGCTCAGCAGGGAGCCTGCTTCCTCCTCTGTCTCTGCCTGCCTCTCTGCCTGCCTCTCTGCCTACTTGTGATCTCTGTCCAGTAAATAAATAAAATCTTAAAAAAAATAAAAAATAAAAAAAATAAAGTAAAACTAAAATACCAAACAATAAAAACAGACTGGGGTGGAAAAAAGGAATGTGAGTAAGGCATTCTAAGGTTCTTGTATTGTTCAGAAAGGCAGGGATATTAATTTTAGAGATCAATATGTCTGCATCTTAAAATTAAAGAGTTAATTACTAAAGAGAGAAATACAATGTTCAACTTCAAAATCAATGAAAGGAAAAAGGACTTTCGGGACACCTGGGTGTCTCAGCTGGTTGAGTGTCTGACTTCAGCTCAGGTCTTGGTCTCAGAGTCCTGGGATCAAGCCCTTGCATTGGGCTCCCACTGGGCAAGAGTTAGCTTGTACATCTGCCTCTCCCCTGCTCGTGTTTTCTTTCTTTCTCTCAAATAAATAAATAAATAAAATCTTTTTTTTTTTAGTTTTTTTATTTGTTTACTTGTCAGAGAGAGAGAAAGTGAGAGAGCACAAGCAGTGGGAGCAGCAGGCAGAAAAAGAAGCAGACTGCTTGCTGAGCAGGAAGCCTTATGCGGGACTCAATCCCAGGACCCTGGGATCATGACCTGACACTTAACCGACTGAGCCACCCAGGCAACCCAATAAATAAAATCTTTAAAAAAAAAAAAAGAAGAAGAAGAAGAAGAAGAAGAAAGCAAAAAGGGCTCTCTCTATATATGTGTAACAGAAACCAAATAAGAAGCATGGTTAAAAAAAAAACAACTAAAATGGCAGGCGTAAGTCTAAAAGTATCAGTAGTCACACTAAGTAAGAAAAGATTAAACTTATCAAAAGACAGACTGACAGATTGATTTTTTAAAAAATCCAACTATGGGGACGCCTGGGTGGCTCAGTCAGTTAAGCCTCTACCTTCAGCTTGGGTCACGATCCCAGCGTCCCAGATCAAGTCCTGCATCAGACTCCCTGCTTGGCAGGGAGCCTGCTTCTCTCTCTGCCTCTGCCTGCCTCTCTGCCTGCTTGTGTGCGCTTGCTCTCTCTCTCTCTCTCTGACAAATAAATAAGTAAAATCCTTAAAATAAAATAAAATAAAATAAAAAATAAAAATCCAATTATGTACAGATTACCAAGATACACTTAAAGGAAAGTGAGCCAGAAATTCAGGAAATTAAAACATATATTCCACAAATATTAATCAAAAGAAATCTCAATATTATTACTATCAGACACAATAAGATTTAAAGCAAAAATCATTAACATGTAGTCATCAGGACAGAGCCCACAGGATTCATCACAAGAAAACTACTTACTGGGGTGCCTGGGTGGCTTGGTTGGTTAAGCGACTGCCTTTGGGCTTGGACCATGATCTTGGAATCTCAGATCAAGTCCCACATCGGGCTCCCTGCTCAGCAGGGAGTCTGCTTCTCCCTCTGACCTTTCCCCCACCCCGTGCTCTCTCATTCTCTCAAATAAATAAGTTAATAAAAACATTAAATTTTTAAAAAAGAAAGAGGGACACCTGATTGGCTCAGTGGGTTGAGCCTCTGTCTTCATCTCAGGTCATGATCTCAGGGTCGTGGGATCGAGCCCCGCATCGGGCTCTCTGCTGGGCAGGAGCCTGTTTCCCCCTCTCTCTCTCTGCCTGCCTCTCTGCATACTTGTGATCTCTCTCTGTCAAATAAATAAATAAAATCTTAAAAAATAAAAAATAAAATAAAATAAATAAAAAGAAAGAAAGAAAACTACTTACTTAATTCTGGAGTGAGACATCCCTCCCCCCCGTGCACAGATATTTAAAAAGAGGGTCTAACTACTTGGAACAAAAATGTCCTTCCTGAGATCCTGCCACTTGCATCAACATGGATGAACTTGAAGGACATTACATTAAGTGAAATAAGCCAGAGGCAAACAAAAACCTGCATGATCTCACTTACACATGGAATCTAAAGAAGTCAAATACATAGAAGCAGAGAGTAGAATGGTGGTTATCCCAGAGATCTAATGTACAGTAAAATGATTAGTTAATAACACCATACTGATACCAGAAATTTGCTAAGAGACAAGATTTCAGGTTTTCGCATCACATACACACACAAAAGATAATTATGTGAGAAAATGGTGGTGATTATGGTAATCATTTCACTGTCTATATGTATACCAAAACATCATGATGTACACCTTAAATATTCTAAGGGCCTATTTAGCCAGAGTGATTCCATCCAGTTAAGCAGTGATTTTGTTGTTTATGCAGTAAAACTTAAACTGACCCTGCCCCCCACTCAGGGAACTTACTTAAAAGCAAGTCCAGGAAACCAGTCCCAGGTAACAAAGCCCAAATACAAGGGCAGGTCAGGCCAGGTGGAGACATTCAATCAGTGGGGCACGCAGACTGTCTCCCTAGCTACCAAGGAGTGTGGGTCCCGTCTTTTGGGCACCAATTCTGATCAAGGTGATAGGCTAGTTCAAATATCCACTAGGGTAAATTGTAATTCAATTGGCCACCCATGTGTGACCTAGCATGACTGTGCAGCTTTCTCTGTGTTACAATCTCATTGGCCACCTGTGTGTGGCCAGGCCCAACCACATGGCCTTTGCTCTATAAAAGTTAGTCTGTGAGGCAGGGAGGGGTCGCCCTCTCTGTAAGAGGTGGCCCCGACGGGTTAGTTTGATTCTCGATGCTTGGCGCGAAATAAAGCTTTGCTTGACCTTCGCTTTATATCAGTCTCGCTCCTTTGATTACGGACCTAACAATACAATTTTCATTTTAGATTATGAGACTGATGTGCTCCCTACTGTGCTAAGAGGGCGGCTTCAATTTTCATTTTAAAAACTAATTAAAATTTAAAATAAGCATGCTCTTTCCTAGGACCAGGACTCCATGCCCTTTCTTCCCTCCCAACACTCACTCCCTTAGCTCAGAATCTGCCTGCTATCAGTCCTAACCTCTTCATGTACTTTATCTCTGTTTCTGTGGTCCATCAAAAGAAGCCCCAGACTTTCAGACCTCTCATCTCCCATATTCTAATCCCCAAACAGTTCTTACACATTCCCTGCTCTGTCCTCATGTGCCACACATCTCTCTCCAAATTTTGAAACCCTTCCACTACATTTTCAACTTCTACTCTCAACATTTTCTTCAACTTCTTGTTCTAATTAAAACCTAGTTCTCTTCTGAGGTCATACTTCCCTCACAGCCCTCAAGTGGTTCAAGTTTTCTTCCCCACACCCTTCATACAACTGGACCTGGGGGTCAGGAAAGTGTACTCCTTGCTCCTCACTGATGCTTCTAAGTCAGTCTCCTTCCCTTTTCCAAAAACAAAACAAAATAAAACAAAACACCTCCACTTTGAATATCACGTGAGGGGTGCCTGGCTGGCTCAGTTGGTTAAGCTTCTGCCTTTGCCTCAGGTCATGATCCCAAGGGGCCTGGGATCAAGCCCCAAATCAGGCTCCCTGCTCAGCAGAGAGCCTGCTTCTCTCCTCTCTGCTGCTCCCCCTGCTTGTGTGCTCTCTCTTTTGGTCAAATAAATAAATGAAATCTTTAAACAAACAACCAAACAAAAGAATGTCATGTGAACACTCTATCACCCTTTACCTGGCTGTGATGGTTAATTTTATGTGTCGGCTTGACTGGATCATAGGATACCAGATATGTGGATACAGACCATAACTGCATGTGTCTGTGAGGGTGTTTTAAATGAGATTAGCATATGAAATGGCAGACTGAGTTAAGCAGATGGCCCTCCCCATTGTGGGTGGGTATCATCCAATCCATTGAAGGCCTGAATAGAATAAAAAGGTAGAGGAAAAAAGAATTCCTTTTGTCTCTGCCTGATTGCTGAACTAAACTACCTGTCAGTCTTCTGCTCTTGGACTGGGACTTATACCATTGGTGTTCGTAGTTCTCAGGCCTCTGGTCTTAAACTGGAATTTACACCGCCAACTTTCCTGAGTCCCTAGTTTACAGACATCACATCCTGGACTTCTCAGCCTCCATAACTGCATGATCTGATCCTTATAATAAATTCCATTCTAGACAAATACAGATATAAATGTAGATATAAAAATACAGATGAGAGAGAGAGAAATCAATCCTACAGGTTCTTTTCCTCTGGAGAACCCTAACACTCTGACTCCACAACGCAGATCCTGTCGTTAAGTCTCAGTGATTTCACACACATGATCTTTCTAACACCTCATTGTCTCTGAATTCCTTGATTCCAATGATTTTGTCGTTCACCCACACAGCCCATGCATGATAATGCCTCCATGATCTCTATTTTTGTATCCTACTGCCTGACCATGACTTGAAATATTTACAGCTCTGTCTCTCACACACCCAAATTACAACACCTTTTGATCTCAATGGGACCTTCAACTCACTGACTCTACCATCTTTTCACCACCTCTTAGCCACTTCATGTCCTCCCTTTCTTACTTACCTGGTTTAAATTCCGTAATTTAAATCAGTATATTATCATAATCACTCCCTTGCATATATGCTCTATTCCCCTGACCCTCTCAATATTTTACTCCACTATCATGGTAAAAATCTCTTTCTGGTTAAATCCACTCCAAACATACACCCCTGCAGCTCAATATGGTTGGAAGGAAAAAAAAAAACATACTAATCTCACTTTAAATTCATGACCACAAGCCTCAAGAGCCCCCTAGTGCCACCTGGAAATCAAACACTACTTCCCTGCTACCATCATTCTCCCACTCTCCTGAACATTCACACCTTCCCCTCTCTCCACAGATTTCCATCGTTTCCTCCCCACCCTCACTCTCAGCTGAGCACTCCGATTCCTAACTCACTGAGAATATGACAACAATCAGAAGAAAACTTTTGCAAACTTCTACTACCAAACCAATCCACCTACTTGATGGGTGGGTCTGAGATATATTTTGGAGATGTAATAAAAAAGATATGGATGTGGATTTGATGTGAGGTATGAGGAAGAGAAAGGAATCAAAGATGACTTTTAAGTCTTTGCTAAAATATTACTTTTTCAACAAGGCCTTCCCTACCACGTTCAGTTTCTCTCTCTCTCTCTCTCACACACACACACACACACACACACACACACACACACACAGTTACATGCTTATAGAGTGTCCCTTATCTCCTTTCTTGTTTTTTTATTTGGGGGGTGTTTTTAATACCAATATCACCAATTTAAATACTAAACATTCCAATCCTTTGTTTAATATCTGCCTTCCCCAACTACAGTATAAGGCAAGGATTTTTATGTTCAGTTCATTCCTGTGTATCAGACAGACAGACAATCATTAAATTTTGTTAAAGAAATGAAATGTCTCTAGCATAAGCAAATAGGTAAATGGTGTCATTTGCACAGGAAAAATACCTTTATTTTTTTCTTTTAAGTAGGCTCTATGCCCAGCATGGAGACCAACATGGGGCTTGAACTCCCAATCCTGAGATCAAGACCTGAGCTGATGATATCCCAGAGTCAGACACTCAACCAGATGAGCCACCCAGGAGCCCCCAGAAAAATTAAACCTTTAGAGTGGGAAGGAGCATGGTCTCTGTACAAAGGTGCTTGTAATCTAGTGAAAGGCAATGAAACATACATTTCAACACATTAGAATTCCATAACTTGTTAGATGTGTGATAAAAGCAAAACTGAAGAATATTCTATGGTTCCATTTTTATCAGGTGTATGTTTTCTATGTACATTCACACTTGCACACGCACACAACACAAACATATATGTTTCTGCTCTACAGAAAAAGTTCTGGAAGGAAAAATCCCAAACTGTTAGTCCATGAGCTAAGAAAGGTAATATGCATGGGGAATTAGAGTGAAGAGAGGGTAAGGAGACTTTTATTATTCACGTACACATTTTACAATAAACATATTACTTTTGTAATTTAAAAAAGAGAGAAAGAGGGGCACCTGGGTGGCTAGGTCAGTTAAGTGTCTGCCTTCGACTTAGGTCATGATCCCAGGGGCCTGGAAGGGAGCCCCATATCGGGCTCACTGCTCAGTGAAGAGAGAGAAACAGGCTTTCCCTAAATAAAATCTTTTTAAAAAGAGAAAGTGGGGGGCACCTGGGTGGCTCAGTGGGTTGGGGCCTCTGCCTTCGGCTCGGGTCATGATCCCGGGGTCCTGGGATCGAGCCCCACATCGGGCTCTCTGCTCAGCGGGAAGCCTGCTCCCCCCCCTCTGTCTCTCTGCCTGCCTCTCTGCCTACTTGTGATCTCTGACTGTCAAATAAACAAATAAAATCTTTAACATAAATAAATAAATAAATAAGAGAAAGAGGGGCGCCTGGGTGGCTCAGTGGGTTAGGCCTCTGCCTTTGGCTCAGGTCATGATCTCAGGGTCCTGGGATCCAGTCCCGCATCAGGCTCCCTGCTTCTCCCTCTCTCTCTGCCTCTCCCCACTGCTTGTGCTGTCTCTCAAATAAATAAAATCTTTTTTTTTAAGATTTTATTTATTTATTTGACAGACAGAGATCACAAGTAGGCAGAGAGGCAGGCAGAGAGAGAGGAGGAAGCAGGCCCCCTGCTGAGCAGAGAGTCCGATGCGGGACTCGATCCCAGGACCCTGGGATCATGACCTGAGCCGAAAGCAGAGGCTTTAACCCACTGAGTCACCCAGGTTCCCTCAAATAAATAAAATCTTAAGAGGGGGAAAAAAGCAGCTTAAAAAAATTTAAAAATTTTTAAAAAAGAGAGAAAGAGAAGGAAAACAATTTCTTCCCAAGAGGAAAAAAATTATATTTAACAGAGGATTAATATCCACAGTGTAAAAAACTTCCATAAAACAAACCAAAAACCCAATTTAAAAATGAGCAAAGTACAGAAAGACAATTCACAAAGAAATATAGTCAATAAACATGTAAAACATACTCAACCTCATGTTCAATCAGGAAAAAAAATGCTTTCATTCATCAGCCAATGTTGTAAGTGTGTAAGTTCATTATCTACAACTATTGGTTGGAGTGTAATTTGGACGGTTTTTTAAAGTAATTTAGTGAGTGACAAAATAAATAATGTTACCAAAGAATAAATTCCTGAGCCCATAATGATGGAATTAAACTACATAAATTAACAGGGGACAAAGCACAAGTCACCTTATGGAAAATTTCTAATTAATAAATGTAGAAGTAACAAGAGAAACAGAAAACCATTTCAGTATCACAGTAATAGCTGCTTTAGGCAAGATCCACCACAGAATGCTAAAATTAATAGGTGGAACTTTTAAAGAGAAACAGTATATTTGGATAGTCTCAAAATATCTCCATAAAATATGTATTTATGACTGTGGAGGTTTAAACATGTGTCCAAATTCTTTGATATTTCTCCCTCCAAGAAATGAAACAATTCTCTCCCCATGAGTGTGGGCTGGACTTGGTGGCTTGCTTTTTAACAACAGAGCATGCAAAGAGAAAAGCAGAAATTTTCCAGTGAAGAAACCTAGCAGACACCAAATCAACTTATCAAGGTTAACATCATCAATAATAAAACATGTTGATATCATCTATCTCCCCCTCCCCCGATAAGATGCAATGAGACGGGCACATCACCTCTGTGGTATTCTTACCCAAAACCTATAACCTTTGTCTGGGTATCAGAAAACATCAGACAAACCTATAGGGATGGCCAACAAAATAACCTGATCAGCACTCTTCAAAGTGTCAAGAGAGTGAAAAAGACAAGAAAAGAACAGAAACTGTCACAGATTGCAGGACACTAAAGAGACATGCTGGCTAGCTGCAATGTGGGTTCTTGGATTGGATCCTAGAACTTTTTAGGACATTAGTGGAAAAACTGAGAAAATCCAAATAGTTTATGTAATTTAATACTACTGTACCAATGTTAATTTCTTAATTTTGATAAATGTACTACAATTATGAAAGATGTTAACATTAGGGGAAGAGTATATGGGAGCTCTCTGTACTATCTTTACTCTTCTGCAAACCTAAAATTATTTCAAACCAAAAATTTTTTTAAAAGCAATTTGGCAGGATTCACTAAAATTTTTAGAAGAATATACCCTCTTATACCTTTTCATCCAGCATTTCACTTCCAGCAAACCAGAGAAACACTCACATAGGTCCAACAAAGAGTTTATAAACAAGTGTTCATTGATGCATTGTTAGAAAACTGCAAGAGAGGGGTCTCTGGGTGGCTCAGTCGGTTAAGCATCAGTCTTTGACTCGGGTCCTGATCTCAGGGTATCAAGTCCCATACCCAGCACCCTGCTCAGTGAAGAGTGCTTCTCCATCTCGCTCTGCCCCTCCCAACCAGCGTGTGCTCATTCTCGCTCTCTCTCACATAAATAAAATCTTTAAAAAACAACAACAAAAAAAACTACAAGGGACACACACACATATATATCCATCAACTGAAAAAATGATTACATAAAATACATATTCATATTATAGAATAAACACTGTACAGAATAAAATGGGTCTGTATATGATGTGAAAAAAACCTCCAAGATATATTAAGAAGAATAACAAAAATAACACGTACCTAAAAAAATTTTTATGTAAGTACATAGGTGTAAATGGAACAATCTGAAAGAGTACTCAATAGGCTTATGATAGGATTGCCTCTGGAGAGAGGAATGTTCTTGAAGAGGAGAGTTATTCTTTAGTAAGGACAAGAGTTAAGGATCAAGATAAAGGGACCTTTCATTTTTTGGTCTGTATATTTCTATAATACTTGAATTTTTATCAACATTTCTAAACTACTCTGCAGTAAAAAATAAGGAGGTAAATAAGGATTTCATACACTATAAAATCTTGTGTCCGTCCTGAAAAACTCTGGAAGGATATATAAAAAAAGGTACTATCGGTGATGGCCTTTGGGGAAGAGAACTGGAGAAACTGTTCTCACCATTTACCTCTGTACTGCTTAATTTTGTTTAAAATTTAACCCATTTTTAAAAATTTAATGTACATCTTTGGGGGGATGCTAGGTGGGTCAGTCAGTTAAGCATCCAACTCTTGATTTTGGCTCAGGTCATGATCTCAGGGTCATGAAACTGAGCCCCGCATCGGGCTCTGCACTGGGCATGGAGCCTGCCTGGGATTCTCTCTCTCCCTCAGCCCCTGTCCCACATTCCCACTCTCATTCTCTCTTTAAAAAAAAAAAAAATAATAATAATAATAGTAATAATGTGCATTTTTTAAAGTACACTATGACAACTGTTATTATGAAAGTATGTAATAGATTTCAAAGCTCAAAAGAAGGGGTGCTTAGTCTGCCTGAGAGACTTAGGAGAGTCACCAATGGATTTATTTAGAAAGCATTCCAGGCAGTGTTTATGGAATGGGCAAAGGCAGAGAGGCAATCGAAAAGATAGGATGGTTCAGAGCTGCAGCAAATAGAACATAAAGCTTGAGAGTATAGGGGGAGAGTGAGTTAGGAGGTTTTTGAATAATCACCAGTCCCTGGAAGCATACACTTCCCCTTGTTACCTTTCCCAAGAAAATAACCAAATTTAGATTTGCATATAGTTTTGGTCTGTTCTGCCTAAAGCTACTGCCCCACTCTAAATCATGACATACTGAAATAAAATACTATAAACCTGCCAGAATATATTCATCAGTTCAAGACAGTACAATTCTGACAGGAGGGTAATCCTAAATTAATTACTTTGATCTCCTAGTCTCATCAATCTTCTTTTGACCGGCCCATAAAGCCTAGTTGCAATAAACATAAAAACAATGATAGTACATCAGCCACATACAAGTAATCCCTTGCTTTTCAAAAGTTCGCCTTACACCACCTTCTCTTTTACGAAAGATCTATGTTAGTACCTGTTTCCACTAATGGAAGGAAAATCCAAAGAGGATTTTCACTTTTACAAAAACAGGTGAAAAACAAACACAGCATTCAGCCTTTGCTTTGTAGCCGGCTCTTAGAAAAGCCGTGCACAGCCCAGCAGTGAGGGTGGCACCCTTAAGCTCCTTCCCTGGGAACTACACTCAGCATCTCAACGTCAAGCTGCCACAGCTATGAACTGTGTCTATGAGCATCTGTGCTTTATCTTGATTTATTTTGTGTGTCCATTAGCAAGATGTGTCCTAAGGTAGCAGAAAATCCTAAGAGACATTATTTTGGGGTCCGGAAATGCTCAAAAATTTTTCCATATAAATTAATGGTAAATGCTTCTTCACTTTATGTCATTTAGAATTTTAAAAAGTTTCATAGGAATGCTCCACTTTCAGATAGACAGGAAAACCCACAGCAGTAAATACAAAAAGAAGGTTTTCCTGATCCAGTTTTCAAAAACTTTTGATTGCAGCATTCACAACAAATGTTTCATAACACGGTAGAATGAAGAAAGATGATCTAAACCTAATATAACTAGATGGCACTACTGCTTTATAGTTCTTAGGAATACATTCAACATTGATGATACACTGGTTTCTGACAAAGATAAACTGATTTTTGCCTAAGTGTTTCTAATTTCTTCATTTGGGGGCATCAATTAAAAGCAAAGCATGAACACTGACACAGTCAAAACTTTATTGACAACAAAGGCTTTGTTGCTTTTGCACCCCTATTTGCAAAAGCTAGGCAAAGTCCGCTTCCAATTCAGGCCACAAGTAGCAAAATACTTTTAACTATATTATTAGCTACCATTTATTATTGAGTGCAGACTATGTGCACTTACTGAACTATTTTCTGCCCATTAAAATTCAATGGTCACAACTCAACAAAAAGACAATCCAGCTAAAAACTGGGCAAAAGGGGCATCTGGGTGACTCAGTGGGTTGAGCCTCTGCCTTTGGCTCAGGTCGTGATCTCAGGGTCCTGGGATCCAGCCGCATGGGGCTCTCTGCTCAGTAGGTAGGCTGCATCCCCCCTCTCTCTGCCTGTCTCTCAGCCTACTTGTGATCTCTATATGTCATATAAATAAATAAAATCTTAAAAAAAAATTGGGCAAAAGACTTCATAGGGATTTCTCCAGAGAAGATACATAAATAATCAACAAGTGAATATAAAGATGCTCAACATCAGTAGTCACAAAGGAAATGCAAATCAGATTCACAATAAGAGACCACTTCAGGAGCACCTGGGTGGCTCAGTCGTTAAGATATCACCTCACAGGTACTAAGATCACTATAAGCAAAAGAAAAAATAAAAGGAAAATTCCAAGTATGGACAAGGATGTCGAGAACTGGATCCCTCAAACATTGCTGGCAGTTCCTCAGAAAGTTAAACATAAAAATTCTACATGGGGGCATCAGTTAAGCATCTGACTCTTGATTTCAGCTCAGGTCATATCTCAGGGTTGTGACATGGAGCCCTGAGACGCTCTCCCTCTCCTTCTGCCCCTCCCCCCATCTCCTTCCTTCTTAAAAAAACTACATGACCCAACAATTTCATTCGCAGCTATAGACCCAAAAGAAATGAAAACAGATATTCAAACACTGGTATATGTGAATGTTCATGGTAACATTATTCACAACAGCCAAAAAGTGAGAATGACACAACTGTCCATCAGCAGACAAAAGCATAAACAAAATGTGATATATCCATACAAGGGAACTGTATTCAGCTATAAAAAGGAAGAGATTCTGGTACATGGTACAACATGGACGAACCTCAAAAACATTATGCCAAGTGAAAGATGCCAAACACAGAAGATCACATGTTATAGGATTCCATTTATTTGAAATAGCCAGAATAGGTAAATTCACAGAAACAAAAAGCACATTGGTGGTTACCAAAAAATACGGCAAGAGGAGAATGAAGAGTAACTGCTCAGTGGGTATGAGGTCTCCTTTAGGGGTGAGGCAAAAGTTCTGGAACTAGATAGTTCCAACAATACTGTCGATGTACTAAATACCACTGAACTGTATACTTTAAAGGGTTAATTTTACGTTATGTGAATTTCACCTAAAAATATTCAACAGTCATGACAACTCGGTTGTCATGGGATTACTACTGCACCAATTTTACAAATTCAGAAACACAGGCTCAGAGAAATTAAAAGACGACCAAGTCCACAGAGGGTAGAGGAACAGAGATTCAAAGCCGGATCTGTGTGCCAAATTTGTGATCTTTTTTTTTTTTCTTGATGTTGACAGAATATAGCCCCTCTCTCCAACAATTAATTTTATGCTCAGCTATCGTTAATCCAACAAATTAGCAACTTCTATGTGACAAGACAGATTTACACTCTTAACAAACATGTTATATAGCTTCCCTATTTTAATAAGAAATTAGAAGAAAAATAACACATTAAAATATTATAATTATCAGTATTAGCCTGATCATAACCAACACTATTTAGTAGATCCACATTTCAGACATCAAAAAGTTCAGCTGCCAAGAAGTTTAATAATATGCTTAAGGGCTATTTCACAATGGAAATAATTAGCCAGTAAAGTGTGAAAGGATCATGTGTTCTCAGTTTTACTGTCCAATCAAAAATGTAATCATGTGGGGCACCTGGGTGGCTCAGTGGGTTAAAGCCTCTGCCTTCGGCTCAGGTCACGATCCCAGGGTTCTGGGATCGAGCCCCGCATCGGGCTCTCTGCTCAGCGGGGAGCCTGCTTCCTCCTCTCTCTCTGCCTGCCTCTCTGCCTACTTGTGATCTCTGTCTGTCAAATAAATAAATAAAATTTTTTTTAAAAAAATGTAATTATGTAAAAATTGAATATAATTCTAGTCTTACTTAAATATTAAGATTTCAGGTAACAAGTAATCAGGATGAAAGTACAAAATATCCCTCCATTTTCAGGAGCTTTTTCTACTTCTTCAGGTTAGATGCCTAAACAAATTTGATAATCACTGTCATTGTACTGTTTCCTATGCTCCTAAATTACAAGAACATGAAATAATAATACCTTGTAGTCTAACTTACAGGATCATCATAACATTACATATCGGCAGGCAGACAAATAACAAATGTCAAATATTGACTTTTATTTCTTTTATTATATTTTTTGAGAGAGAGAGAACATGCATGAGAGCGGGTGAGGAAGGAGAAGGGGAGGGGGAGCGTGCAGAGGTAAAAGGGGAGAGAATCCCAAGCAGGCTCCATGCTCAGCACGGAGCCCCAACATGGGGCTTGATCTCATGACCCTGAAATCATGACCCAAGCCAAAATCAAGACGCTTAACCGAATGAGCCACCCAGGTGCCCCAAATATCAACTTTCAAAAAGACAACATAAAATACAACATTTGCATAGTGACAGAGATGAAAAAGATTACTCAACTAAGCCTTGTTTAAAGCGTTGCCAACAAGGAATAAGATAACCATCTCAAGAAACCTAGTGTGTACTGACCAGTAAGATACAACACAATACCAAGCTTGCATCTAAGCTATAGCTGATTTAGTCTGTGGTGGTTTTGTATCCCTTGCCATTCAGGTACAATACTTTAGCTTCCTGTAATTCCGTCTTAGTTACAGACGCATTTCACTGCTTTCATCAAATACGAGAGAGCTTCTCATGATGAGATCCTTATGCTGAGGACTTGTGCAGGATATGCAGGTAGGCAATGAAGGCAATTTACTATAAAGATTGAGAGGATGACCAAAGTAAGCAGAAGAGTCACTGCCATTACAAACGAATGCACATCTCGAATCAATGTCAACAGAAGATAACCAGGAAGAGCCAGCTGTGAGCTGACCACGGTGACAGGTATCAGAGACCAGGTGAATAATTTTTTTTTAAGATATATTTATTTAAGAGAGAGAAAGCAGCGAGCACGAGTGGGGGGAAAAGAGGGGCAGAAGGAGAGGGAGAAGACGACTCTCTGCTCGGGAGCCCAATGTGGGGTTCGATCCCAGGATCCTGAGATTATGACCTTAACCAATGGCAGACACTTAAACAACTGAGTCACCCAGGCACCCCCACAAGAGGATAATTTAAAGACAAATATTGCTCTACTATTGATGGTAACCTTAAAACAGCAGCAAATAGTTTACTATGCACATACCATGTGTACTCACGAGAAGAAAGATTGCAAGTTGCACTCATTGGTGTTTCCAGTCCTTTCTAAGGTCACTGGAAAGTAATAGCATTGACAGCGTCTTCACTTACCTATAGTGACTCACCTAAATCATATAATGGCCTCATCACAAATCTTTTCCTCAGGCCCAATATCCTTTAGCCAATTTTAAAGAAGAACACACACACTCCACAACTAGAAATCATGTAATATTGCTAATTAAGTAATATAAAAAAAAATCCTCCTTCTTACCAGTAATCCAATGTTGTTATTTAGGGTTTGAACTAGCACAAATCACTAAGTAAGCCCTAACCACAAATTAGTCACAGGGCAATGACTGCAGAAGTGCCTTTACGCTAATGGCTATATCCTCAAACCCTGCAGAATCTGTGTAGAAGAGGATGTATATTTCACGCAACCCACCCCCCGCCCCCGCCCCGCAAAAGACCACTATGGTAGATTTGAACACCCAGAGCAAAATGCTGGCCTCTGACCAATCCTTAATATCCAGTAACTTAAACGTAAGGTGTTTACAAACTTTACATCTTTAGAAATACAATGACCCTGAGTGCCCAGGTGGCGCAGTGGGTTAAGCCTCTGCCTTGGGCTGTCATGGTCTCAGGGTCCTGGGATGGAGCCCCACATCGGGCTCTCTGCTTGGCGGGGAGCCTGCTTCCCCTACCCCCACCGCCGCCTGCCTCCCTACCTACTTGTGATCTCACTCTCTGTCAAATAAATAAATACAATCTTTAAAAAAAAAAATACAATGACCCTTGAGCAACATGGGTTTGAACACCATGTGTCCACTTATACGTGGATTTTTTTTTCAATAAATACAGTACTTTAAACGTATTTCTTTGTCCTTACAGCCTTCTTAATATTTTCTTTTCTCCAGATACTTTATTGTTAAGAATACAATATATAACACGCAGTTAAGTATTTGGAAAGTCCAAAGTTATACACAAATTTTTCACAGCACAGGGATCAGTGCCCAACTCCCACATTGTTCAAGGGTCATCTGTATTTCAGAACCAACAGACCCCTCCAAGGTAAGTGTGGGCTAACTCTTTTATGAAGCTTCCAGGGGCGCCTGGGTGGCTCAGTGGGTTAAAGCCTTGCCTTCAGCTAGGGTCATGATCCCAGGGTCCTGGGATCCAGCCCCACATCAGGCTCTCTCTGCTCAGCAGGGAGCCTGCTTCCTCTTCTCTCTCTCTCTGCCTGCCTCTCAGCCTACTTGTGATCTCTATCTGTCAAATAAATAAATAAAAATCTTAAAAAAAAAAAAAAGATTATGAAGCTTCCAGAAAATGGCATGTGAACCTAAAGTTCCTCTGTAACACAATAATCTCAAGAAGCAAGATGCAGAGATAATTAACCACTTTGTGATATTAAAAAAAAAAAAAATGAATTGGGAGGTTAGATCTATCCTTAAGAGACAGTCCACTGCCAGTATGCAGCTACAGCAATCTACTTTACTTGGTACTACAGAACTCATTCGTGTGTGTGTGTTTGTGTGTGTACACAAATAAACACATACATACACACACAAATAGAGGGGAAAATGGAGTCAAATAATGACTTGAGCCAATCTTACTTCCTGCATTACAGCTACCTTCTTAAAATATGTAAAGCACATAGCAGGCACTCAAACCTCTTCCAGTAAATGAAAGGATCCGCAAGATAAGCAGTAACCAGCAGCTCATACATGTAAAACATTTTTAAATGAAAAAAGTACCCTGGATTTCAAAGGCAACAAAGTGAACTGAAAATGCTCTACACTACTGACACATTCTTCAAATGCACATACAGATAATGTCTTTAAGGTGATTATCCACCTTTACAGGTATGACTAGAAAGATCTATATTTAACAAATGGTTCCTTCCACATTGGATATATTTCACACTTCCGAACAGATACTCCCATTTTCTTCATCAGCTGAGCTGTCTGAAAGATTTTCAAAAGTACTTTATTGCTAAGTTGAAATGTATTTTAATGTGCTTGCCAGATGTCATGATACATAAATATAAACAGGCAGAAGCTAAGAGAGAGCTGTGAAAAGTAGGTAAATCATTTCCTTTTGAATCACTTCCAGTACAAGTGGAACAGTACAGGAAGTCAGTAGAGGAAACATCATCCCTCAAATATAAGGCCAAGTACTACCTAAGGTGAACACAAATAAAACCACCATATAAAAGTTAACAACAGGGATGCCTGGGTGGCTCAATGAGTTAAGCCTCTGCCTTCGGCTCAGGTCATGATCTCGGGGTCCTGGGATCAAGCCCTGAACTGGGCTCTCTTCTCAGCAGGGAGCCTGCTTCCTTCCCCTTCTCTCTCTGCCTGCCTACTTGTGATCTCTCTCTCCCGCTCTCTGTCAAATAAATAAAATCTTCAAAAAAAAAAAAAAAAAGTAACAACAATCCTTCACAGGGTGTGCCTGGGTGGCTCAGTTGGTTAAGTGTCTGGCTCTTGGTTTTGGCTCAGGTCACGATCTCAGGGTTCCCTGAGTCAGGCTCCACACTCTGCAGATGTCTGCTTGAAAAGTCTCTCCCTCTGTCCCTCGCCCCACTTAAGCTCATTCTGTCTCTCTCTCTCTCAAATAAATAAATAAATCTTTAAAAGTAACAACACTTCCTCAAAAAATTAAACAGAATTACCATATGATCGGGTGGGAGACTGGGGGAGCCAGTGGTGGGTATTAAGGAGGGCACGTATTGCATGGAGCACTGGGTGTGGTGCAAAAACAATGAATTCTGTTACGCTGAAAAAAAAATAAAAATAAAAATAAAAATAAAAGAATTACCATATGATCCATAAATCCCACTTCTCAGTATATATCCAAAGTAACTGAAAGCAAGGACTCAAAAGATATGTGTACATCAACGTTCCCAGCAGCATTATTCACAACAGCCAAAAGATGGAAATGACCCACGTGTCTAAATGGATACACAAAATGTGGTACAACCTTACAACGGAATATTACGCAGTCCTTAAAAAAAAGGCATGACATTCTGACACAAACGAAAATATTGATGAACCTTGAAGACATCATGCTAAGTGAAATAAGCCAGACACAACAGTCAAATACTATTATTCTACTTACATGCAATCCCTAGTCATATTCATAAACACAGAAAGGGGAATGGCTGAGGGAAGAGAGGTATGGGGAGTTATTGTTTGACAGTTTCAGTTTGGGAAGACTAAAATGTTCTGGAGATGGATGATGGTGACAGCCGCATAACAATGTTAATGTATTTAACACCACCGTACTTAATGGTTTAAATGGTAAATCTTATGTTATCTATATTTTACCAAGACTTTTTAAAAATAACCGAGCAAGAATGATGGCCAAACCTTTGTGGCAAAAATATATCAAGAAAAGTGGTAAGAGTCTGTAGCAGACATGCTTCACTGCCATCCTCCAGAGCCTAGATGACTTACCTGAAGATCAAGACCTCAGAATAGGAGGGATGGACATGCCATTTTCATGTTGCTACAGATTTACACCAAGCAACTGAAGAAGATGAATTATATTCTACAGGAGATTATTTACTAAATAATGAATGGGCTCCCCTTCCCAACAATTAAATCAGAGAAAACCAAGCTCTTCCTTCTAGTTTCCAATGGAAATAACAAGATTGAAATAATCAGTTGTACTTCTAACAAGAAGCAGAGTGGATCCTAAGAGTGACTTAAACTTCCCAAGTTTAATATTGTAGCTCTGCAATGGGAAACAGCAAGCAATAATAATAATAATAATACATACATACAAACTTCCTTCACAGCTCTAAGTGATCTGTACATGTTACCTAACCTTTCTGAACTTCATCTGAAAAATAGGGATAACGCTTACATCTGCCTTGTAAGGGTTGTTTGAAGATCTTATGAAGTGATATATATATCACTGAGTTCAGTGCCTAGAATACATAAATGCTCAACAAATAAATATTCCCTTCCCTCCTGCCAGGCATTAGTATCTGAGGCCCCCTGCACTCCGGGATCAACCCCTGCACTCCTGGATCAACCCCTATGCTGATGTTTTGGCCAGCAACCTATGCCTCCTCCCTCAGGCCCCAGCTGTTTCTCTCAGTTCTACTTGTTTCACTCCCGGTTTCTAAGAGGATCCTGTCTATATTTAGAGATAATGCCCGTACCAACTGTGGACTCAACAGGTGCTTGGTAGGGCACTTGAGCTCTCAGCAGTTTTCGATTGTTTTCCAGCGTTAATTGGTTCTGACTCCACAACTGGCTGCCTTGACTTCTACAAGGAAGAGCGCCACCTAGGTACAGTACTCGGCAGTACACTAGACTAAACAGAGAGTGTGTTCACAGATCAAACCCTTAGCAAGATCAGCTCTATTATGTGGACCCCAGAAGATTTGTTATATCCCCAGGAGCATTAAACATTTATAAATTCTACAGAAGTACCCCCACTAACCCAATATTCATCTAAATCACTATTATCAGGGTGCCTGTGTGGGTCAGTGGGTGAAGCGTCTGCCTTTGGCTCAGGTCCTGATCCCAGGGTCCTGGGATCCAGCCCAGAGTCCAGTCTGGAATCCCCTGCACAGCGAGTAGCCTGCTTCTCCCTCTGCCCCTCCACCTACTCATGCTCCCTCTCCCCCCACCTCAAATAAATTAAATCTTTAAAATAAATAAATAAAATAAATCAGTATCAGACCTAAGTTTCAACCAATTCAGGATGGTTATACTACAACGAAGATTAGGAGGAAGGATATGGCAGGTAGAACAATCAGGCAGTGAAGATTTAAAGAAGGCATCCAACAGAGCTGGGTATGAATGTGGCTTTATTTGCCAGCTCTGTGACCCTAGTAAATTATTTAGCCTCTTCATTATAAAATAGGAGATAACCGTGAGGATTAAGTTAAATGAGATAATGCATGCAAAGCAAACTTAGCACCTTGCCTAGTCCACTGTAAGAAGTCAATAAAGAGCCACATTATCACTAGTGAAGACGTTCCTTGCTTTGTTCAGTTTTGGTAAGATATAAGAAAAGTGACAAATTAGATCATTACTTTTGGATCTTTATAAAGTAGTTTAATACTACCATCCAAGACCTAGCCAGAAATATAAATGGATAAATTCCCAGAAATCTTAGGTGAGTCAGCAAAACTTAATACCCAATAAATAAAAAGATTAACACTGACTATTTATGAACACTTAATGGTAACTACAATTTCAAAATCAGCAATCTTATATCTAGTACCACTCAATATTTGGTCTGGAAATCCAAGTATCAAGGAGATCAATGCAAAGATCATAACCCCAGAAATACTTTCCCACAGTATTTTCAAGTCACCTTTATTCAAACTGGAAAGTATAAGGCAGCCTGATAATCTGATATCAGCATCAAGAATTTCTTGAGGCAGAACCCAAACTCTCCCAGGAGCATAAAATCAGTAGCAGATGGTACATGAACACTTCTCAGTGAGAAACTGCAATTCTAACAAAGTATAGATAACTTCGATTTTATCAAGGCTATTCATCACCTTTTAGTCTACATGAAAATAACCTCTTGGCTCTCCCCCCAAACACCCTGAACTCTGCATTATCACTGACCTAACTCAAAGCAAGATGCCTCCTGTTGGTGATATGCTCTCCCCTGCTTCATTAACCACAGGTATATTACATACAGTAACCTAATGAACACAGGAGAAATAAATACTACAGGCATGCTTCATCAATGAAACGGACTATAAATGATAACCGAATTATTAAAAGAACAGCTTGTACTGCTCAGCAGAGGGACCAGCCTGAGAAAGATCCACCTTCCAAAAGAACCCAACCATCCTGGATAAATTAGAAGAAAGATACCACTGTAGTCCACCTACCTTGTACTCTCAAACAAGATCTACCCTTCCGCTTTAAGACCAAACCACATCTATTTTATTTCTCTGCTACCCTTTCTTTATCTTATTTTATTTTCCGTCCTCCCCCCATTCCAAAAATGCCTCTCTTTTTCAAATCCCACTTTGCCCCCCAAATCCTAAGGACCTCGAACACCCACGCAGATGACCTTACGCATCCCCACTGCATTCCCAATTCAGTACTTCTCATCCCAAATGACCCATTCTTTCATTCTTTTCGATCTCGTTGTTTCTCAGAATCCAATACCCCACACACGCTCACACCAGAGTCCCCCTTACTCCATTGTTTCCCCGGCCTGTGCCTCTGGAAACCCCCCAACTCGGACCCGTGTGCTTCGGTCCGCCCCACTGACCCCAGAAGCCTTTCACCATCTGGGTACTCCAGGTCCCAGAAGGCTCAAGTCCCTCTCCTCTCCACACCCCAACCCCCAACAACTACCCCCTCCCCCGTGCCCCACCTCAAGCCCGCTCTCTTGCACCTCTGTGCCCCTCTTATCCCCCACCAAACCCTCCACCCAGTCCCGTCAGCCTCACCTAGCCGGCGCCCCCGCAGTCGCCGCGTCCCCCCAGTTCCGGGCTCTGCGTCCCGGACGCTCCAGGGTTTGAGAAGAGGAAAGGAGCTCCTCCGCCTCCTTCTCCTCCTCTTCTAGAGCGGCCGCCGTCGCCGCCGCGCTCCTCCCCCAGCTCTCCCAGAACCGGACGCCGCCCCGCCCCCACCGCCCCTTTCCCCGCTTCGGCCGGGCGGCGGGCTGGGGATCGCAGCCGCGGCTGGGGGCCGGAATGCCAGCGGATCCACACCGACCTCGCCGGGGCTCGCGCTGTTCGCCCCGCCCCGGAGCCCGCTCGGGCGCGTGCGCGCCAGCCAGCCAGCGCACAGGGCGCGTGCTCGCGCCGGCGCGAACCCGGCGCGCCGAGCTCGAGGCCGTTGCAGCCAACCGGCGCGCGAAGGCCGGAGCGCGAGGCGGCCCGCGCGCCGGGGATCTGCGAGTGGAGATGCGCGGGGCGGGAGGCGGGCTCTAGTCCGTCGGGTTACCGCTCCTCTCGTGACCCAGTCCCTCGCGCCTCGCACCGCCCGCCGTGTTGCGCGCCTGAGTTCAGGGAGCTCGGGCGTCGCCGGGAATTGGGAATAACGAGGAAGAGTAGGGATTGGAGGAGTGGGGTCGGGAACAAACTAGATGGGAGTGGGGACGGGTGAGACCAGAGCTCGTGCCCACGTGCACAACAGCCCAGGCCCAGAAAGAGCGGAGCGGCGTCGGGAGGAGGGAACTGCGCGCTCGGAGGGTGGAGGGCCCTAGCTGGAACTGCCGGAAAGAGCCGAAAGTCCCCCGGAGATTGCCGAAGGCGGACGCCTCGAGGGGAACATCGCGAGGAGGTTTGATCTTTAGGTCCCAGGAAGGACTGGCTGTCTCTAGAGGCCTTGCCGTTCGCGGCTCAAGACTGAGCACCGAGGGCTTCCCAGCACTTTCTCCTTTCCCTCTACCCGGACCCAAGTTTGACTCCAGAAGGCCATTTCGGAAGCTCCCGGACGTCCGGACTTCGCGACCGCTCAGCAACCTGGGAGTCCGTAGAGGCCGGTGCGGGGTCGGGGAGAGGACAGCCTCTGGAACCACTTGAGGGTTCTCTACCTTGTCCGCGGGACACACTGCCCAAGCCCATTTCTGAGCCGGTTTTCTGGTCTGCTCAGCTGTCTGCATCCCTCCATGCGGTTGTGGGCAGTTGGGCCACCCATGAATCCTTCTGTTAAATACTCTTCTGGCTTCGTGATCAGATTCCCAACCACCCCAGGACCAGAACCATCTCTAGTATTGGCGCATCCTTCGGGCCAGTGCTTGGCTTGTGTGAAGTACTCACCCCACCGTCAGCTGATCTGTAATCGATTAGGAGCGGCCAGAGGCTGGGGATTTAGATAGTTAACAAAGAAAAGATTCATCAGAATCTGCCCCGTGTTCTTAGCTTTTGAGGCCAAAGCATAAAGGGCTCTGGACAGTCATCAGCGACAAGCTGAAAGTGTACATGAGTGTATACAGCTAGACACCATAGGCACAAGCTTGTTCACGCTTTCGCTGTTGAAGTCCCAGTACCTGTAATGGAGTAAGATCTCTCTGAAGTTATCTGGTCCTTTGTGTTTTAACTTTGCATGAGGCTGGAGAGTCAAAAATACCCTGGAGCCCAATGACCCCTGGCTAATAATGCCTGATCTAATCCAACCATATGATTTACAGATCTAAAGAAACAAAAGACAAGATCAACCAGCTAGTTAGGACATTATGCCGTATGTTGCTTACTATTGAATCTTTTCTTAAAGATCCAAATACGTACTTACTATTGAATATTTTCTCGAAGATTCGAATAGAAGCAAACTCTCCAAATATCTGTGCTCTTTTCATTCGCTAGATTCCTAAGTACCCAATGAGTGGTAGGCATTGTTCTAGGTTTTGGGTCATTTACAAATAATTTGAATAAAACATTATCCCCAAGGAGAGTATCCAGTTGTAAAGGAGAATAGAAGCTATTAAATAATTAACTAAAATAGCATGTAACAAGTGTTGAAAAAGAAAAGCGCAAAGTGGTGTAGGAACACAGGAATGAATGACTAATTCTTCGACAATTTCCCTTCCTTCCCATACAGAGTAGAAATGGGATGATATGGCCCTGGTTAATGGAGAACTTCATGCTGAAGAATGGGACCTGAACCAATAGGATTTAAGATCTTTTCCATAACGACAGATTTCACCTACCAAAAGTTTTTTGGGAAACACCTTCAGTATAGGGCCTGTTGGTGCTGCAAAACCAATATTCCTCTTTGGGAGGAAAATAAAGTCTATTCTTGGAAATCTTACAGTGTTGGGAAAGACATTCATTCGATGCCTTTCTTAAGAGAGCCCGTGGTCTAATGGGAGACAGTTTTTATATGTGGATATCCCATATGTAGATATGTATGTAGAAGGGAGGTGAATTAAGGAGCATACCTAGGCCCAATCTATGAGAGCTGTCAAAACATCACTGGAAATCTAACACTATGGAGAATGTCCTATTTAACAAGTCTCTAAGGGAGAGTTCTGAATGTGATTGAAAGGAACAGTTTGCTAAGTCCCTGGGGAGGCAGTAGGTGCTTTCAAAAAAGAATTTTGTGCGTTTGTTTGGTTTTCCAAGCCATAGTCTTGTTCTGTTCTTTCATTTGGGACAAATTCCTCTGCAAAAAAGAATTTTACTCAAAAAACAAAACAAAACAAAAAAAAAAAAAAAACGGTCATCAAGAAGGAGAGTGGGTCACATACATGACTTGCTAAGTGAGGTTTGCAAGAGGGATCCTGCAACTCATGGACCGCCTTCACCCATTCTCCATGCCATACTCTCTCTCTCCAAAGGCACTGAATAAATGCTTCAAAAATATCTTTTGGACCTGCGTTATAAAGATTAATTTTATCATTGTTCTTTACATATACATTTTCCATTTTGTATGCCGTACTTCACAATAAAACAAAGTGATAACTGCCTGCTTTGAAATGATTGCAAATTATTTAAAGTCTATCTACTAATTATACTGGAGGACAAGAAATGCTGTAATAAATTCAACATATAATACTTGTTACATACTTTGAAGAAAATGAAAAAAACAACCAAATTTCTGAAAAGATTAAAGTAACTGCTAAGGATTACAAAAGATCATTTTTAAATAACACCCCTGTGTCTCAGTTCAGCCTTAAGGGAATCAATTTATCCCAGGTTACCTAATGACTTCATGGCAAAATTAGAACTAAAGATAAATCATGACATAATTTTCACCTTGGCAGATATATTTTGCAAATATTAATAAGACCTAATTTGATATGTTTGAAATAGATCCCGGAGAGGGGAATTTTTCTCATATTTTTGTTTGAGTTGAATTTTTGGATCTGAAGTGATTGATTGCCAGATTCTCAATTTTTATTAGGAAAAAAAAGGCTGAATTTAGACTGAGAGACACGAAAATTTTGCTCATTATCTTGAAGACAATAACTAATGACTGTAATTAAGGAACATGATCTTTTATAAGTCTCTTGGCCAAATCTGAAGCTCCAAATCACAACAGGCACGAAGACCACCAAAGGACATCTCATAGGGGGTGTACTTGCCCCTCTGATTGCCCCACTTCTAATACCTAAGAATATTCACTTGGGCAGTCCAAACTGTGTGTCTTAGAAAATTAGTTTCATGGAAAGCTAAACAGATCTGAAAAAACGATCCCAGGGGCACCTGGGTGGCTCAGTGGGTTAAAAGCCTCTGCCTTCGGCTCCGGTCATGATCCCAGGGTCCTGGGATCGAGCCCCACGTCAGGCTCTCTCCTCCACGAGGAGCCTGCTTCCCTTCCTCTCTCTCTCTGCATGCCTCTCTGCCTACTTGTGATCTCTATCAAATAAATAAATAAAATCTTTAAAAAAAAAAAAAAAAACGATCCCAGCTCCAAATATATTTGGGAAACACTGGGTAAAATAAAGTGAAACTGGTTTCTTTACTTCCCAGAGCATTTAACATGGTAATGTGCTTTGTTAATAATTAAACGAATACCCTATATAGTATACAGCTTTCGCTCAAGGAAACATTTTCTTCCTAAGAGACTTCTGAATGGGATTCATGTTTCTTTGAGCTCTCATTTTCTAAAGTTCGGTTAAGGGGCACCTGGGTGGCTCAGTTGGTTAAGCAGCTGCCTTCAGTTCAGGTCATGATCTCAGGGTCCTGGGATGGAGCCCCGCTCTGGGCTCAGTGCTCAGCAGGGAGCCTGCTTCTTCCTCTCCCTCTTCCCCTGCTTGTGCTCTCTCACTCTCTGTCAAATAAATAAATAAAATCTTTAAAAAAACAAAGTTCTATTAAAGGGGTTTGATTAGGTTAGCATTTCTCATTTTAGAAATAACAAAACTGAGGTCCAAAGACATGAGTAACATAGACAAATTTCGCTGTGTATCAGATGTTTATGGCTAGGGCTGGTCTTAAATTATCAAAGGTTGAATTGTGATATCACAAAATTAGTGGCAATGTCAAAACAAAAACTCATATTTGAAACACTCAGTTCAGCAAAAGTGCCTTATAAGTACGTTAAAAACTTGAATTTGACCTTTTTAAAAAATATTTTATTTAGGGGCGCCTGGGTGGCTCGGTGGGTTAAACCTCTGCCTTTGGCTCAGGTCATGATCTCAGAGTCCTGGGATCAAGCCCCATATCAGGCTCTCTGCTCAGCAGGGAGCCTGCTTCCCCCTCTCTCTGTCTGCCTCTCTGCCTACTTGTGATTTCTGTCTGTCAAATAAATAAATAAAATCTTTAAAAATATATATATTTTATTTTTTTTTTTAAAAAGGGACACCTGGGTGGCTCAGTGAGTTGAGTCTCTGCCTTCGGCTCAGGTCATGATCTCAGGGTCCTGGGATCAAATCCTGCATCTGGCTCTCTGCTCAGCAGGGAGCCTGCTTCCCCTCTCTCTCTGCCTACTTGTGATCTCTCTCTGTCAAATAAATAATTTTTTTTTTTAAATCTTAAAAAAAATTTTTTTTTAAAAAGATGGGGCACCTTAGCATTTCAGTCAGTTGGGCATCCAGCTCTTGATTTTAGCTCAGGCCAGGATCCCAAGGCCTCAAGATGGAGCCCTGTGTCAATCGCTGCACTGAGCAGGGAATCTGCTTGAGATTCTCTCTCTCCCTCTCCCTCTGTCCCTCCCCACCCTACCACCTTGCTCTCTTTCTCTCTCTCTCCAAAATAATAAATAAATCAGGGAGCCTGGATGGCTCAGTCAGTTAGGCACCTGCCTTCAGCTCAGGTCATGATCTCAGAGTCCTAGGATTCAACCCCTCATCAGGCTCTCTGCCCAGCAGGGAGTCTGCTTCTCCCTCTCACTCTCCTCCTGTGCTCTCTCTCTCCCTCTCAAATAAATAAATAAAATCTTTTTCAAAAATAAATAATAAATACATGTTTAAAAAATAAAAGTGAAGATTTTATGTTTTTAAGATTTTATTTACTTACTTATTTTGAGAGAGAGAAAGTGAGCAAGCAGGGGGAGGGGCAGAGAGAGAATCCCAAGCAGACTCCACACTGAATGCAAAGCCCCACACTGGGCTTGATCCCATGACACTGAGAGCATGACTTGAGCTAAAATCGAGTCGGTTGCCCAACTGACTGAGACACTGAGGTGCCCCAAAAGACTATTTTTTAAGTAATCTTTCCATCCAACAGGGCTGGAATTTACAACCCTGAGATCAAGCATCCCATGGATTACCAACTAAGCCAGGGGCCCTGAATTTGATCTTTAGTCACTTTGTGTCTATGTGTTAGACCCATAACTAATACTGATTTACTGTAAGTTCATTCATGGAATTTCAGCATGCCCTTTCATTTACACAGTCTTTCATCATTGTTTTAAAAATTGATAATGCTGGGGCGCCTGGGTGGCTCGGTGGGTTAAGCGTCTGCCTTCAGCTCAGGTCATGATCCAAGACCCTGGGGCCAAGCCTGCGTTGGGCTCCCCACTCAGTGGGGGGACTGCTTCTCCCTCTCTCTCTGCCCCTCTCCCTGTTTGTGTGCTCACACTTTCTCCCTCTCATTCTCTCTCTCAAATAAATAAAATCTTTTTTTAAAAAATTGATAATGCTGGGTGCCTGGGTGGCTCAGTGGGTTAAGCCTCTGCCTTCTGCTCAGGTCATGATCTCAGGGTCCTGGGATGGAGCCCCGCATTGGGCTCTCTGCTCTGCGGGGAGCCTGCTTCCCCCTCTCTCTCTGCCTGCCTCTCTGCCTGCTTGTGATTTCTCTCTGTCAAATAAATAAATAAAATATTTTTTTAAAAATTGATAATGCCTACCCTCTGTAAAATATTTTATGGTTCATAAAACGTTCTCAACACATTGTCTCACTTGATTGTCTCAACATCCCTGTGATGTAGGCATCATTATCCCCAGTAACAAATGAGAAAGCGAAGGCTTTAAATTGTTAAATAACACGTTCTGTTGTTTACACTGTTAAATGTCTTGTTATTTGCATGGGGAGAAGACAGCCCCTGCCCTCAAGGGGCTTTGTTTTGGTTAAGGAGACAAGACTTACAAGCAGGGGACAGAGAATGATTATATGACAACATGTAAGAAAATGCTTGATAGAACGACCCAAACTAGACAAGAATGCTGAAGGAACTCAAGGGGTAAAGATTACTGGAGATGGAATTAATCAGTGAAGGCATCGTTTAGGGATAAACCTTAAGCTGGATGTAAAAGTAGTGTAAAGATTTGGATTAACAGAGAGGAAAAAAGAACTGCAGGAAAGAAGAGTGACATTAGCAAAGGCATGAACATGAGAAGAGGAACACACTGATGGAAAAGAATTAGAGTTGGAAAGGAGGTAGGTCTAAAATGATCAGTCTCTTAGCTATGCAAGAAAAGTAAACTGCTGAGAGGCAATGAATTCCCAGTCATTGAATATGAATAATACGGCGCCATGTCCCCAGAAATAGCAGCTATTTGCTTCCCTATCCAAATTATGCAGAAAAGCAGTAAATTTACGCTCTCTGCTATGGGCCCCATGAGTGAAAAGGAGAAAGTATCAAGAGAAGCCAAGTCCAAACTGGTGGTTATGGGTATAGAGGGAGAGGTAAAGGAGTAACAATGAGCCTCACTGGCCCTCAGATCTGTGCCTTGGAAACATATGAATAGAAGACATTTATTTCCCCAATATCCTTCCCATTCCTTTCTTTACACTAATCATCTGAAAGGTGCCTGACTTATTGGTGCTAGGAAAAGTGTCCCTTCAGGTGGTGCTTGCTAGCCAGGTTCTTGTGCTAACTCAGTCACCACCCAGATGAAAATGTTCCCCAAAACCTTTCTCAGCCCAGAAAAGGGACTAAGGTCCAGCACAGAATGGATTTAAAAGGATTCCCTTCCAACTTTCCCACACAGAGCACTGTTGAAACTTGTCAGTGAGACAAGTTTCAAAGGTGACACTAGAGTTATAATAGTTAAAATAGGGGCACCTGGGTGGCTCAGGTTATGTATGGTCTTAGGGTCCTGGGATTGAGCCCCAGATCCGGCTCTCTGCTCATCAGGGAGCCTGCTTCCCTCTTTCTCTCCCCGCCTCTTTGCTTACTTTGATCTCTCTCTGTTGAATAAATAATAAAATCTTTAAAAAAAATAGTTAAAATAGTTTGCAAACAAGCAAATATGGGCTATGGAAAGGGCGGATGAGAAGTGAGGAGAAAGAAGTGAATTGGGAAGGAAAGGAAAATGAAAATAAGGGGAGCAACAAATTACTGAAATGAAATCCCTTTCAGCAGGACCCTATGAAAAATTTTCACTGTTGTGGTTCAAAACCCACCTTCACAAAACAAATGAACAAAACCAGGCAGTTGAACATGTTTCAATCTTTTACAGTGACCAAGAGAAAGATGGCAAGGAACACAAAGAGAAACCAACAAAATCAGCTTCTTGGGATGTACACTTCAAAAGCCAAAAACTCAGTGGCATTAAAGTGTGTTCAAGCAAACCTCTCACATGAGACAGACTGCCCTGGAGTCCCCCAGGAGATCAAATGACATTTAGGAAACATGCTTCCTTTAGAGCTTGCCCTGAATAACACCCAAATCCAACTTCACAGCTGTTCTTTTCTTCCCAACAAAAGGGGAGGACTGAATTATGGTAATGAACCTGCTAAAGAGGTACCATTACCAGATCCTTACAAAAAGGGAAGGGACCTATTTGACCCTTGCGACAGCCTTAAGGCGCCATCTGCAGTTCTTAGCTAAAATTGCAATAAACCCAAAGCTCTCGCTTCTTGTTCGGACCAGGTAACAAGAGAAAACAAAGACATATAAATTCAAGTCAGGGAGTCCTGGAAAGCCACCTGGGTCCTAGAGTAGATGCAAGTGTAGCTTTAAGACACAGTGCCTAGGAAAAGATCTAAGGGCCTTCGTTGGCTATAAGCTCAATGAGCAACCAAAAAAAGCTAATACATTCTTAGACTGCTTGATTTAAAGGATGATATATTGTCCAGACCTTGAGAACTTAATAGCCCCACAGTACCCCGTTCTGTCTGAACACATCTGAGAATTGCATTTAGTTCTGGGCACAATTTAAGAGCAATATTGACAAGAGCCATAAAAATGTTCATGCCCTTTGACCCAGTAATCCCACCCATGGGAATTTATTCTGAAAAAATTCAAGAGAATAGATGAATTAGAAACATGAAGATATCGATGCAGCATTCTTTATAACAACAAATATATACATATATATATTAATAGCTTAAATGTCTCCCAAAAATGGAATATTATACAGCATTAAAATATAACGATAAGCTATTTGAAAAAATAAAACAAGAAACATAGAATGGTAATGCATGCTACAACATGGATGAATCTTGAAAACACTAGGCTAAGTGAAAAAAAAGCCAGACACAAAAGGAGACATTGTATGATTCTATTTGTATAATGTGTCCAAGATAGGCAAATCTGTAGAGACAGAGAAGTATTAGTGCTTGCTAGCGGCTGGGGGAGGGGAGAACAGAGAGTGATCACTAATGGGTACGGCGTTTGTTTTGAGGGAGGCAAAAAACGTCTGGAATTAGATAGTGGTGATGGTTGCACAACATTATGAATATACTAAAAACCACTAAGCTGTATACATTAAAAGGATGAATTTTTGCCAACAATGAATCAGGGAACATCTAACACAATACAAAAAAAAAAGGATGAATTTTATGGTATGTGAATTACATCTCAATTAAATACATGTATGTCTTCATAGTAATATATATATATACATGCACATATATATGTCTTCATAATAATATATAAAATGCATATGATTCAGTGAGGGGGAAAGCCATACCAAATTGTGTCCTTGATATGATTCAATCATGTAAAAATTAATTATGTACATTTATCGATGAGGACTACATGGGAACATGAAAACACGAAAACAGTTTAATGTAGGTGAATTTTTTGTGTGGGCGGGGGGTGGTGGGGGCCGTTATATGGTCTCTCAAGCAATTGAATATTTTATTTTCTTCCCGGGGACAGTGTCCACAAGCGGGCAGACAGAAGATGACAAAACAGAACCATTTAGCAAAAGCCTTAGCTGAAAAGTTAAGAACCCAGCATCCAGTATGGAAAGCAATCTCAAAAGTCATCTAAGTGTGGCTTCCTCAGATCATGAAGGAAAAACTGAGGCCCGGGGTGGTAAAGCGGCAGGCTGGTCCCACAAGAAGTGGAGGGAGCAGCCCATCTCCTCGCTTCTCCATCTGTCTCTTTCTACCAAACTGCGGTGCGCTTCCACAAACAAGGCAATGTTTAAGCCAGAAAAGGGAAGATTTAGAGGGGTAGGAGATGAAGGGCAAGTTCCTACCAAGAAAGGGGTTTTTGTTGGGTTTTGTTCTTTGTAACAAGAGATGGCAGATCTAGAAAGAAATTACAGGCAAGCAAATTTCAGTCCAATGAAAGAACTTAACAATTAAGGATGCCCAATGGGCGAAACAGGGAGCAGATTTCCAATTGAGTCAAAAGCTGAAATAGAAATCTTTGAGGAAAGCTGTTCTCAAGATTCTGCACTGAACGAGCACTCAGCATAGAGGTCTTCTCAATTCCCTTCCAACTCTTTAAAGGGTCTATACATTTTTTTAATTTGTGGGAATGGGAGAATATGAAATCACTGGATTTTATTAAATCTACTCAGGTAGAGAATAAGGAAGACCTCACACTTCCTAATGTCTTCGGTTTATATAAATATATAATTATTTTACAATGGATTTCTACTTTCAGCTGATTTTTGCTATGTCAGTGCTTTGGGAAGGAAGATGAAATCCAAATATGGTTTAACCAGTCTTTCCTACTGAAAGGTAAACATTCTTTAGTCTCTTTCTCACTTCTTACTTCTTAGTGCCCCAGCCCATACCCACAAAAATCTCTTTTGTGCAAAACCAATCCACACTAACATGACCAATGTGGCTTGGCTAAGAGCTGGGTGTGAGATGGCCATGCTTTAACACCTGAGAAAGTGTTAATACCTCTCTGTTCTTCATAGAGGGACCGAGACTCCAGATGTCAGATGTTAGTGATTAGCATCCCTAATCGAAATGAATGTGCCAAAGGATGACAAGAGATTTCTACAAGGAGAATCTGCAGGTGAAAAGGGCCATCTTACAAGCAGTTTCCCAGTTCCTTTCCCAAAGATTCATCTCACCCTCAGAGTTGTCTCACTCCGAGGACTTCTACGATCACAACTGGCCCAGATGAGCTCTGCCCCATTTTGAAACCATAGCCCAAGAACAGCCAAACCCAAACCACTTCCCTGGTTCCCGATAAACAGCTTAAAAAGGCTGGAATTTTTCTTAATTATAAAACAAGAGAGAGTCTAGGAAAGAATGGGTGAAGAAGCGGGACTGCTGGGAACCCTACCATCAACAGCACAACCAATCCATCATTCCTATTTACTTCCTTCTAACTGTTATCTGTGAGCATTACAGAGATATGTAGGAAATCAAGAGGAAAACTTTTTTAAAATAGAAAATATACTATATACTCTAAGAAAATTCAGCCTTACAAGTAGAACCTTCATTCCATATCAGTTAACTCCCTAGATACTAAAGTCCTATTTCCTTACGTGGGCTGAAAAATGGAAAGTGTTATACTGAAGTATTTGTCCACTCTACATATGGTAGCTTCTTTATCCCAGCAATCCTTTAAAAGTATATACTATTGTTGGGGCGCCTGGGTGGCTCAGTGGGTTAAAGCCTCTGCCTTTGGCCTCTGCCTATGATCTCTGTCTGTCAAATAAATAAATAAAATCTTTAAAAATATATATAAAAAAGTATATACTGTTGTTTAACTTGAATCTAAATGAAATCTTGGAAGAAAAAAAAGGTACATACTATGTGGGCTCCTGGCTGATTCAGTTGGTAGAGCCTGAGACTTTTAATCTCAGGGTCATGGGTTCAAGCCCCAATTGGGCTTAGAGCCTACTTAATTTAAAAAAAAAAAAAAAAAAAACCACTATTATCTCAATTTTTAGGGGAAACTAAGGCTCTCAGAGACCAAAGAAACCCAGGATCACAAACAGCTAGAAAATCATGGAGCCAGATTCAAATCCTAACACTAATCCTTCCAATTCTAAAACCTATGGTTAAAGTCAAAAGACAAATCATAGACTGGAGAAAAATATAACACCTATGACAAAGGGTTAAAGTTCCTAACAAACAAGGATACCAACAAAATAGATTTCATAAAGACAAGTAGGAAAATAAGTTTGTTTTTGTTTTTTTTAATTTTTTAAAAAGATTTTATTTATCTATTTGACAGAGAGAGAGATCACCAGTAGGCAGAGAGGCAGGCGGAGAGAAGGGGGGGAAGCAGGCTCCCGCCAAGCAGAGAGCCCAATGCATGGCTCAATCCCAGGACCCTGAGATCATGACCTGAGCTGAAGGCAGAGGCTTAACCTCTGAGCCACCCAGGCACCCCAGGAACGTAAGTTTTTTTTAAGGGAGATAAGACTTTCAGGCATTCACTGAAGAAGAAATGCAACAACCCAAGAAAAACTTGAAAAGATGCTGAACTTTAGTATGAGTCAGGGAAAGGCAAATTAAAGTCATCAAATACTATTTCTCACCTATCATCTTGGCAAAAATTTAAGAGCAGTAACAGTCCATTCCAGTTACAAGGAATGGGCCAGTTTCTTACACTGTTGGTAGACGTGTAAACTGCTATAATCTCTTCCAGAAGTAACCTGATATGGTATCAATGAAAATTTAAAAGATACATTCTGGGGGTGCCTGGGTGGCTGAGTTGGTTGAGTGTCTGACTGGCTTAGGTCATGATCTCAGAGTTCTGGGACTGAGCCCCAAGTCAGGCTCAGCTCTCAGTGGGAGTCTGCTTGTCCCTCTGCCCCTCCCCCTGCTCAGATTCTCTCTCTCTCTCTCTCAAATGAATAAATAAAAGTTTAAAAATAAAAATAAAATAAAATAGGGGCACCTGGGTGGCTCAGTGGGTTAAGCCTCTGCCTTCAGCTCGGGTCATGGTCTCAGGGTCCTGGGATCGAGCCCCGCATTGGGCTCTCTGCTCAGCGGGGAGCCTGCTTCCCCCCCCTTCTCTGCCTGCCTCTTTGTCTACCTGTGATCTCTCTGTCAAATAAATAAATAAAATCTTTTTTAAAAATAAAAATAAAAAATAAAATATACATTCTGATTGACCCTACATTATCACTTATCGGACTCTACTACCAAAAAAACAAAAAGCACTGATACACACATTTAAAGATAATTTATTGTAGCATTGCTCATGTTGAAACAACAGAAACTGCTCATTATAGTTCCTATTTGAGTAAATTAAAATATAGCCATATTTTTGTAACAAAGCTCATAACAAAATTTGAGAACAGTAAAATTATTTTCTAAATCAAGTAAAGCCTTTAATCATTCTTTTGTTTCTTCTTTATAGACTATTTTTAATATATTTACATTTTGCAGAAATAGTACTACATATCATGTTAGTAAGTTACTAATCAATACCCTATGAATATGCCTCATTAAAATTCCATGTAATAATCTGACAAATTGTGTTTTTCATAAGAAGTGTATCAATTTTTGGCAACTTTAAAAAGATATAAAAGTTAATTTGGTCTTAAAATCATGGCATATAAATTCATTGACAAATTTTTTTTATTTTTTTAATATATGAATATAAAGAAAAAAATCTACAAATTTCATTCTTCTCCATTGATCAGACCATATTTTGTTTTAGCCTGCAAGAAATACTAGCCAAAATAATTCTACTTTTTACAAAATATATATACCCTACTCAGCATTAATTTCCAAGAAAAAAAGGAAAAAAATAAAAAGCCTGAGGCATGTACACAAACACAAAAGAAGAGCAAGAAAGCTAGAGTAAAGGTTTAGAATTTTAACATCACATTCCTGTTCTCCAGTGTCCCTGTGTATCCTAGACTGTTTCTTCCACACTTGGCTGGTTATATAGGAATGAAATAAGACCCTGTTGACATGCTCCTGGTTCTCTAGGGTTTCCCCAAAGTCCCCATAAAGGCATATGAGATATAAAATCATGAATTTTGGGGTGCCTGGGTGGCTAAGTGGGTTAAGCCTCTGCCTTCAGCTCCGATCATGGTCTTGGGGTCCTGGGATCGAGCCCCGAATCAGGCTCTCTGCTCAATGGGAGCCTGCTTCTCCCTCTCTCTGCCTGCCTCTCTACCTACTTGTGATTGCTCTCTGTCAAATAAATAAATAAAATCTTTAAAAAAAATTTTTTTTAAATCATGAATTTTCCCATGAGTCCCCATAAAATAAAGTCATCTGTCCCTTCTCCAATGTTCCAGTGCACTCTATTTATGCTTCTTATGACACGTAGTTCAAAACACTGAAGGAGGCGAACTTTGATATCTGTGTCCGTTGTATATGCTATATCCGCCACCAGACTGTAGGCTCCCAGGCAGTGGAGTATGTAGTTCAGAGTCATACCCCGAGTCTGGGGGACACCTGAGAATTCAGCCAGTCCAACCACCCACGTAAAATCTGACGGCTCTCTACAATACTTCATTAAGCAGAGAAGTTTGTGATGGGGGTGCTATCCCCATCCCATGGCAGCTTGTTCCTTCTTGGGAAAAGTGTAGCTCCTAGTAAAGCTCTCCTATAAATGGAATTAAGATATTTTTCTGAAATTTTTAAACTTAACCCCTCTCTTACCCATTGGTAATCTGTAGAATAAATCGAATCCCTTCTGCACAGGACAGCTTGTGAAATGGTAGAACCTTCATATTTTTCCTTCAAATCTCCTAACTCTGGGAAAGAAAGAGAGAAAGAAAGAAAGAAGAGAGAGAGAGAAAGAACGAAAGAAAGGAAAGAAAAGGAAAGGAAAGGAAACAAAGAGGAGGGGAGGGAAAGGAAGGGAAGGGAAGAAATTGGTAAAACAACCTTCCTCCATCACTCATCAATGTACTAGGGCAGAGCATGGTAGTATATTCTCTAAAAGATACTTTACTGGTTTTTATAAGATGCCTTTCATTTCACTATCTGATTTTAAGAAGAAATTGTCAGGAATACAATAATGAGAAATCAGAAATTTGCAACATAAATACATTCTTCTACCACAAAAGCTTTCTTACCCCTTTAAGTTGTTGTCACCCCTACTGCAAGCGGACAGTTTCTTTAACGCTATTGGGATGACCCGAGTAGGCAAATCTGGGCTGAGACAAGCTGCTTCGTTCTGCCAGAAAGAGTCCATCCCCAAGGGGAAATTTCTTCTCACCTCCAGGATCCCCTGGGCTTTCTGGGCTGACTCAAGACTTCATACGCAGCCTGAATCTCCAGGAAATGCCTCTCAGCCTCCTCGGTCCGGTGCCTGTTGTGGTCAGGGTGCCAGATCTTTACTAGCTCCCGGTATCTTTGATGTATTTCTTCATTTGATGCCCCCTCTGAGAGACTCAAAACCTTAGGGAAACAGAAGCTGACAAATTAGAATTCCATAAGTTTCAGAGCACCTGAGCCTCTCCCGCTTCTTTGTTAAATCAGGCTGCGCTATCTCTGGAGTTGGCTTCTACTTGCCTGAGAGAAAGGCAGAGCCTCAGATTAGAATTCCAGCATGGGCTAGCCTGGATCTCATGGCAAGAACCAAGATTTGCCTTGAATCACAGCTGCCCATTTTCTAACCTGGGACTTCACATCCCCGACAAAGGTCTCCTCCTTGCAAGAGAAGTAAGCATATATATCCGCCAAAGACACGTACGAGAATGTTCATAGCAATTTGATCAGAATGATCCCAAATTGGAACTAATCCAAATGTCCATGGACAATGGAGTGGATAGATAATGTGTAGTATACTCATACAATGGGATACTATGCAACAATGGAAACAATTTATCTGCATGCAATAGTATGAATAAATCCCACAAACATAATGTTGAATGAAAGAATTCAGACATGGTGTGTCTAGCTGGTTCAGTTGGTAGAGCATGTGACTTTTAATCTCAGGGTTGTGAGTTCAAGCTCCATGTTGGGAATGGAGCCTACTTAAAAACAAACAAATATATATATATATATATATGTGTGTGTGTGTGTGTGTGTGTGTGTGTGTGTGTGTATGTATATATATAATATAAATAAAAATAAAAGATAAATAAAACAAAAATAAGTTAATTTTAAAAAGAAATAAGTCAGACATAAAAGAGTACATATTGAATGATTCCATTTATCTGAAATTCAAGAATGGGCAAAACTAATCTATGGTAATAGAAGTCAGAATAGAGGTACCCTCTGAGGGATGCAAGGGAAACTTCTTAGTGCTGGATATGTTCTATACCTTGATTTGAATGGTGGTTACATAGATGTATAAGTACATAAACTTTATACACTTTATATATGTATCAATAAAAGTTAAACAGTATATATGTATCCTTTTCCCACTCACTGTTAGAGCCTCTGTACCTTCACCCATTGCACACAGAGGCCCAAAGAAACCAGGACAGCCTTCTAGGGCCCGACCCAGCAGACATGAAAACAGTACTTCCACATAAGGCTGCATCATTTCCAATAAAGCTTAGCTGAACTCCCAGAGCTGCCCCAGCCAGGGAAGAGAGGGAACAAAGCCTTACCTGGTAAGCCAGCTGGCGCTTCTCATCCTGAAAACTGCTAACAAACTTATAGAGCTTCTCCCACTCCTGGAAGTAGCTGCTGCTGAAGCGAGGATCCCCCACCAGCAGCCTCCAGCCCCGGTAAGGCAGAAGGAGGACAGACTCCATGAGGGGGCCAATAAGGGGAAAGAAGCTGAACCAACTCAAGAAGGAGCCAAGGGTTTCTGCTACATAGCTGAGGGTGGCAGCTGTGTTGCAAAAGGCACTGTAGGCTAGTGGACCTGTGAAAGCCAGGTAAGCCAGGCCCAGACGATAGAGCCGAATGCTGAGTGTCTCTGACCCAATGGAAGCTTTATAGCGGCGATGCTTCTGGGCTGTAATGCTGGCAGCCAAGCTAATGGGCAGAATGGCTATGGGGCGGCCATAGAAGATAGGGGAAGTAAGAAATGCTGCCCCTAGAGTATTCTTAAAGTCTGTGGTCTGGCTGCCAACAGCAGCCACCAGCAAGACCCCTAAGCCAACTGCCAGTGGGAGGCCCACAATATAGAAGTTGGCCATGAAAGAAAGGCTAATGAGAGCCACCAGGCCAAAATAGATGCCTACTATCATCTGGGCGACAAAGCGAGTAAGACTCAGAGGGGGTGTCCTCCCTTCGGATCTCTGCCTCTGCCCCTGGGTTCTGTTGGCCTGAGCTACAAAGCTTGGGAGCTTCCAGAATTCCCAGAGCCAGCCCAGCCCACCACCCCCCAGGGTAAGCATCCAGAGCAGCGCATGACTGTCCCGCCCCAGGTACAGGTGGTGGAGCCCAGCAGGGCCCCCTACAGCCCAGAGGGCATAGGTCACCAAGAGCCCCTTGGCCATCCTCTAGGGAAAGGGTGTCAGATCAAGTTCAGTGGCACCTGACATTGCCCAGAATGCAGAAATCTGGGGTCATCTGTGAGAGTCATGGCTGTCATGGTCCCAGAGTTATCCTTAGACCCTAAGAGATGGGAAAAAGCAGTGGTTAAGACTATATCCAGATCCCAACCCAGCAAACCATTTCTCCTTCCAATAAGAATCAAGTGCAGATCTTCCCGAGTGTGCCTGAAATGCTGATTCTCCCATACCCTTTGGTCTGGCCCCTCATTTCTGTTTTCTTTACAAGCACAGCAACTCCAAATTTAGGAGAGAAAAATGTTTTTAGATGCTTTCAGTTGTGGAACTCAGCACACGAACAGAAAAGCCACAGCTTGAGTTTCAGACCACTGATTCCTGGAATGGCTTACGGGGAATGGAGTGAACAGGAGTGAATAGAACGCCCTTCTAAAGTTCCTACACATTTTGAAAGTCCTCTGCCCCTCCCAGGGCTCCTCAGCGTCACACTATGGCTGCCCTCAGACACACGGCCAAGGTTTCAGCCCCTCTCCAGCCTTCCCATCTCTCCAAGCCATGCAATCTTCCCACAAGTCACACCTGAAGGAGGTCCTGAGGTCCCTCCACGTAACAGCTCTGGAAAACTAACGTTTTTTGACCTAGACCCTGGCACCCCGCAAAGGCGGACTTCAGTCTCTACAAAGAGGTCTGATGAACACCAAACCAGATGCAACGTGTGTCTGCCAGTGTCTCCCCGCTACACAGAGTGGGCCTCAAGACCACCAGCCAGTTACCCGCTAGTCCCAGGGTGGGCGGCCGTACCTGGGTACTTCGGCTCCCAGACCCCGTCAGACCAGTCATTTCCTTCAACTAGAAAGTCAAAATGGCCCCTCTCACTCCGTTCCCACTCGCATCCAAATGGACTTTGTCTTTCTGCGATTGCTGTGTCACGGAAGTGGGGCCGCCCGGGTCAGGCCCCTCCCTAAGCACCCTCCTCCACCCCGCCCCAAGCCTCTTCGGGATCACCTTTTGGCTTCGGGGCTCCTCTCGCCCGCCCTTTCGGGAGAACTAGGTATAAGCCTTTCAGGGAGCATGCAGGCTCCCCGGGCTCAAAGGGGCTGGCGCAGCGCGGCACTCCAGGCCCTGCGCGCCCGCACCGCGGTACCGCCACCACGAGGTGGCGCTGCCGCCTACGGAAGGGCGGGGCCGGGCGGGTCTCCAGACTCACCTTGTCCAGTTGCCGGGGCAAAGCTGCCCAGAGCGGTTCCCTACAAACGCAGAAATGGGCCCTTGATCGCCCCTTTCCACCCCTACAGATGAGAGGGTGACTTGTCCTTCACCTCAGGGTGCGCTCTCTTCCTACTCAGTTGTCTTTCAAGACCGCCTTGCGTGGCTCCACTTCCAATTCCTCCAAGGCTGACTCCAGCCTCCCCGAGTTTGCCTCACCTGCCCCACCTCCAGGCCTGCCAGTCAGGGGAATTACATCAGACGGAATTACATGTAATTCTGAGAACTGATCCTGAGAACTGAGGGGCCTCCAGATTTTGCGGGAGCCCCAATTCCGCAGTATCCTGAGGCCTACGGGCAAGAGGCAGAAACAGTAGCAAAAACGGATATGGGGTGAGGGGCGTCCCAGCAGGACAGCAGAGCGAGAGCTAGGCCGCAGCGCCAGAGCAGTCTGCCTTCCTCCCACCTCGATGCTGGGAAGGAACTAGGACGCAAGATGCCTTCGCTTCAGTGCCCTGGGCTTCAATCCCTTTTCTGCCCAATGACCTTGGCCAAGTCGCGCCGCTTCTGGGGCCTGCAAAGGGAGGGAAAAGCTTGGATCTCCAAGGTCCCCCAGCCTTGACTCGGGGGCAGGGTGGGCCTGGTGGCCCCCACGCCCGTCTCCTCAGCGTAGCGGACGGAGTGCTTCTGTTCCTCCACACCGCCAACCCCCCAGCCCTTATCCTGGCCGGGGGGAGGGACCGCGGCTCGCCTAAGGCGCCTTAGGGCTCACTGAGGGGCCAGGGCTGGGAGGGGCCCCAAAGCGACGCTGGAGCCGCCAGCTGGGGGGCGGGGGCGGAAGGCAGCTGAATAATGAATGAGACTTAATTGGGCCCGCTCTGCAAGGCGGCGCGCTAAGCTGGGCAAACAGCTCGGGCGGCGGCGGCCGCCGCTGGACAAACAAACTCGCTCCCGGCGCTAGAAGCGGGGTGGGGGAGACAGCGGCGGAACGGGGAGGGAAGGGGTAGGCCTCCTGGCCCCTGGGCCGCAGCGCGCCGCCAGCTCTGAGGCGGGAGGGATCCAAGACTGCTGGGCGACGCTGGCCTCCCAGAGAGTGGTGGTCGGGGACCCGGCTCAGGGTTCGATCTCAGGCAGCGAGGGCTGGGTGGGGAGAGAAGCGCATTGTGCGGTGGGAGCCAGGGGCCCAAGGGCTACAGGAGTGCGCGGAAAAGATGGAGAAACGAGTGCAGGGCGGAGGAGAGAGGGAGAAGAGAGGGAAGAAAAAGCGCACCGCGGGAGGGGCGGCCGGGGTGGGGACGAGAGAAGAGCCGTTACCGAGAGGAAAAGGAAGAGCGATGGAGGAACAAGCGAAGGGAGGCGCGAGGGGCCGGGAGAAGAAGAATTGGAGAAGAGTCAAGGAGAGGGATGGGAGGTGACCGGAATGAGAACGAGAGGGCGGCGGGGCGGGCAGGAGGCGCCCCTGCCGCCGCCTCGCCCCGCCGCTCTCCCGCCCTAGCGATCTCTCCAGCCGCCCGCACTCACTTTGTCACAATTACGGGGCCGTCACTCGGCCCGGATTGTTTTCCCCAAATTGTTGTTCTATAAACTGGCGCGAGGTGGGGAGTGGGGGGATCTGACAAGCTGAAGCGGGAGGGGAGGGCTTGAACGGCGGTGGGGGACGCGGCGGAGTATCAACCCACAAGCGGACCCGGGCGGGCAGGTGAATCCAGAGACCCACGCGGGAACTCTGGTCGGTGCCTCAGCCTCGCTGCCGATCCCGCTTTTAACCTTCCTGGCCCTTCCCAGCCTCGGCTGCCTCGGTTTCCCCAACAGAGAACTGGGAGGATTGGAGGGCAGGGGCTGCCGAGGCGGTTGTAGTTGGGGCCCAAACTTCCCCGCTCTCCCATTCTCTTTTGTTCCTGATACCCGGGTCACAGCGGAACGGGGTCTATCCCAGCTCCGCCGTCCCCAGAGCGCCCCTCGGGTGTCTGCTCAGTCCCGCTGGATGACCGGACTCCCACCCGCCACGGGGTTAGGCCACCCTTTGCCCCGCCCGCGCCCTCCAGCCGCTCGGTGCCCCCACGCCACCTTGTCCCTCAATTGCGCAAACATCTGTTGCGCGCCCACTGTGAGCCAGAGCCGCGCCAGCCTTCCTCCCCCCGCACCTCTCCCCCGCCGCCCGCCCCTGCCGGCCCGCCTGGCCTGTCGGCTTCGTGACAGCCGCCGCCGAAGCCCAGGCCCCGCGGGAGCGGCCTGAGAGGAGCCGCCGCATGGCTGGCTCCGACACCGGCCTCCCCGGCGGCTCCAGGGGCAACGGAGGGTGGCGGCCGCTGAAGCGAGACCGGAGCCGGCCCGCAGACTTGGCAGAGCTGGGCCGGGGAGGGGGGAGAACCCCTGGGCGGGCCTGTTTCCCCGTCTCTGAGGCCTGTCGGTCTCCTCATTCCATTGCCCTGGGGTCGGCCCTGGACGGGAGACCTCCTGGCTGCGAGCGCCTGGGACGCGTTGGCTCCGGTGCCCCCTCCCCCAGTCCCGGTGATTTACACGCGGGCTCCGCGCAGCGGCCGCTTCCCAATCAGGAATATCGACCCCGGGCGGGGCCCCCGGGCCGCATCGATCCCTCTAAGGCTCCGGATTTAAAAATGTCAAATTTGCCTTTTCCAGGCGGGCGGAGGGGTTGGGGGGGGGTGCTGGAGGAGGGCGGCTGCGGGGGTGGGGGCGGACAGCGGGGCATCGACCAGGTGCTTGTGCCCTGAATGAGAAGCGACCTGGTCTTGGCCATCCTAGGGTTGCAGTTGCCTCTAGATGGGGGCAGGAAGGAAGCCCTGCTCCCTTTCCCATTCCCATGGATCTCACCGTTGCATTGGCGTATCCCCAAACGGAGAAGCCACAGAGGAACAAAGACATACCCCAAAATGTAGGGAGACAAATTTGGAGGCGATCCCTAAACATGGACACAAGAAGAGGTACAGAGACAAAGATATAGAGGCTCTAAGAGATACCCTTGCTATGAGGAAGAGCCAGGCAAAGGGAAGGTGGCTGAAAGACACATTGAACAAAACGGGAGATCAGAGATCCAGAATCATCTCCAACTCTGCCCTATAGACCCAGGAGATTCCGGACTGGAAAAGAAGTCAGGCTTAACCTTTTGGTGTGTTTGAGAGTGGGGAAGGACAAAGCCAGGTGAAGAAAGAGAGTTATTAGAGAGAGGAATCAGACTAGAATTAACATTATTCTCCCAAGGTGTCAACTAGTAACTGGACCTGAGGTGCAAAAGATAAGGGTCTGAGGGGCCCCTAGCCCAGGCCCCAAAGAGGTGGGTTCTCTTGGGAGTCTGATGGTCTGACTGCTGCCTGAGACCCACATCCTCCTCTCTGACCACCACCAGCCTGGGAAACTAAGACGTGTTGGAGATCACATCCTGTATGTGATGAAGACTGTAGATGTAGGGGTGTGGACTATGGAAAACTCTAGTAGCCACTTCCTTCCCCAGGACTCAGCAGCTGGGTCTCCAGGCTCTGGAAAAAAGCATCCATTACTTTCAGGAAGCGTAGGGAAGGGGTGATGTTTGGGGTGGAGATGATGGAAAGGATCACTTGTCCAGACCAGCATCCTCACAGTTAACATCTATCCCCCCACCCCCACCAGCATACCTCAGCTGTCACTGTGCACACTGCCATTTCCTACAGAACTGGAGAGAGAGCTGACAGCAAGTAGTGTGTGGGGGGTGGGGGGGCTAGGGGCAGCACAGACACGAAAGAAGAGGCTGCAGCTGATCCTCAGACACACACAACACACACCACCACTGACAAAATCAGGTCAACACATTCCTAAAACTGACCCACACCGTCACTGATTTCCACGTGTGATTCACACTCATCAGTCCCTGTCACCCACGCCACTTCTGTGTGCACGGAGACGCACAATTCCTCCCAGGCCAGGCTGAAGCGCCCTGTCCTAAATGTCCATACACTTTCCTGACGTTAGACATTAAATCGCCTAACCCAAGGAGAGGGTTTAGGTTCCCGCCCTCGCTCCCCAAATTCTACAACCAGAGCCAGCTCCAACGTCTGAGAGGCCGAGCTCAAGGAAGTCAAGTACCGGGGTCGAGGCGAGGAATTGGGAGCTGACCTGTCGGTGGGGCTATTAAACGCCTCCCTGACTCTCCCTCCTGCCACTGGCCTCTTTCCCGGCACGTCCACTCGCTGCTCGCCGGGCCCGCGGTCCGCCTGTCAGTCGAGTAATGAATGCGCGCTCCGGGCCCCGGGCCCCCCCGGAGTCGTTCATCACTGCCAGCCACCGCCCACCTCTCTGCCGCCCGGGAGGGCTAAGCGGCCCAGGCTGCGAGAGCCCCTCTCCCCCCACCTCGACCACTAATTGTCAGATTGAGATGTTGATTTGTCAGCTGGGAGCTAGCGCCAAAGAATCCGCAGTAAAACCCGGACTCCTTGAACTTCCTTTCGGCGGCGTGCGGGTTCGCCCAGCCTTGGAGCTTTTCTCGATCTGACGCGGATGGGTTGGATCTCACTGGGGAGTAGGAACGCAGTATCACTCTATTCCGATAGGAGGCGCACCAGACTACAGACCCTCAGTTTCCCTAGGAAAGCTCGTCTTGGGCGCAGTTCCACCTGTACGGACCGGAGGCCCTTAGGGCTTCGTCCCTCAGTCTCCCAGCAGGGGGCGCCTGGCCCACCACCCTCTTCCCTTCTGCAGCTAGAGCCCTGCTTCCGCCCTGGAAGCCCCCAAGGCAGCTGTCCCACAGTCCGCCTTCAGGTCACTCCCGGGGCCATATCCTGCCCTCTCTCTCCTGCAGGTGCCTCCCGCCTCCCGCAGCCCTCCGTTCTCCCGCAGGAGGTGCCCCTGTTGCAGGTCCGTCCTCGCCTTGCCCTAGGCGCCTAGGCTGTAGTCCTACCCCCGCCCTCTCCCCAGCCCGGGCCCCGGAGCTCCCCGGGCGGCCGGCTGAGTGACGGGCGGCCGGTGATTATGCGGAGGGGGGAGCGGGGTGCGCCGCGGGCGGCAGCGCTGACCCTTCACATTTCCGATCCGCCGGGACCCTCATCCATCCGAAGCTGCTCTTTGTCTGGCCGCCTAATTGCCGGCGGACAGGATGGATGGCGGGACCGACAGCCGCGGAATCCCTAATAAAGGCCGCGGCCGCCGGGGAGGGAGCGCGGAAAGGAGGGGGAGCAAGAAGGAAGGGATGGAAGGAGGTGGGAGGAAGCACCGGGCCGCGGCCGCCGACTCAGAGCCACTGCGCGCGGCGCACGCTGTAGCCAGGCCCGCCTAGGGTGCAGGACTAGGAGTCCCGGGTGGACCCGGGTCCTGGCGCGGTGGAAATGGGGCTTGTTAAGTCTCCTGCTTGGAGAAGAGGAAAGAGCCGTGAGCAGAAAGAACATCCCAGGGCCGACCCCGCTTAGCCTTGCCCTCGAGGCTTGGAGCTCAGGCGCTGCCTCCTGGGCTCTGGGCTCTCGCCAGCTGGCGCCCCTCCCTCGGACCCCCGCACACCCCCTCCTTTGCTCACCTGTCGGTCTCCCAGCGCGGATCCAATATCCCCGCGGAGAAATGAGGGGTCTGACAGCTGTCTGTGCGGTCGCTCGCCACATTTCATTAACTGGAGGCTGGAGCGGGCGGATGGTGGGGGCGAGGGGGGAGCAAAAGGAGGCGGAGAGGGAGGCCAGGGCGAGGAGATGCACCTGGCTAGGGGTCAAGGGCTGCGGAAATAAGTCATCAGCGCGATCTTGCCTGACAAACACCTTGGAAACAGGCTCTGCCCCGTCCGCGTGGGCACCAGGAGACTACCCTCAGTCCAGTGGGCGCTAGCGCGGCCCTTTGAACCCGAGGCTGCCCGGAGCAGCGGTGTTGGGAGGAGTGGCAGCCCTAGGCCTGGTGGCATATTGGCCCTGTCCCTCTGAAGAGAAGGTCTGCCGACCCTCCGCGCAATGGGGCAAAGTGTGAGACTGTTTTCCTACTGATGGTGGGAGAAGGAGAGCGGCCTTCAGTGCTACTCCCCTGCCTGGGCCAGTTTTCCTCCCTTTAGCCTCTTGAAAACAATTTTCCTCGGATTCGTTTTGTTTCCTTCTCCATCCCCATTCTCTGCCCACTCCTCTCTTTTGAACAGCTGCTCTCTGTAGCTAACTTCCTCGACCCACCTTAGCCAAAAATGGAGCATCTGTTGGGTGTCAGTTTCCCCAGGGCAGGGGTGGAGGATGAAGGACACTGAGCCTAGGCCCTGCCCTCTTGGCCTCACACACATAGATCTCCTCTCAGACCTGTTCAAATCTCGCTCCTCCCTCCTGCCCTGCTTCTCTCCCCCTTGCACTGTCTCCGTCTCCATGTGTCTTCCCTGGGGCACTGAGATCAGAACTCTAGTTCCAGGCCTGCCACTTACAGAATGATACAGAACAAGCCATTTCTACTTTCTGGGCCATTCCCTCATCTGTAAAAATGGAGACAATATATCCATCTCTTATGGGGTGCTGTGAGGATGCAGTAAGAACTTGTATATAAAAGCCCTCAAATACAGCAAATACTCAGTTATATGATTTCCATTTCCATGTTATCCCCTGTCCTCTCAGGCAGGCAAAGTTCCTTCCTCGTCATACCAGGGGCTTGGTACGAGGCAACCCAGGCTGTTTCCAGTTCTGTGTCCTCTTACATGTGGAAGCTGGAAGCCAGCATGTGTGTGAGGGGTTGGGGACCACACTATGAATTACCCCAAAAAGTGAGGAAAGAGAGAGTACAAGCAAACAAAAGTGCTTTCTTAGATCTTAATGTGACACCAGCCCACTGGTTTCTCTCCTCTTACAAATGAGGAAACTGAGGCTTGTGGAGGTTCCCCAGCTAGTGACAGGGACAGGCCATAGTGCTAGCATCTTTCCTCCCATCAGCCCTCTATTGTTCATCTCCTCACTCCTCTTCTTCCCTTGAGGGGGTCTGGGTCAGTAACAAGGAGTGTGGGAGAAGGAACAAAAAGAGAGAACCTTCAAGGAGCCAGGACCTTTCCACTAGACTTCATAAAATTTTAACACAAAAACTTCCTCAGAGTAGAAAGCCTATATCCCATGCAAATCATATGCTAATCACATGCTAATCCAAAGTCTGGTCCTCAGAACTCTGATGCACACCTGGCTGTAAGCTCTGGGGGAAATTCTTGGGAGACCCCTGGGTCCCAGGACAAGACAGACGAGAGATGTGCTCCATTTAGGCTCAGGTTATGGAATCAGGATTCATTTCAGGATTGGAGAGGAATCAAGTGCATAATTTGGGATTAGGGTTAGGGTTCGTGCAGAGTCAAGGGTGGAAGTTAAGGTAGGATTCAGCTTGGGCTGTGCTTTTATTTTACTTATTTATTTTTAGGTAAGCTCCATGCTCAAAGTGGGGCAGGAGCTTGGACTCACTACCCCAAGATCAAGAGTCACATGCTCCTCCAACAGAGCGAGCCAGGCACCCCTGGGCTGTGCTTGTAAAGAGGGGAGGATAGGGAACTCTTTAAAGGCCTCCTTTCCCTTCCCTTTCCCCCATCAGACTCGTCCCTACCTCCACTGCCCTTGGCCACATTCTGTAGCACACCCTTCTCTGCCTACTTCCCATTCCCAACCACACCACCTCCCTGGGGTCTCCCAGTTTGGCTGCCTGGGGAGCTCTGGATAAATCGTCCCAGACCCCAGCCTCAGCATTTCCTCTTGAGCCCAGACACTTGGCTTCTGGCCCCAGGAGCACAGGCTGGCCTTGACCCTACCCAGGTCCCTCATCGGCCGAATGTGACAGCTGCAGGGGAAGCAATAAGGACCTGGTGAGCTGGCAGCTTCATTCCAGAGCGTGGGGAAAGAGCAACAGAACATGAATAAATTCATGGAGCTGGCCCCTCAGCTCCCTGTGAGCCAAGCCTGCTCCCCCCACCACACAGACCCGCTGCCGCCTGCAGCCCTGCTGGTCACCGCAGCTCACAGCCTGGGCTGGGGACAGGAGAAGGGACGCTCCAGAGAGAAGAGGGCTGGGACCTGAAAGGGGCTGAGGTGAGGGGCTCAAAAAGAGGGCCTCGGTGAGTAGGAGAGTGGGGTGGGGAATGGGGCTGAGCAGTGAAGGCCTCTGGTCAGCGGAGGGAGGGCAGGGGAGGTGGGAGGAGGAAGGAGAAGGGTGGCAGGACCTGAGGACGATGGGGCTTGAGGACCGGGCAGGGTAGGCCAGCGTGAGCCCCGGCCTGCTCTCTCCTCTCTGATCCATCCATCATCCAGCCTGGGGGAGCAGTTCCGGAATTAGACATGCATGGGGCCGACATGGCCCTCAGCCCCCCGAGGAAGACGAATGGCGACAAAGACCTTGAATAAAATTTGTATTTATGGTTGGAGGAGGAGGCCCCTCCCCCACTGACTGCCAATCCTTTCTCTCCCAACCCTTTCAAGCATGAGGGGCCTCCCTCCACACCGGCCGGAGCCTCAGCAACCTCTTTCTTCCTGCACTGTTATGGGCTGGGAGGTTCAGGAAAGGGGTACAGAAAACAAGACGAGGTGAATCACTTTCCACCCAATAACCATGCCTTGGTATGCCCTGTGCCCTCCATTTTGCACAACTTATTCCTGCATATTACAGCCCTGGCTTATCCTAGTCAATAAGAGGTCCTTTGCAGCTGTCCACCTCCACCGTCTCCAAACATCGCCACTTTTGCCGGTCCTGGAGCTCCTTTTCCAAACCTCTGGCCCTGGGGTCCCTTGCAGGCAAGAAATTTCCTCCGGAGGTGTCAGACCCTAAGGAAAGATGCAACCACAAGCTTTTTCCTGGACCCTGACCCCACACAGAGAGGGATCTATCAAAACTTGTGTCCCTTCTTGGTCGCTCGGAATGACAGAAACAGTCACCTCTCACAAGAGGGTGCCCAGCATTTAATCTGCATTTTAGTTGTGTTAATTTGCATAACCAACTTCAACTCCCTCCCTCCAACATTTACTATGTGGGATCCAACTTCTTAGGGTTTCCATCTAACCACAGATTTTTGGGAAGGGGAAGGAGGCTGAGATGCTGCAGCTGGACGAGGTCTGGGACTGGGGCAGAGGTGGTGCGCGGTTCGGCAGGGGAGGGCCAGTGAGAGACTACAGCTGCTTTATAACTCCTTCTCCCCAGTAGATTCTCTACTCTTCAGTCCTAAAATAGGAGACATGACATTCATGGGGCCCCACATTTAGGGGCTAAGAGGAAGCCAAGTTAAAAAAACCTCCCTTCAAATAGCCCCCCACCCCCGACACACACACACAAAGACAACACACAATCCACAATCCCACTCACCCAGAAACACACAAGGCCAGGGTACCATGGCCTGGTCCACACTTGCCAGCACACTGTCACATCGCACAGACCCGGAGCCTACCACTCTGTTGGAAGAACCGCCCCGCCCCCGCATCTTCCCCACAGTTGATATGTCACATTGGAGTCCGAACACGGACCTGGGTGTCTCTCTGCAGCGCGCCATTTACATTTCTCTCTCGATCTGTCAACCTGTCTCCGCTCTTGTCTCTCTCTCTCTCTCTCTCTGTCTCTGTCTCTCCCTCACCCCCTTTGGGCCTGTCAGTTAGTCTCTTTTCGAAGCTTTGTCTCTGTCTCTGCGTCTCTATCTGGCTTTCTGTCTCTTTGATTTCTCTGCCGCTTCTTCTCTGCTTTTCTGTCGGTTTCCTGCTCACTCCTCAAGCCTGATCTGTTTTTCCCTCTCGTTCCTTCACCCTCTTCGCTGCTCTGTGCCCCCCAACATTGGGGGTCGAGGGTAGGGGTGGCTGGAAATTTGCCTTTTCCAGGTCAGGCCAACATGTACTTGTTGAAGCCTTTACCATGTGTTACTGGGTCACGGCACTGAGGGGCGTGGGGGTGGTGAATTTCAATCTTTTATCACCCTTCCTGTTTGTGGGCCTTTCTTTGGAGGGGGTGCTTTTTTAGCTCTGGAATCCACCTCTGTCTGTCTTCTTTCTGTGTGTGTATGTCGACCCCTTTTTATCCCATATCTATTTCTGGCTTCCTCCGGGCTCTGGGAATACCAAACTCAGGGTGGGGTGAAAGTAAGGATAGGGTGGGGGCAGTGAATTCCTGCAGAATCGGCTCGGAACAGGCAGGAACCGAGAAGCTGGGGGGACGCGGGTGGGGGCCTCTGCCTGCCCCGCCCCCGCGCTTCCTACTCTGGGCGCCAGGGGTCGCTCCGCCCCGGGCCGCTTATAGAGGCTCCCGCCGCGCAGCGGCTCACACCACCCGCCCTGCCGCCCCGGGAGGGAGGGGAGAAGGTTAGGGACGCAGAGAGGGAGAGCTCCAGCTGGAGAGAAACGCGGGTCCAGGGCTCTAGCAGGGGCTGGGCCCGCGGCAGGGTTAGAAAGGTGCGTCAGTGCTCGCCAAGAGCCGGAGCGCAAACCTACGAGGAGGTCGAGTCCAGTGGGCGCCACCCGCAGCGCCGAGCCCGGGACGTCCAGAGCGCGGAGAGTAGTCCCTGGCTCCAGCCAGGAGCGATCCGTCTGGGTAGCCGGGGACCTAGGCGCCGCCATCCTTGAGAAAACAGCTGTCCGGAGAGCAGGCATCCTAGATCTGTAAGAAACCGGCCGTCCGAGAAGCCGTTGATTTCAGGCGCCCGGGGAACGTTAGGCTGAACGGGAGGGTAATAGAGGACCACGGGTTTTGAACCGTCGGGAGCCCCCTGGCCCAACCCACGGGGGGGACCTCCGCCTTGACGGAAGGTTTGGGGAACGGCACCGCTGAGGCGGGAGCCCGCAGGGGCGGGGGGGCCGGGCGCAGCCGTCGGGGGGGTCCCGACCCAGGCCCGAGCCCGGCCACCGCCTCCGGGGCCCGCGGAGAGCCCCGGGCCTCCGCCGCCATTGCGCCCAAGAGTGAGGAGGATCTGCTGGCCCTGGCCGCGTCGCGGCTGAGCCGCCGCAAGCGGGTGGCAGGCGCGGCCGTCGGGGTGGCCATGGTGCTGCTGCTGCTGGTGGCCATTCCGCTGCTGGTGCACAGCTCCCGCGGGCCGGCTCACTATGAGATGCTGGGTCGCTGCCGCATGGTATGCGACCCACACGGGCCGCGAGGCCCTGGACCCGACGGCGCGCCCGCCTCCGTGCCCCCCTTCCCTCCGGGGGCCAAGGGAGAGGTGGGCCGGCGCGGGAAGGCAGGTCTGCGAGGGCCCCCGGGACCCCCAGGCCCCAGAGGGCCTCCAGGAGAGCCGGGCAGGCCAGGTCCACCGGGTCCTCCCGGCCCAGGCCCTGGCGGGGTGGCGCCCCCTGCCGGCTACGTGCCTCGCATCGCCTTCTACGCGGGTCTGCGGCGGCCACACGAAGGTTACGAGGTGTTGCGCTTCGACGACGTGGTCACCAATGTGGGGAACGCTTACGAGGCGGCCAGCGGCAAGTTCACCTGCCCCATGCCAGGTGTCTACTTCTTCGCTTACCATGTGCTCATGCGCGGCGGTGACGGCACCAGCATGTGGGCCGACCTGATGAAGAATGGACAGGTGAGGTGCCCCTGCCCCACCCAGGCCCAGAGCAGACCCGGCAGTTTTCTAAATCTCCCTGCACTCATTCCACCTGAGGGCTGCATACGAACCCTTCCCCCAACAGCGTCACTGAGTTCAGAAACGCCAGGCTGCCAAGAACTTAAAAATTGTTTCATTTAGCCGAAGAGGAATTGGGGCCAGAGAAAGGAAATGACCTGCCCAGCGTCTCACAGGGCGTTAGGAATGGTGTCAGACTCGGAACTTAGGACTCAAAGCTTAATGACTCTGCAGCTGCTATCCTCACTCTCCAACTACAGGCAACCCTACACCAAAACTTCTTTGGTGTCTCCTCCTGCCAGTTAGCGTCTGTTCTTGCCCTGTCTTGGGCCACCCTCTCTTTTGAGGCAGCCTTTCTGGCTTTTGGGTTTCCCAGCCTCAGGATGGGTGAGTTACCTGGAGTCTGGCGCTTTTGAATTAGCATGGAATCCAGGTCTCTGGCAATGGGCAGTGGGCAGCTGTTCTCGTTTGGGGGCATTCAGCTTGTATTTTCGAGTAAAAGGCAAAAAAGAAAGACGACACTCACCCAGGGCCTCAGACCATTCTAGAGCTGGCCTTACCCTTAGCTAATACTGAGTCAGTAGGCAGAGGTGGAAATCATGTGGCAGTTCACCGGCCAGCTGGGCAGCATGATGAAAGGGATTTGGAAGGGAAAAGAGGCAAAGAACAGATAAAGCAGAAGCTTTGGACCCTGGGCTGGTTCTGTAGGCCCCATATCTTCCCTGGCAACCTCTGGCCTCCAGGTTCTGCTGCTCCTGCCCCTGTGGTCAGAGTTGGAGTCACTGCCACCTTGACTTGGGAGAATAGCTCCAAGGACTCAGCGGGAGGACTGGGACATGCAGAGAGGGAAGGAGAGGCTGAGGAGTGGGGGTTGGGCAAGGCGCCTGGGCCCCACAAGCGGCCGGGGATAAGACTGGGGCTAAGTGGTGACCTCTGAATGCCCCGTGCACCAGATGTGGACCGTGGCACATCAGGCCTGCTGGTCCTGGAGGTCTGGACCCCCAGTCCTGCTCCAGCTGCAGCACCCTGCCACTCCAGGACTAGTAGGCATTGCACTGGGGTCGCCTCCCAGCAGGGCCGCCCCAGGGACCCAAGGAAAGAGAGACTGTATGTGTGCCTGCATGGGAGTGACAGCTGTTTGTGTGTAAGAGAGTGAGTGTGTGTGTGCGTGATGCGAGTGTGTCTGTGGGTGCGGGGTGGGAGAATGGAGCAGTGTCTATCCGCATGGGGCCTTGAGTAGGTGTGTGTGGTCTATGCAGGGTATCTGTGAGCAGGAGGAGGGGGCGACTGTCTATCTAGAGTGTGCCGGTTTCAGAGGGGGGCGGGGGCCGCCCGACTCCCATTCTGTATTCCGCGGCGCGGGCTCTGCGGCCCTGGGGACGGTAAATAGTGATTAGAATAATGATGAATAATTAATGAGTTAATAACCAGCCCCCGCGGGACACGAAGAGGGGGGCTGGGGAAGGGGCTGGCGGTCCTAGGCGACCAGCGACGAGGCCAGAGGGAAGAAGAGGTTACTTGTTGGGGCGGAAGGCGACCCCCATGTCCTGGCGCCAGTGGGCGCCAGAAGGGGAAAGGGCACCCAGAGGCGAAAACGCATCATTGCACCTTCCCATGGCTGGAACCCTCGCTCCCAGGCTACAGACGCACCTGTGCCCTATCACTGAGGGAAGGGAACGAAACTTGAGGTCAGAGCGGGTTCAGAATCTTAGCAATTACCCTACAGGCTAATTTTATTGTTTAAATGCTAATAATAGCAAACCCTATAGAGCGTTTTCTAGGTGCAAAGCGCTGTTCTAACTCACTTCTTATGTACTAACTCACTTAATCCTAACAACCTTATGAGGTCGGCTCTATTATGACCTCCCATCTTCTAGTTCAAATTGAGGACCAGAGAAGGCGTGAAACTTGTCGAGTCGCACAGCTGGGGAGTGGCAGTGCCTGAGAAGCTCAGCGGTCTCCCGCGCTCTCACTCTCCTCCCCAGCCCCTGCAGCCCGCTCCCCTCGCCCCGCCTTCGCCGGCCCAGTGCACCTACTCCGCCCAACGCTTCACGCCACCCGGGCTCCGCACAGGGGCTGAGTGGCGTGTTGTGTTCTGCCCCCCAGGTCCGGGCCAGCGCCATCGCTCAGGACGCGGACCAGAACTACGACTACGCCAGCAACAGTGTCATCCTGCACCTGGATGTGGGTGACGAAGTCTTCATCAAGCTGGACGGCGGGAAGGTGCACGGCGGTAACACCAACAAGTACAGCACCTTCTCCGGCTTCATCATCTACCCGGACTGAGCAGGGCCCCATCCCCCGCGCCCCCGCTCGCCCTTCGCTTCCGCTCCCCTCTTCACCCACCTCCAGCCGACCCCACCCAAGGTGCCACCCCTTCCTTTGAGAGCCTGGCGGCGGGGCGGACCCTTCCGCTCCCGAGGCGGCCTTGCTGGGTGGACTCTCCACGCTCCCGGGGGTCGAAGTGGCTGGGGAGAGGAGGAGGCCGTGCTGAGGAGGAGCAGAGCGGCTCCGGAAGGGCCCCCTGAGGTCAGAGTGCGTGCCTGTGAAAGGCGGAGGTCGAGACCATCTCTACTGCGGGGGGGCTGGGGAACAGCTTTACCACCTGGAGCTGCAAGCAGAAAGGAAGCCCTGGCATTCGGGGGCGGCCCTGTGCGCGCGGGGGTGGAGAGCAGAAACAGGAGCCCAGCTGGGTGGGAGGAGAGGCAACGTTTGGTTGGCGCTTGTCCCCTGTCACAACTTTCTCTCGCCATCCTCTCCTCCCTTCATCTCCATTTTCAGGCTCCAGGCTCTGACCTAGCAGCCTTCCTGTGAACTGGAGGAACCAGTGAATTCTTTCCTAGCATTTACAACTCATTCTGTACAGACCCCATTTCCTGCCCATCCTGCCTAGGCCCTGGGGCTACAGCTGCTGTTGCCTCGCCCAATAAAGTGAAGTTGGAGAATGTATGTGCTTCTTAACTAAGTGCCCAGAGTGGGGAAGAATGGCTGACCCTTTCCCTCACTGCTGTCAAGGACTCTGGTCCTACCACTCTCTGCCAGAGGCAAAGGTTTACTTATTCCTGGCAAGTCCTGTCTCTGGGGGAAGAGAGGAGGAGAGTAGCCCAGGGCTTCTACTCTGATATGGAAAGGGAGGCATATAAGCTTCCGGAGAGCTTTGAGGCCTCCTATTGTAGGGAGGGACCAGCCAGAATGACACTAACAAGGGGGGGGTCCAGAGATATGGGTCTGGTGCTTCTGCTTTTTGCCTGATGCAAGGGGAGCTGTAAGAAGAGGAGCTCTAGGGCAGGAAGGAGCTGCTGATGGCTCCCGAGAGGGGCACTGATCTCAAAAACCAAGAAGAGCAGGTCCGGAAAGGTCCAGATTTGCCCACACGCACTCCTACAGCTTGCACAGGGGCGGAGGCGGGAGGGAGTGGGATGCCTCTTTAGGACGGCTTCTAGGTGAGGGAGCCTGGGGGATCCTGAGAGCCCAGGGCCCGCCTCTAAGCTGGAGGACACTGCCACCGTGTGGGCAACTGGAGAACAACAGCTGTAGCTGGCCTAGATGGGCCCAGAAACAGACACTCCGACAATTAAGAAACTTTATTGAAGGATAAAGGGTATGGGCTCCCAGTCTCACAGGGTGGACAATAAATAAGGGCTAAAAGGAGCAAGGTGCAAGGCAGGGCAGGAGGTGGATGCATCATGACAGAGAGTCCTGTGGGGCAGCAGAACCAACTGGAATAAAACACTGGGGAGAGAGAAGGCTGTCACAGCCCAGCAGCCATCCTTGAACTGTAGCCAACCCTTCCCCACTGCCCTCCCCAAAGGAGCAGAGGCTGGCCCCCCGCCCCCACTCTCTCCCCAGCACCCGCACCACCCCATTTTCCAGGCGTGCTGTGCAGGCACAGCCTGGCTGTAGTTGGGGGGCTCACCAGGGCATCCTGCCATTCAAGTAATGTGGCCACAGGGTTGGTGCAGACCCGGACAGGTCCTGAGGGTGGGGCTCGGCTGGTGTAGAAGGCACATTCATCATCCAGGCGGGCCTCATGAAAGCAGTGGATGGCAGTCAGACATGCTTTAAGGCGCTGCCTCAGGGCCAGGGTTCGAGGGGCGAGACTGCTGGGACCTGAGGGCCAAGGGCCAAAGAGACCTCAGGGCAGGCTCTGGAGTCCGCTATTCCCACCATCTAAAGCCCTTTCCCACTACCTGTGCACCCCCCCCCAGGGGCCAAGCCAATTAGGAGCACAGAGCTTGGGGGGCAACTCCTCCCTTCCTTCCCAAGGAGTGCTAGGCTGGGCTAGGGGAGCTGGAAGAAAGCATGGGACCACCCAGTGCAAGGTAGGGGCCCCACCTCCAGTGAGAGATGAGGACCTCCTTTGTTCAGAATCCCTTCTGACCAACTCCTTACCTGCCTGGCCTGCTGGGGGTCTCAGAGACTGGAGTGAGTAAATAGGGGGGCTGGCACAAAGTGGGTGTTGGGAGGAGAAGATCAGGGTGGTGGTCTCTGTAGCCCACTGACTGCGGCAGGGCTGTGGGCTGGACTCCCGACTTCTCGGTTCCGGGAAGCAGGCCTCGGATGCCCCAGGCTCTATCCTAGGGGAGGGCTCTAGGAGTCCAGTGTGCCTATGGGAGTCGGCCTGCAGGTGTCTGGGCTCTACTGGAGGGCAAGGCTCTGATACCACAGGCTGTTCCTGGACAGAGGATTCTGGTATCCCAGGCTCCCTGCTATGGCTGGACTCTGAGGACCCTGGCTCTGCTGGAAGGCAGGGCTGAGCTGCTTCCGGCTTTGCTCCTGGGCAGGGCTGCGCTTCCCCACACTCCTCTGGGAGGCAGGGCTCTGGTAGCCCAGGGCGCTGGAACAGTCCAGGAAGGTGTAAGGCCCTTGAATTCTGCTCTGGGGCATTCCGGGTTCTAGAAATCTCAGCCAGAAGGGGCTGAAGTTCAACCATTTCCAGAGAGGAACCTCCATTAAGGGGGGCACACTTGCCCCCAGCCAGCCCTTCCACCTCTTGTCGCAACAACTCCTGCAGGATACTGATGCGCTGTGGGGAGGAGAAGAGCCCTCAGGGGGATGTCAAGGTGTGGGTTCAAGTCTCCACCCACACCGTCCTGTTCGCATCCTCTGTCGCTGCCAGGCAGGCATCAGGCCCACACGCACACCCACCTGCATCTTCAGCTCCTGGAACGTGGCGGGTGTACTAGGGTCAGAAGCTGCCACAGGGGGTTTCCCAGGCCCCTCCTGCACCCTTGTACAACTTTCCTGGTCAAATAACCGGACTGCAATCTGCTCCTGGCACAGGGAAGGAGAGGGGCTGTGTGAGGAAGCCGGTCTGGGGCAGGAAGGAGATCAGTCTGCCTGCCTCCCCACCCCACACCCCACCCCAGGAAGGGTTCAGGTTAGTCAAGAAGCCCTAAACTTAGAGCAGGAGGCACAGCCGAGGAGCACAGAGTGTTGGAGAGTTGGTAGCTTCTCTGGGGAGCCTGCCTGCCTCAGGCTGCTGGGATCCCAGCACGGAAAGCCTTCAGATACATACCCAGGGCAGGGCAGGCTCTTCAGGGCATGACTGAGGGGAGAGGCCGCTCAAACCCTGGGCCTGGGACAGAAGGGGGACATTGTAACTCTCCCTGTTCCCATCCATTCCCTTCCTCCCCCTCCCTGGCCTAGGTCAGCTACCTCCCCCGCTCCCTCTTACCTGCTGAACCCTGGGGGCCGCTCGGATGGGTGTGAACTGGGTTTTGGGAGGAATGGCAAGGCGCCGCAAAACCGAATACGAGGGCTGGGGAGAGAGGAGGATGGCTGAGCAGGAGCAAGAGCTAGACCTGGCAGGGATCCCAGCCAGAATGTTCTCCCCTTGCCCAGCAAGCCCCCCACCCTCTGGAGTGGTGGATACAAACTGGAGCTGAGGGGCCAGGAGAGGGTATGCGCTGAGCCCGTCCAAAGGGTGATGGGTGGGTGATGGACGGTGGCACCACTCGGCCAGGGGAGGATATCAGGTGGGAGGCACTGTTGTCCTGTGGGGAGGAACAAGGTGGAAGAGTGATCGCTCCCCCTCTGCATTCCCATGTCTCCTCATTCCAGCAGCCAGTGGGATTCTTTTAAGAAATAATCAAATCCTGTCTCTCCCCTGTTCATTGCCCCTCCTCATGGCTTTCCACTCATTCCAAGGAAAAGCCGAGGCCTCACGCTGATTTCTAAATCCTTACCCAATCTGATCTTGCCACCACCCTAACCTCACTTCCTGTTGTCCTCCTTATTCTGCTTCAGCCTGGCTGGAGTCTCCTTTCTGCTGATCCTTAAACACACGAGGCACATTCCCGCTTCAGGGCCTTTGCATCTGCAGTTCAACTGGCCTGGAACATTCTTCCCCCAGATATCTGCATGGTTCACTTCCCCATCTCCTTTTGGTTTTCACTGAAATGTCATCTTCTCAATTAGATCTCCCTGACCAATCTATATGAAATTGCTATACCCTCTCCCCTACTTCTACACCCCCTTCAGTGTCTACTTTGTTTTCACTCATCACCACCTGACAGGCTATATATTTTACTTTTTTTTTTTTTTTTTTGGTCTCCCCTTTCTAGAATGTGAACTTATTTGCTACCGTATATCCAGAATCTAGAGTACTGCTAGGCACATAGTAAGTGGTCAACAATGAATGTCAGATCTGCCTCGCTCTCAGCACTGATCTGCTGTGTGACACAAATATATGCCAGACTGTGACCTCTTAGCCCCAGGCTCCGGACAGCTGGTAAGCAGAGACTAGACCTACTCTAGAGAGGCCTTGGGCCCGTGGGGCAAACAGACTCAATTTATATCCCAACCCCCACCCACAATCCTCAGTGCTGGCCAATACCAGAGAATTCCTCCCAAACATCTCCCCTGCCTCCCTCCATCCCAGAAGTATCTCATCTCACCCTGGTGTGGGTTATCTCTCTTAATGGTACCCGCTGGGCCAGACCTAGGGGGCCCCCTCCTCCTTCATCTGAGCGAGTAACAACTTCATGTTCTCCTTCAGGGAGAGAGGGAGCTAGGAGGAGACAGGAAGTTTGCTGTAGTGCTGGCACACACACCAACGACTGGCATAGGGTTTTGGAACCTCCAAAGAGGGTATGTCAGCTTGACAGCCCCCACTGTACCATAGTGGGACCCGCCTAGCAGCCCCTTGGAGCCCAGCGACATCTCAGTAATCACTTACTAATCTGAACACCCCAAGTAGGCTAGGGGTGTGATGGTGGCTCTTAGGGCTGAGGACAGAACAGCGAGTGGAAGGTAAATCTTATAGGAAGTGGCAGAGAAAGGGTTGAAGTGGGGACCACCTCCTTTGACACAAGTGTAACTGGGCAACCTCTGGCCTATTATTAAGGTCCCTTCCTTGGTGGCTCCTCCTGATGTGGCCTTCCCCTCGAGCCCCCTCCCCACCCACTGAGCTTTCTCCAACTTAGGCAGCCCATCCGCCCCTCTTTTCTCCCCGTGGCCAGACACACTCACCAGGCGGGACTGGGGTCTCCAGGAGCAATCCTGAGGTCTGGCTCACTGAAGTCCTGACGACAATAAGGACAGCAGCTAGCAGTCACTGAGTACCAAGTGTGAGCTGGGCACTTTGCTAAGTGCTTTACAAACGTCCTCTCATTTAAGTCTTTGCACAACAACCTCTAATGATACAAATGTTACCCTCATTTGACAGATTAAAGAAACAAGCTTGGGGGAAGGGTAAGGCGAGTTTACTCTAGTAAGCGCTGAGAGTCAGGAATCAAACCCAAGTCCCATCTATTGCCATAGTCTATGCTCTAGCCAATAAACAAAACAGACAGCATTTCTCATTTCTGTTCCTTCTTCCTCCCACAACCTGAAAAAAACTGATGTCATACGGAGGTCTGAACCCTCTTCTAAGGATTCACCCTGGGCAGTCACAGGTATCCCCCTTCCCCTCCTCGGCTGCTGGGAAGTCTTAAAGCTACAGGAAATCTCTAGCCCTGAGGGACCCCTGTATGAGACATTGGATCATTCTTTTCCAAATGATCCTGTCCTCACCAGCTGCTGCCACCTGTCGCTCTTCTTAGCTCTTGGAAACTGGGGTGAGCAGAGGGGTGAAAGGAAGTTCCTGAAGGTGGAATCTAACCCACAGGAGCAAGAGAAAAGAGCAGAGTCAGATGTGGGCCGCAAACCTTCAGGCCTCACCACCAGCCCCATCAACCTCCACAACCACTCTGGCTTGTCAGGAAGTATCTTCCCTCCTCAGGGCCAGCTTGGTCCCAGGGAGGAGCTCACAGAAGCACTGAGGATCCCAGCCCCTCAAGAGCACTCACCAGGGCCTCTAGCCTCTGAGAACACAAGGTCCGGCCACGGGGTCCTGGTCCCTCCAGCCTCGAGAAGCAGGAAGCCCTGGCAGGGTCCAGTCGGTGGGCAGGGGTTCTAGGGGCTAAATATGCAGAGGCGCGGGCACCCTGACACCACAAATGAGGCCATCAGCACGGGCTCAGGACTCCCTCCTCCGTCCACACCAGCCTGATTTCCTCATATCCTGTCGCATTACCTGGCCCCTACAGGTGGTGCCTCCCTGGCTCCCTCGAATCAGGACTCTCTGAGCCAGACTGGGCTGGCGCCCCAGGCGACAGCTTTTCACCCCCTCACCTGACAGGATGGTGGCCAGGGCTGCAGGGTCGGCCACAAACTCTACAGTCCCTGGAGCCTCTGCAAGAGAAGAGGAGAAGGAAAGGTGAGAAGAGGAGGAAGGCTAAGGGGACCCGGGGCTGCCACGTAGTCACCATGAGGTGCAAGAGTGAGCTAAAGAGATTCATATTATCGAACTCGGCTCACAGAAGTTCATAGAACTTTACTTTATTTTTAAATTATTTTTATTTTTATTTTTTATTTTATTTTTTTTAATATTGTATTTATTTATTTGTCAGACAGAGATCACAAATAGGCAGAGGCAGGCAGAGAAAGAGGAGGAAGCAGGCTCCCCACTGAGCAGAGAGCCCGATGTGGGGCTCGATCCCAGGACCCTAGGATCATGACCCGAGCCGAAGGCAAAGGCTAAACCCACTGAGCCACCCAGGCGCCCTTATTTTTTTATTTTTTTTTAAAGATTTTTTTTATTTATTTGACAGAGATCACAAGTAGGCAGAGAGGCAGGCAGAGAGAGGAGGAAGCAGGCTCCCCGCTGAGCAGAGAACCCGATTCAGGGCTCGATCCCAGGACCCTGGGATCATGACCTGAGCCAAAGGCAGAGGCTTTAACCCACTGAGCCACCCAGGCACCCCGAACTTTACTTTAGGTAAGACACTGTTCCAGGTACTGGGGCTCAGAGATGAATGAGAAAGCCCCCAGCCTCAAAAAGTTACCATCACACTCTAGAGAGGTGACAGGCTCAAGTCAAAGTATGACATGCTATAAAAGAAGAACTACAAAGTATTAGCACACAGGGCAACTGATTGAGGCAATTGAGGGAGCTGGAAAAGGCTTTAAAAGGGTGGGGGAGCGCTTCTGGGAGTAGAGAGATGTCCAGGAGCAGAGTTCAAGACTCTGCTTACAGTATGCAGGAGACCAGCGTAGTGGAAAGCTCCCAAGCAGACTGCACCCACCCCATTCCCCCATGCCCACGTAAGGAGACTGTGTGTTTTCAAACCTCCAACAGGTACCTGTCTGGGGAGGGTGCCTAGGCCCCGCATTTTGTCCCCCAGGGCTAGGCCTCAGTTCCTCCAAGGGGTTCCGGAGCTGAGTGCTCCCCACCGATCTCTCTGATTTCTCTGTTTGATGTGTGACTTTCGGCCTGGGGCCTGCTGAGTCGAGGTTGGGCTTCTGCACCAATCTCTGGGGGAGGGGAAGATAAAAAGCGGGGGCTCAGCTCTGGGGTGCATTGGTGGTATGTAATGTCTCCTTGCAGGTACTGTCCTCACCCACCAGGCCCCTCTTACCTTTGGATCTTGGTTCTCCTGGTCCAGGGCGCAGGGTTTGACTGTGGGGAGAGGCGGGCGTCTCTGAGAGCGTACGGGAATCTTGCTAGGGGTAGGAGATACACCCCTGAGGACAGGATCCTTCGTAGCCTGGAGGGTGGTCATGACTGCTACAGCTGAGATGGGAAGAAAAGCAGGACCTTTTGGGAAGAAAAACGATCAAAGGTCAGCCAGTTCGGAGCACCAGTTCTGACATTCCTGAAGCTCCCACCTCCGCCCAAACCCATGTGCCCAGAAGACCTGATGCTTCCAAGGCCGCTCCAGGAAGCTGCTCCCTCCAGGCACCCCGATCCTACTCTCTCGCTCCAGGACCCCGAGCGGCCTCTCCTCCCTATGAGTCCCGCAGCCCGTCCAAGATTTCCACGCCGCACCTTCTTCGGAACCACTCTGGCTCACCCCCCACTGGATTCGCTTTTTCTTGACTGGCTTCAGCTGCAGCTACTTCCCCAGTTTGTAAAATACGCCGAGCGCCTGATTGGCTCTTCTGCGCTCCCGCGGAGGCGCGTGACACCTGGCTAAGCAGTCCAATCCACAGGCTTCGGAGGCGGGGCTAGTTGTCGAGCCGCTTTCTGGCCAGGAAAAAACTGACCCGATTCAGCTAGCCAATCCGAGAGCGGAGCGCGGGGTGGGAGGCGGGAAAAAGAGAAAGGAGGCGGGCATTCGGAGGCCAGGGAAGGCGTGGCGCTCCGAGTCCTTCCCACAACGGGCGCTGCCTACTCTCGCGAGGTCTGGAGATTGCAAGGAGAAGGATCGTTCTCGCGGCTTTGCGGGAGGGGTTGGCGCTCCTGAAAGAAGCTAACGGTGTTGGAGGCTGGCGGGATCCCCAGACCCGGCTCTGACCCGAGAGCGGCCAGACCCGTATAGGAAACGTCTTCTGCCTTTGTGCCTGGGAGGAGAAAGCGCCTCCAAACGGACAGAGAGGGCTGGAAGGAATAGAACTGAGCCTAACGATAATAAAAATAAACCATCTTTGGGGCACTTGGGTGGCTCAGTCGGTTAAGCCTCCGACTCTTGATTTTGGCTCAGGTCTCGATCTCAGCGTTGTGAGATCTAGCCCCACGTGGGGCTCTGCACTCAGTGGCGAGTCCTCTTGAGATCCTCTCTCCTCCCTTTCCTCACCCTCCTGCCTCACCTGGCCTCTCTCTCTAGGTAAACAAATCTTAAACGAACAAACAAACAAACCATCCTTTTTTCACGGGAGCCTCGCAACCCGTTGAGGTGTGGTCTCCATTTCGTAGATAAGAAACAGGACTCAAACCAGTGTCACTGGAACTCACTCAACACCACAGGCCTGGAGGACTGGGGAGAGGAGGGTCACCAGCCTGTTATCCGCAGGCAGGGGTGTGAAACTGAGGGAACCTAGAATACCCTGGTTACAATGGAGTGGTGACCTCTAATGGACATTGGGAAAATGGGCTATGGTTTCAAGTGCTCAGGACTGGTAGATTTTCTCCCTGACTACAGTGGATTCTGCTAGTCAAGAACCAGGAGTTGTTCTCAAACCCCACTTTTCCTCCCTTTACAATCTCTCATTCACTCCTACTATTTTTCATTCTTTGCAATTCGTTTACTTTCCCCCTCTTCATTACCACCACCTTAATCCACTCTACTCTCACCTACAGGATTGCAAGAGTCTCCCACCGTCCATTCTCTCTTGCCCCCCACTTTAACACATTCACCATATAGCAGCTAGAGTAATTTTTCCAAAATGGCAAATCTGGTCTTATTACCACTGTGCCTTGACTGTTCCTCACTCACACTCCTCATCTTATTCTCTGCTTTCCAACTTCATTGCCTTTTTCAATTCCTCAAACTCCTCACGCTCCCTCCAGTCTCTCTGTCTGGAATGCCTTTGTGGCTTCCATTCTGCCTATTCATGCCTCCAAATTGATATTCACTGTTACTTCCTTTAGAGGCCTTCCTTAACCCCTCTACTCACAACCCGTCCTAATTTTAAAAAAGATTCCTTGGTTCTCTGCTCTCAGAGAGTAGTGTTTGTTTCCTCAGAGCATGCATCTCAGTTGGTAATTGATTATTCATCAATGTGAACACAATATATTGTGTTTTTCAAACTCCGTCCCCCTGCCAGACGTCCATGAAGGTGGTGACCTTTTATTTTTCGCTTGCCATCATATTTTCAATGCCTTGCTTAGTGCCTGCTTGTAAAGTGCTCAATATTTGTTGAATGAGTCAATGGAGGGATGAATAATTGATCAAATGAATGCATGGAGTGACAGGGAAGACCTCCAAGAAGTATTATTTGAACTTCTTTTAAAAGATAGAAGGCTGTTCAACAAAGACAAAAAAAAATGAAAGAATATAGAGTGTTCAGAGAATAGTGAGCTCTTAGGGGTAGATGGAATGTAGGAAATAGAAGGAAATTAAACTAGAAAGGTGGTCTGAGTTGAGGGAAAGAAGGTCACCTCCTTCCACCGACAGGCACTGTGAATGTGCCAGATTCTAGCCACTAGACCCACAGGGATGGGTCTCAGTAACAAGCATTGTGCACCTACTGTGTGTAAAGCCCTTTGCTAGGGGTTTGGGATATAGGGAGGAATAAGACCAAATCTGAAAGATGGGGAGTCACCAAGACGGAGGTTGGCTGTATAGTGATTTTACATGGGTTTAAGGCAGTCAGCACAATGCAGGTCTGGTCCTCAGTGTCACAAACCTGGAAACATGAGTTTGTCAGACCACCCAGAGTAGATCTAGGGACTGACTCATATTAATCAAATTCATAAGAGAAATGGAATGATTTACCAAGAGGACATACCTTTCAATGACCAACATATTTATGTCTGCTCTTGAGGGCATCACCATCACAGAATCCAGGTACAAGGGAGACTGATTTTTATATCAGAGAAGTCTTTAACAGAGCCACTATCCAGAATATCTGTCATACCTATCAGCACATCCAACCTGTTTTCTACATAGCAGAGTGACCTCCTTCTGTTTGTCTTTGCTAGACCTTGTGTACAGGGGGCCGCAAGCCACCTCTCTTGTTTATTCTATCATTTACCCCTTAATTCCCTCCTATTCCTCTGCCCTGTGGACAGCACTCTAATGTGATTGAGAGAAGTTCTTGACTACGCATATGTGCTTATAAAACATGTAAGGTTGCACATCAGTTTCCTCTTGCTGGTGTAACAAGTTGCTGCACATTTAGTGGCTTCAAACAATGCCAGTTTATTCTTTTATGGGTGTGGAGGTCAAGAGTCTAAAATCGAGCTGCTGGCAGAGCTCTGTTCCTTCTGGAGGCTTCAGGAGAGAGTCCATTTCTTGCCTTTTCCACCTTCTGGGGGCTGTCAGAATTCCTTAACTTATGGCCTCTTCTTCCATCACTCTAACCTCTGCTTCTGTCATCACATGTACTATCCATAGTGATCTCTTGCTTCTCTCTTATGAGGACCTTTGTGATAACATTGAGTGACCCGTATAATCCAGGATAACCTTCCATCTCAAAGCCCTTAACCACATCTGCAAAATCCCTTTTGCCATATAAGGTAACACTCTCAGATTCAGGGGATTAAGACGTAGACATCTTTCAGACTGGGTCATTATTCAATCCACTAAAGTTGTTTAGGGCAACTGTTTTTAATTTGCATACGTGGCATCACTGTATGATTTTGGTTTTAGTTTTTTTCAGCCAACTCTGCTTCTAGGCTCCATCTTTATTGCTGTGTTTAATCTAGCTCATTGCTTACAACAATCGCATAGCATTCCATGATAGGCATCCCTCACACTTTACTTATCCATTCCCGACTTCTATGAACAATGCTAGAGAATCCTCTTCTTAAATGGCCCCCTGCGAACCTGTTCAAGAATTTCTCTGGGACATATATCCAGGAGTGCAGTTTCTGAATCAGAAGGCTTATACAAACTTAACTTCACTGAATACTGCTAGATTATTTTTCAGGTTTGTAGCCGTTTATACTCTATTACTTGAAGTTCTTATCACTTCTCCTCTTTCCAACATTTGATGTTATACAATGTTCTAACATTTTAAAAAAAATTATTTATTTATTTGACACAGAGAGAGAGATCACAAGAAGGCAGGGAGGCAGGTGGGGCGTGGGAAGCAAGCTCCCTGCTGAGCAGAGAGCCCGATGCAGGGCTCGATCCCAGAATCCTGGGATCATGACCTGAACTGAAGTCAGAGGCTTAACCCACTAAGCCACCCAGGCACCCCTAAAATGTTCTAATTTTTACAATTCTAATGGGTATTAAGTGGACTCTCTATTATTTTCTTTCTTTTTTTTTTTAAAGAGGGAGGGAATGGGTAGGTGCAGAGGGAGAGAGAGAGTCTTAAGCAGGCTCCAAGCCCAGCAACAAGTCTGACATGGAGCTTAATCTCGGAACCCTGAGATCATGACCTAAACCGATATCAAGAATCAGACCTAAACCTAAACCGATATCAAGAATCAGAGGGGCGCCTGGGTGGCTCAGTGGGTTAAAGCCTCTGCCTTCGGCTCAGGTCATGATCTCAGGTCCTGGGACTGAGCCCCGCATCGGGCTCTCTGCTCAATGGGAGCCCGCTTCCCCCTCTCTCTCTGCCTGCCTCTCTGTCTACTTGTGATCTCTGTCAAATAAATAAATAAGATCTTAAAAAAAAAGAATCAGAGGCTTAACTGACTGAGCCACCAGGCACCCCAGACTCTTGGTTATTTTCAACTGCATTTTTCTGATTACTAGTGAGTTTGAGTGTTACTTTATATTCTTGTTAGCCAATAGAGCTTCTTTCTCTCTAAAGTGCCTCCCCATGTCCCTGTGCATTTTTCCTATTGGCTTTCCTGTCCTTACTCTTGTTGATTTATGAGATTTTACTGTATATTCTGCATGTGAATCCCATGTCCACTTTAGACATTGCAAATATTTCTTTTACCTACAGAGAAATAGAATTGCTTTTCTTCCTCTCTTTCTCCTTCCTTTCCTTCCTTCCTCCCTCTTTCTTTCTTTCTTTCTTTCTTTCTTTCTTTCTTTCTTTCTTTCTTTCTTTCCTTCCTTCCTTCCTTCCTTCCTTTCTTCCTTCCTTCCTTCTTTCTCATAACTAATCTCTATGCCCAATGTGGGGCTCAAACTCAGGACCCCAAGATCAGGAGTTGAATGCTCCACTGACTGAGCCATCCAGGATTATCAGTCCTATAACTGATTTTTCCATCTGGTAATTGTAAGGAACTCTTTTCTGTTTTCCTAGCCTTTCTACTGATTCTCTTGGGTTTTATATAGAGATAATTAGATCTTCTGCAAATGAAAACAGTTACATACATTCCCTTTCAAACTTTACACTCTGCTGGGGTTTTCCTGTTATTTTGTTTTGTTTAATTTTTGTTCTTACATCATTGCTACATCATTACAAAACTTCCAGTATTATATTAACACAGTAGCAGTGCCAGGCGCAACACTGACACCTGACGTGGGAAACCATCTAAAGTTTTTCTCTTTTTTCACCTTCTTTGGGTGAAAGAATCTCAGACTTACAGAAAATTTGCATGGGTCGTACACAAAACCTTTTCTCAACTACTTAAGGGTAAGTTACCCATATGTTGCCCCATCTCCATCCAATGCTTTGGTGTATATTTCCTGCTAACAAGAACATTCTCCTACACAACCACAAAACAAGCATCAAAATCAGGAAAAGAATATAGATACATTCTTTCCATCTAATCTTCAGACCCCCATTTAAGTTTCACCGGTCTTCCTCTTCTTCTTTTTATTTTTTTAAAGATTTATTTATTTTAGGGGCGCCTGGGTGGCTGGCTCAGTGGGTTAAGCCTCTGCTTTCGGCTCAGGTCATGGTCTCAGGGTCCTGGGATCAAGGCCTGTGACGGGCTCTCTGCTCAGCAGGGAGCCTGCTTTCCCCTCTCCCTCTGCCTGCCTCTCTGCCTACTTGTGATCTCTGTCTCTCTCTGTGTGTGTCAAATAAATAAATAAATATTTATTTATTATTTAATATTAATAAATATTATATAAATATTTATTTAGAGGGGTGGGGGAGGAGCAGAGAGAGCGCTTCTCAAGCAGATTCCAGGCTGAGCATGGAGCCCGATGCTGGGCTCGATGCAGGGCTTAATGCAGGGTTAGAGCTCACCACCCTGAGACCATGACCTGAGTAGAAATCAAAAGTTGGATGCTTAACGGACTGAGCCACCCAGGCGTCCCAGTTTCACGTCTTCCAAGTGATATCCTTTATAGCAAAAGGATCCAGCCCAGAAGCAGGTGTTGCACTGAATTGTCTCCTTCAATCTGGAACAGTCCTTCATTCTTGAATTTCATGACCTTGATGTGTTTAAGGATTACAGGCCCTTTATTTGCAGAATGCCCCTCAGTTTGGGTTTGTCTGCTGTGCCCTCATGACGAGACTCAGGGTACGCATCTCTGGCAGGACCATCATGGAAATGATGCTGTTTTCTTTCTAGAGCCTCCTACCAGGGGGTGCCCACCTCCATATGTCCTGTTCCTTTGATTACTTCATTAAAGTAATGTCAGCTTTCTCTGCTGTAAATCATTCTTTCCCCTCGGAATTTTTATTTTGTGTGTGTTGTGGGGGGGAGTATGTTAAGATTATGTAAATATTCTGTTCCTCATCCAACTTTCACTTTACTTCAGTACATCAGTATGGACTCGTACTTTACTGTTATATGCAGTGGATTAGTACCCAGTTACTAATATTGTTTATTTTTACATTCAGGTTGACTCTGATTTGGTCATTTGGGGCCCTTTCAAGTCATCTTCTGTGTCCTGTAAGCTTGCCTTCATCCTTTCAGCATTTATCAGATTTTAGCATTTCTTCTCTTTCTAGCATAGCAACACGTTTCAGGCTCAAATTATACTTTCCCTACATCAGCTCTGGAATCAACCATTTCTCCAAGGAGCTCTGGTTCCTTTTATTGGAGTAAGTTATTTAGAAACCAAGAGCTGACCCAAATGAGTTGAAAGCTTATGTCCACATAACAACCCACACATGGGTTTTTTTGGTAGCTATATTCATGATTGCCCAAACTTGGAAGCAACCAAGGTGTCTTTCAGTAGCTGAATGGATAAACGACTGGTATGGCCATACAACAGAATATTATTTAGTGATAAAAAGAAATGAGATATTATGCCACCAAAATGAATCTTAAATGCATATTGCTAAGTGAAAGAGGCCAATCTCGAAAAGGTTATATACTATATGATTCCAACTATATGACATTCTGGAAAAGGCAAGAGCTAGCAGGAAGGAAAGTTGCCACGGGGTAGGGGAGAGGGGAGGATAAAGAGGCAGAGCACAGAGAATTTTTAGGGAAGGGAAACTATCTGTAGGATACTGTAATAGTGAACATGTGACATTATGCATTTGAACTGTCCATAGGACTGTCCAACACAGAAAATGACCTCCAATGTAAACTACGGACATTAGTTAATAATAATGTATCATTTGTTCACCAATTGCAATAAATGTATCACACCAGTATAGAATGTTAACTATATGAGGAATTGTTTCCCTCTTAGGGTAGCAAAGAGAAAGTATTTGGAAACCTCTGTGCTGTCTCTGCAATTTTTCTATAAATCTAAAAATGCTCTAAAAAGGCGAGGCTCTGTAGCTCAGGGGTTAGAGCACTGGTCTTGTAAAAATGCTCTAAAAAATAAAGCCTGTTAAAAACAATGAAAAGAAAAGAGGGGCGCCTGGGTGGCTCAGTCAGTTAAGTGTCCGCTTTCAGCTCAGGTCATGATCCTGGGGTCCTGGAACTGAGTCCCGTCTCTGGCTCTCTGCTCATTGGGGAGCCTGCTTCTCCCTCTCCCTCTGCCTGCAGCTCCCCCTGTTTGTGCTCTCTCTCCGACAAATAAATATACAAAATCTTCAAAAAAAAAAAGAAAGAAAGAAAGAGAAGAAACGAAATGAAACCAAGAGCTGAACACCAACTGTGCTCATTGTTATTAGGATATTGGTGTCCCAGGTCCTCTCAGTGAACGAAGCTAGGGAATATAGGCTACACACACAGCAATACAGAGTATATGCACACACACGTATGAACACGCCGCATTTACATCTGTATTTCTGTATCTAAATATACTGAAAACCATGAGGTCAAGACTGGCCTTTAAAAACCATGTCATTGGGTGCCTGGGTGGCTCAGTGGGTTAAGCCTCTGCCTTCGGCTCAGATCATGATCTCAGGGTCCTGGGATTGAGTCCTGCGTTGGGCTCTTGGCTCGACAGGGAGCCTGCTTCCTCTTCTCTCTCTCTCTCTGCCTACCTCTCTGCCTATTTGTGATCTCTCTGTCAAATAAATAAAATCTTAAAAAAAAAAAAAAGAAAAACCATGTCATTTACCTATTTTAAAATAGTTCAGTTTTTCTACTGGCTTTAACAAATATCTTAGGAACTTCCCAAATTAATGTGGGCTCTCTTCTCTTTGCCAGATCCAATTAATGAATTGAGATGGAAAATTTAGCAATAAAAAAAGACAGAGATCAGCCAAAAAGGGTTTTTCTATACTTCCTTTGTTTTAAAATTCATATACGCAGATGTTAATAATCAGACTTAACCTAGAGGGCTTTCTTTAACTCTTTGCTGGTGAGGTTTATTTTCTCATTTCAAATATTTGAGACTCATCTGTCTTGAAAGGGGTAGCAAAAAGACGTTCATTTATGGTCAAGTTCTGTGGGGGTGGCCTGGTAACTGTTTCCTAGAAGAAAGGTGTGAGTATTCCCCTTGTAGAATCTTTCCCAGTGCAGAGATGACTGACAACGATGAAAACCAATTGCAGTTTTTCTCTTCTTATTTGAGGTATTAAGAAGCATGCATTTTCTAGTTCCTAACAAACTTTTTTCTTTTAAAGATTTTATTTATTTATTTAAGAGAGAGGGAGAGAGCACAAGCAGGGGGAGCAGCACAGGGAGAAGCAGGGTCCCCGCTGAGCAGAGCCTGACACGGGGCTCAGGATCCCAGGACTGGGATCCTGACCTGAGCCAAAGGCAGAAGCCTGACTGAGCCAGCCACCCAGGCATCCCTCTAACAACCTTTTAAAGTAACAAGCATATGGGGCGCCTGGGTCGCTCTGTTGGTTAAGCGTCTGCCTTTGGTTCAGGTCACAATCCTGGGGTCCTGGGGGCAAGCCCCACATGGGCTCCCTGCTCAACCGGGAGCCTGCTTCTCCCTCTGCCACTCCCCTTGCTTGTGCTTTCTCTCTCTCTCTCTCTCTCACTCTCTCAAATAAATGAAATCTTAAAAAAAATAAAAAATATAAAGTAGCAAGCATACAACTCTGAGCAAAGAGATGTAAGAATTTTGTTTTGTAGGGGAGCCTGGGTGGCTCAGATGGTTAAGTGTCTGCCTTCTGCTCAAGTCATGATCTCTAGGTCCTGGGATCAATCCCCATGTTGGGCTCCCAGCTCAGCAGGGAGCCTGCTTCTCCCTCTGCCTCTCCCTCTGTTTGTGCTCTCTCTGTCTCTCTCTCAAATGAATAAATAAAATAAATAAAATCTTTTTTTAAAAAAGAATTTTGTTGTGTGCTACAAAATGTATAAATTATCTTTTGGACTAGAGAGACCTTAATCTAGTAACCATAGTGATAATTTGTCAATTCCATTTCTTCTTAAGAAAAAGAAATATCGTAACATCACTCATTCTAAAGAGTCCTTTGCAGTTGCAGTCAGAATTGACCAGATTTCCCGGAGTATTGTGGCTTCCAAGGCCCTGCACGATGTCCTCCCCTGACTCCTCTCCATATGGCTAGATCAGTTAGGATAAACCCCATTCAACAGTGGCTTACCTGAGATACAGATTTATTTATTTATATTTTCCTTAAAAATCCAGGGGCACTTGGGTGGCTCAGATGGTTAAATGTCTGTCTTCGGCTCAGATCATGATCCCAGGGCCCTGGGATTGAGTCCTGCATCAGGCTCCCTGCTCAGTGGGGAGCCTGCTTCTCCCTCTGCCTCTCTCTTTCTCTCTATCATTAATAAATAAATAAAATCTTTTAAAAAATCCAATAGAGCGCTGTGGTACAGGATGATGGTGGGGTTGTATGTGTGTGGGCTGGGAGTGCTGTGGACTGAATTGTGTCAGTACCCCCTTCCCCTGCCCTGCCAAATTCCTATGTTGAAGGCCTAGCCCCAATGTGATGGTATTTGGAGATGGGGTCTTTGTTTTGTTTTTTAAAATTTTATTTACTTATTTGACAGAGAGAGAGAGACTGTGATAGAGGAAACACAAGCAGGGGGAGTTGGAGAGGGAGAAGCAGGCTTCTGGCTGAGCAGGGAGCCTGATGCGGGGGTAGATCCCAGGACCCTGGGGTCATGACCTGAGCCAAAGGCAGATGCTTAAGGACTGAACCACCCAGGCGCCCCAGGAGGTGGAGTCTTTGGGAAATTATTAGGTTTACATGAAGTCATAAGGGTGGAGTCCTCATGAAGGGATTAGGGCCCTTGTAAGAAGAGACACCAAATAACTTGCTCCCTACCACCCCCATGTGAGGACGCACTGAGAAGGTAGCTGTCTAGTATCCAGGAAAAGAACTCCAATCAGAAACCAACCAGGACGGCACCTTGAACTTGGACTTTTCACCTCTGAACCTGTATAGTTAAAGCCACCCAATCTATAGAATTTTGTTATGGTAGCCTGAGCTGATAAAGCCAGGAGGTGTACATGAACGCTCTATACTTTCTACTCAATTTGCCATGAACCTGAAACTACTCTAAAAAATTACAATTATTAATAATAATTTTACAATTCCAATAGTAGGCAGTCCACGGCCAGTAGGGCAGCATCTTCCAGCTTACTACTCCGTGATCCCCAGGGTACGGGGCTGGCAGCACCTGAGCAACAGACAACAGGCTGGAGAAAGGAACAAAGTAGAGGAGGAACTGGGCTCTGGCCAGCTATGCCTTAAGGAAGAGGGGTGCAATTTGCCACGTGATACTTATCCTTGCATCCTATTGGCCAGAATTTAGTCACATGGCCCTCCCAGCTTTCCGGGAAGCTGGGAAATACCGCCTTTATTCTCAGCAGTGGTATGTCCCCTGATCTTTTTGACTGTGCTGGAAGGGAAAACTGATTTTAGAGGGCTGGTATCAGTATCTGCCCCCGCTGGCTTTCCTTTAGTTCCCGAAACATTGAAAGTGCTTTCTGGACACTTAGGGCATTTTCCCAAGCTGGCCGACTCCTTCACAACCTCAGCACTGAGTGGAGCTTCCGAGGTTAAGCCACCCCGGTTCAAATCCCATCTCCTCCTTACCAGCTATGTGAACTGGGAGCAGTTCTGTGAATCTGCGAAACGCGGATAATAGTTGTATCTACCTAACAGGTTGTTCTGAGGACTAAATGAGTTAATTCTTGAAGAGTAATTTATTGCGTAAGCACTCAATAAATGTCAGCTACTGTCATTTTAAATCATTACTGGGATGCTATTTTCCCTCTCACTTCCTCAGAAAAGATCTTCCCTATTATTCCTTTCACTGCGGTTCCCTCTCACAATCCTTGTTTTTTCCCTTCATGGCACTTCTAGTTTCTAGTTACACATTTAATTGCCTGCTTACTATCATCATCAGTATTTTCTACTGAACTGTGACCCCCATGAGTGAACAGTTTATTCTGCTCATCTTTATACCCACAGGGCAGCCTTGTCCTACAGCTGGCCTATGACGTGATACAGAGAAGGTGCTCAATAGTTATTTGCCGATGACTGAAGAGATAGACAGAGGGAAGACAGGCAGGTGGCTCTAAGTATCCACACAAGATGACCCTCATGGCTTTTGTTTTTGTCTTATCTTGAAAATATTTTGATTTTATAATTAGTATTTATTTAGATTTAAAGCTTCAGTACTTTTGCTTTTTATTACCCTTGCTTTTCATATCCCACCAGTTTCTTCCTTGACTACTTTCATTTTTTGTTTGGTTTTCATATCATATTCATTAACTCTGCAATCCAGCTAGACTTGGAGGGGAGCAAGGAAAATATGGAACCCCCAGAACTGCAGCGAGAGCAGGGGGATTATAGAACACCTTGAGCAGATAGGGGTGAGGGACTGCTCTCCTGAGCTACGGAAGGAATGGTCTGGTACTTAAGATGAAACACAAGTCAAATTTACTAGTTTTGTCCACGTTCAGCAATGGTGATTTTTTTTTTCTGGTCTTGCCATTCCTGGACCCAAACCGCTCCATGGCTTCCATAGTATTCATAATATTCCATAATATTCACGTCGTCCTTCACCTTGCCCAAGACCACACACTTGTCCAGCAACCACGCAGTGTGGGCAGTGCAGATGAAAGACTGGAAACCACTTGGGTTGGATCCAGCAGGTACCAGGGACAAGATGCCAGGCCCTGAGTGCTTCAGGATGAAATTCTCAACCTTGGATCTCTCCGTGTAGATGGACTTGCCGCCAGTGTCTCCATGGCGAGTGACTTCACCGCCCTGGCACAGAAATTCCCGAATAATCCTGTGAAAGCAGGGACCTTTAGAACCAAATCCTTTCTTGCCAGTGCTCAGAGAACGGAAGTCCTCTGCCATCTTGGGAACTTTGTCCGCAAACAGCTGGAAGGAGGTGAGGCTCAAGGGCCGGCAGCCCAAGAGGATGTGGAGGGAGACGGTGGCGTTGACCGTGGCTGGGCTGTGTGGGTGCTTAGGCTGCTGTGTCTGCCCTACTCCTTGGCTTAACTTTCTATCTGGAGTATCTCCTCTAAAGATGCTATCAGAGAGAATCTGTGAGTGATAAAATTCTGAATTCTTTGTCTTAAAATTTCATCAAATCATTGAGACTTTGAGGATAGAATTCTAGGTTTGAGACGATGTCTCAGCGTGTTTGCAGTATTTCTCTGTCATCCTCTTCTATCCCGTGTTTCTGATGAGAAGTGTGACGTCACCATGATCCTTATTCCTTTGTAGGCATTCTCTGGGAGGGGGATTTTCCCTTTATTTTTCATGTCTTGAGACTTGAAATGCAGATTCCAATTCAGTGGGGGCTGGAGTGGGTCTGAGAGCCCTGAAATCTAAATGTAACACGTCCTGGTATGTGTTTTGATTTATCTGAAGGAGCACTTGAAGGGCCTTGCAATTACACCTATCTTCTGCGTTGGAGAATTTTTATTAAAGTCTGGTTCATGGCTTGGCGGCACCGCCCACCCAGACCCACGGAATTAGAATCTGCATTCTAATAAGATCCTCGCGTGATCTGTATACATGCTGAAGTTCGGGAAGTACTAGTTTATTTTATTCTCTCCCACTGAAACTCCCACTGGACAGATTTAGGAATTTCTGCATCTATTTTCTATTTTTAAACTTTTCTTTCATACTCTCTATTTATCCCTTTGTAAAATCTGGAACAGTGCATCCCTAAATTAATCTTCGATAGGAGCATTCTGGAATTCTTCACATGATCTGGGTATTGTACATATGTATATATACAGTTGGCCCTTGAACAACATGTTTGAACTGTGTGAGTCCACTTATATGTGGATTTTTTTCTATAAAAACGGTACAGTACTATAAATGCATTTTCTTTTCCTTATGTTTTTTTTTAAGATTTTATTTATTTATTTGAGAGAGAGAGAGAGAGAGAGCAGGAACAAGGGAGCAGAGGGAGAGGGAGAAGCCGGTTCCCCCTTGAGCAGGGAGCCTGACTTGGGGTTTGATCCAAGGACCCTGGAATCATGACCAGAGCCGAAGGCAGACGCTTAACTGACTGAGCCACCCAGGCACCTCATCCTTATGGTTTTCTTTTTCTTTTTTTTTTTTTTAAGATTTTATTTATTTATTTATTTGACAGAGAGAGAGAGAGAGAGATCACAAGCAGGCAGAGAGGCAGGCAGAGAGAGAGGAGGAAGCAGGCTCCCCGCCGAGCAGAGAGCCCAATGCGGGGCTCGATCCCAGGACCCTGAGATCATGACCTGAGCTGAAGGCAGAGGCTCAACCCACTGAGCCACCCAGGTGCCCCTCCTTATGGTTTTCTTAATAACATTTTCTTTTCTCTAGCTTACTTTATTGTGAGAATACAATCTATGATACCATATGTGTATGTATATATATCATACAAAATATGTATTAATTGGCTGTTTATATTATCAGCAAGGCTTCTAGTCAGCAGCAGGCTCTTAGTAGTTAGGTTTTTGGAGAGTCAGAAGTTATACTGTGTGGGGTCAACTCTGTGGGTGTGTGTGTAAATATATATATATTTAATTTTCAGTATATTATGGTGCTTTGACAACCTAAAAGAGAAAAAAACACAAAACTAGAGAGAGCTGCCTTTCCAGGGCTAACTGGCTCCCAGGGCTAACTGGCTCACAGGGCTAGCAGAGGACTCAGCCAGGAGCATGCCTTTGATATGCAAACTAACCTCCCCAGAGCCTGTCTCTTCTGTCTGGCCCCTATACTCCAGGAGGTGACATTCCAATGTCCTAATCATCCCAGGACTAGGTATCAGGCAACTAGGCATCAGCCCTGTAGTTTAAAGCCTGCCCCTAAAATCCACCATTTTAAAGTGACCAATCCAGTGGCATTTAGTATACTCACAGCATTGTATAATGACCATCTCTATCTGGTTCCAAAACATTTTCATCCCCTCAAAAGGAATCTCATACCCATTAAGCAGTTACTCCTCATTCTCCCCTCCCCTCACTCCCTGGCAACCATCAATTTGCTTTGTATCTCCCAATTCCAGATACTTCCTACCAATGGAATCATATATATGTGGCCTATTGTGCCCAGCTTCTCCCACCTAGCGTTATGTTTCCGATGTTCATCCCTTTTGTGGCATATAGAAGTATTCCATTTTTTTTATAGCTAAATACTAGTCCATCGTGTGGCTAGACCACATTTTGTTTATCCATTCATCTAGTGATGAACATTCTCATTTCTTCCACCGTTTGGCTATTATGAACGATGCCCTATGAACACGCATGTTCAATTATTTGTTGGAGTACCTGGTTTTCATTCTTTGGGGACTTCTGGGAGTATACTGAAAACAATAAAACAGGACCTTTGGGGGGAAAATAATTATCTTGATTTCTTGATTTCTGGACCTGTGAGAATGCTTTTTCTCTGTTCGTTTGTTTATTTCAGGGTGTAGCTAAATATGTGTTAATTTGTTGGTATATATTTTCCATCATTTCTAGGGATTCGGATGTTCGATGGTCAGTTTTATGTGTTGACCTGGCTGGGCTATGGTCCCCAAACACAAATGTAGTTGTTCTTGTGAAGGTTTCTACATATGATTAAAATCCACAACCGTTGAACTTTAAGGGAGATTATCCTGGATCAGCTCAGTGAGCCTGATTCCATTGGCTGAAGGGCCTTTTGGGAGGAGCTGGGACTTCCTTGATTGTGGACAGTAGCTTCCACAACTTCCAGCAACTGATGTTCCGGCAACTTCCGGGTGGGAGGGGGCAGCCCGCTCTGCCTCCTGGCCTGCACTATGGGGTTTGAACTTGCCCGCCAAGCCCCCAAAATCATGTGATCTAGTTCCCTGCAACAGATCTCTTAACATGTGTCTCCTGCTGGTTCTGCTTCTCTGGTTGAACCCTGACCCATGCAGGTTTTGGTACCTGGAAATGGATGCTATTATAACAAGTACCTAAAAATGTGGACGTGACTGTGGAATTAGGTAACGGATAGAATCTGGAGTAACTTTGAGGAGGATGATAGGAAAAGCCTAGCTTGGCTTCAATAGACTGTTAGTAGAAATAGGAATGTTGCAGTTTGCTAGTGAGGGCTCAGAGGGGAGCGAGGAAGCGCGCACAGAATACCTAAATCACCACAAACAGACAGTTGGGAGAAATACGGACATTAAAGGTGCTGCCAGCATCAAGGGCTCAGAAGGAAATGAGGAATGTGTTATTGATAGATGGAGGAAAGGAGAGATTTTTTATACAGTAGCAGGAAGCTTAGCAGAATTGTGTTTCACAGTTATGTGGAAAGCAGAATTTGTGAGTGTGAACGGGGGTATTTATCTGTGTGGCCAGGTGTTGAAAGTGTGGCTTGATCTTTTTTTCTTGCTTGGTTAGTGTAAAATCTGAGAGGAAAGAGGCAGAAAGGCATCCAAACTTGGTATTTGAGGAATTTTCAGCCCACTCAGATGGCAAACAATGCAGAAATTAGGCCATTCGCCTTCAGGAAAGTGTGCTCTGAGGAGAAATCCGAGGATATACCTGGACAATCTTTCGCTAGTGGCTAGGAAGGATCAAAGGTCAGAGTACTCAATCACACGAAGGCCCCTTTGGAGAGATCAGCCATATGACCCACGGATTTCCTCAGCCATGTCAGCAGAAACCAAGCATAGAAATGGGATTGTCTAGGGGGCGCCTGGGTGGCTCAGTGGGTTAAGCCTCTGCCTTTGGCTCAGGTCATGATCTCAGGGTCCTGGGACTGAGAACTGCATCGGGTTCTCTGCTCAGCGGGGAGCCTGCTTCCTCCTCTCTCTCTGCCTGCCTCTCTGCCTACTTGTGATCTCTGTCTGTCCAATAAATAAATAAAATCTTTAAAAAAAAAAAAAAAAGAAATGGGATGTCTAAAAAGATCTGTGGAGGCACCTCTTGTCTAATGGAGTGAATCCCAGAGCCATACACAGGAGACCCACATGGTTCTTGAGAAGTCTTGCAAGCAGACCCTGCCGGCTAGCGCTGAAAGAGCCACAAGGAGGGTAAAATGGAAGAACGCCGTGAGAACCCCCACCCCAGACTGTACACCCGGGAAACGAATAGCTCAGGTACTTTGAAATGGGTAGAGGAAGGCCAGACAGTGAGGCCAGAAAGGGGGGACCAGGAGCCACAGAAGATCATTCCCAGGCCTTGAAACCTTCCATTGTTTTGGCAGGTGGATTTTAAATTTGCTCCGCAACCTTTTTCCTTTCAGCTCTCCCTTTCCAGATGGGAATGTCTGTAGCTGTTACTTTCTGCCTGTTCATTGTAGTTTAGGAACAGATAACTTGTCTTCTAGTGTCATAAGTCCACAGAGGGAGAGGAGTCCCCCCGCCCCCCAGGATCTGTTTTACCCAGAGCCTGTAGGTGGTTTAAGTGATGAGATTTGAGACTTCTGAGCTGATGACATCTCGATGAGAGTTTGCCCTTCAGCTGATGCTATAATGGGTTGAAACTTTGGGGGGACCCTGAAATGGGGTGTATATATTTTGTAGATGAGACCAACATGAATCTTTGGAGGCCAGAGGCCAGAGGGTAAGTGTTAACAATGCCCTGTGGGGCGCCTGGGTGGCTCAGTGGGTTAAGCCTCTGCCTTCGTGCTCAGGTCATGATCTCAGGGTCCTGGGATCGAGCCCCGCATCAGGCTCTCTGCTCGGCGGGGAGCCTGCTTCTTCCTCTCTCTCTGCCTGCCTCTCTGGCTGCTTGTGATCTCTGTCTGTCAAATAAATAAACAAAATCTTTTAAAAAATAAACAAACAAAAACAATGCCCTTCCCCTATCTGCATCCCAGTGCCCAGAGCCTGTGGCTATTTTCTTCCATCGCAAAGGGACGTTAAGGGCACAAGTTAAAAGTTTTGAGATGGGTACGTTATGCTGGCTTGTCTGGGTGTGCCCAATGTAATGACGAGGGTCCTTACCAGAGGCAAGCAGAGATTAGTGATGGGGTCGCTGGCTTTGAAGATGGAAGAGCCAGTCTACCAAATGCAGACAGTCTTTAGAACCTGAATAAGGCTTCTTTAGAGCTTCCAGCAGGAACACAGATCTGTCATCCCATTTTAGACTTCTAAACAACAGGGGCGCCTGGGTGGCTCAGTGGGTTAAGCCTCTGCCTTCGGTTCAGGTCGTGATCTCAGGGTCCTGGGATTGAGCCCCACATCGAGCCCCACATCGAGCCCTGCATCAGGCTCTCTGCTCAGCAGGGAGCCTGCTTCCTCCTCTCTCACTCTGCCTGCCTCTCTGCCTACTTGTGATCTCTGTCAAATAAATAAATAAAATCTTTTAGACTTCTAAACAACAGCACTGGAAGATAATAAATATGCTGTTTTAGGGGCGCCTGGGTGGCTCAGTGGGTTAAAGCCTCTGCCTTTGGTTCAGGTCATGATCCCAGGGTCCTGGGATCGAGCCCCGCATTGGGCTCTCTGCTCAGCAGGGAGCCTGCTTCCTCCTCTCTCTCTACCTGCTTTTCTGCCTGCTTGTGATCTCCGTCTATCAAATAAATAAATAAAATCTTCAAAAATAAATAAATAAATAAATAAATGAATAAATATGCTGTTTTAAGCCACCATGTTTGTGGTAATTTGTTATACCAGTAATAGGAAATTAATACAGTATGAAGAAAAGCCATAGGACATGCTCAGGCTGTCCTCTTGAAACGGAAAAAGCCTCTGAAGAATAAGTCAACTGAGATCCTCGGTTTATAATTAATTTATGACCATCCCAGGCCACCTTGCTGAGGGAAGCTGTGTGGGAGGCCATATTCTGCACCATGTCACCTCATTCCCCTGCCTACAGGATAGCCAAGACTGGTGAACCCTGCCTGAATCATCTCATTTATCCGTCACAATAATCCTGCGAAGGCACCTGCTACAATTGTCTCCATTTTACAGGTGAGGAAACCGAGGCAAAGAGAGGCGAACTGTCTTTCCCAGAGAAAGATACTGGATAGATCTTTCGTGCATCTAGTAAGCACAGATCCAAGATTTATTTTTTTTTTCAGATCCAAGATTTAAATGCAGATTCTTAATCACCATGCTGTTAAAATTAAAATGGTACTTTTCACATTCTTTGAGGAGTTTAAAAAACATCTGCTGGAACGGTGGGATCATGTAACAACTACAGCCAACAGTTGTTCCGCATTTATCAACATTTGTTAATGGTGGGCGGGAAAGTGCCCAGGTGGCTTGAGCAGCCCATCAGCCCCAAGAGCTCCGTGTGTTGGATCTGCTTAAGTCCGTCTCACGGAGGGAATGGGAAATGTCAATTCATCTGATAAGGCTAGCAAGTGGGCATTTTCTGTGCAAGGAAGTGAAAGCAGAACTAAAGAGAGCCCCAGAAGGACAGCATGCAAAGGCTATTAGGCCCTGGAAGCCACAGGACATTTGAAGCCACAAGTAAGAAGGAACTATGGGAAGCAGAACCCAGGGTGGAGGATGAGGGCATTGGCTCCTGAGGACAGGAGCCACAGAAGCTGTAGAACCCTCCATCAGGGAGCAGTGGGCTCCTGCTGCTGAGGGGCCTTTCTGTCACTTCTCAGGCTTGGTGGGGCCTGGAGGGCTGCAGAGCCATTCTTCCTGGGAAGCCAGATCCCCTCCCCCAACCCCGTGTTTCCGGGTTCCAGTGAAGCCACTCCCACTCTCAGTCCCCTTATTTCCAGGTGTCAGCTCACAAGTCACTCCCCTTTGCCTGAGAGGTCTGGTGCGTCTGTTGGTCTGTTGTTCGCAGTGCAGATCACTGAGCTCCTCCACCTGCTATAGGCGGCCCCTGAGGAATCATCCCTGCTACCATAGCAGGCACCTCCCTGGGGTCCAGGACACCTGCCCACATGCTCACCACGTCTGTTTCCTTCTAGGACCTAACCTCAGGTCACCTCCTTGCTTTTGAGATGACCTTCCCGTAGATGTCATGGGAACTAGCTCTGTGCTTCCAGCAAGCTGAGTACGATAAAATCAATGTGGTATAAGCTTTCTTAATTACAATCAAATCCCAGCCCTGTCTTCCTGAGGTTAGCATCTGATCCCCCTTGGTTGGAACTGGATTTGGAGTTTTCCTAAAACTCTTCAATCACAGCCAAGTCTGAGTTGGTGTCATTTCAGCAGATGTCTGGATCCACCCATGACAATTTGATTTTTTCTAATTCTCCCCAGCATTTAAACACGTTCAAGTATGGGTTTTGTTTTTCTTTTTTTTTTTTTTTGCCACAATCCAAGATTTTTTTAAAAAATGCATTTTAGGGGCCCCTGGGTGGCTTAGTTGTTAAGCATCTGCCTTCAGCTCAGGTCATGATCCCGGGGGCAGGGGATTGAGCCTCACATCGAGCTCCCTGCTCAGCAGGAAGCCTGCTTCTCCCTCTCCCACTCCCCCTGCTTGTGTTCCCTCTTTCACTGTGTCTCTCTCTGTCAAATAAATAAATAAGTAAATCTCAAAAAAAAATGTGTTTTATACGACAAGCCAGTACACATATATATAAATTGAAAAGTTTCACCACACTCCAACACTTTCTATTCTTTTTCTTTTTAAATGTTGGTCTTGACCCAGTAATTTATATCACAAAGTTTCCTTACCTACTGCTTGAAAATTACTGGTTTAGTTTTGCCTTTCTCCAAAATTTCACTTCTCAAATGCAGGTCTTCCTTTGCTCTGGTTCTTTCTTTCCTATGCTCAAGTATCTCAAGAGAGTAATCCACTCTCCACTCCCTCACCTGGGCTCACTCTTCAGGTGGCAGTGTTTTCGTCTCTGACACCGCCCTGCCCTGAGGCGGCCCTTCCCGAAGTCTCCCTGGTCTTCCTTGTTGATAGAGTCCAGATTTTCCAACTGTTATCTAACCCAGCATCCTCTGGTGCGGCCGCCACTCCCCCTTGAAAGTTTTCTCTTGCCTTGCCTTCCTGAGGCAACTCCAAAGCTTTCGTCTGTTTCTGGGTAGTGATATTTCTCCTCTGGGATAATAAGTGCCACTGAGTGAAAGGGAGAGAAAGCAAGAGGTATAAACAATGCGTGTATATGTGCGTCCATGTGTGGCAGGCAATGGCGTTGAGAAGCCTGCACAAAATTTGCAACGGACATTGTGGTTGGTTCTCAGTGTCTACCCCGTATCAGATGATTAGCCCAAGCTAATCAGATGATTAGCTTTCCCTGGCTACTGTTACTACTTCAAGATTGGGCACAACAGTGGCCTTAGCCAGATAGTCTAAAGGAAAGAACTTGTATCTCATACCTGGGAGGAGGTTTTTGTATTTCCTCCACTGGATGTGAAGAGGGAAGTATCACGCACTAGCTCCTGGCAGCCATCTTGGGACCATGAGGAGAACTATCCCAAGGACAAAGGTTCAAGGAGGAAGGCTGAGTACAACCTTGACCAGAATCTAAGTCCTTGATGACATCATTGAACTACTGAATCAACAGCCCTCAGCGCCTGCCTACCACTGGCTTGTTACATGAGCTATTTCTTTTTCTTAAAAAAAAAAAAAGAGAGATATGTTTCTTTAAAAAATGAGATATAGATATCTAGCATCCTGATAGATTCAGTTTCTCAAAATATCCCATCACACCTGAACTCCAGACCTATGGATCTGCCTGCCTGTCAGCTCTTCCTCTGGGCTGTTTCAGAGCATCTCACACTCAGTAGGCCTAAAACAGACTGTTGTCTGGGGCCCCTCCCCTCCTCTCATCTTCCCTGTTTCTGTGAAAGATCCACCATCTGCCTGACTCAAGCCAAAACCTTTGGTCACTGCTATTGATTTCCCTTCGGCCCCCCAGAGGCACTGTCTCCTTAGGTGTTGCAGAGTACCCCCCCTCCCCCGCGATATTTCTCAGATCCACCCACGTCTCTGCTCACTCTCACCTCTTGCCTGTTTCACTGCAACAGCCTCTACCTGGTTCTCCACCTCCTAATGGCTTCTGCACACCATGGCGGGAGTGATCTGTCTCAAGTAAGAGTCTGAATGCTTCCCCCTCTGATGAAACCATGTTTTTTCCCCTTTCCTTAGGATGCATTTGGAAAGCCTTCGTATGGCATGTGAAGTCCTGCACGACCCAAGCCCCGTGTCATCTTTCCAACCTCAGTGCCATTCCTCCTTTCTGTCCTTTATTCCAGATGAGAGAAGTACTTCCAGTTCACAAACTGACTTACCTGCCTAGAAAGGCCTCTTCCTCTCCCTGCTTTCCCTGAAAAACTCCTGTTCGTTTCAGTGCTTAGCATGGTGGGGCCACCTTCGGGAAGCCGTGCCTTTACCGTGAGGCTGGGTTAAACGCTCTTCCTCATGTCCCCACAATGTCATCTTCTTTCCCAGTCATAGCACTCTTTACAAGGCTGGAACGACCTGCTAGTAAGTCCCTATCCCCTACCCCAGACTGCGGGCTCCTTGAGAGCAGGGACTCTGGCTTACTTCCTGCATGTAGCACAATAATCGAGTGAAAAAGATCATTTTAAACAACTCAGAGGGGCACCTGGGTGGCTCAATGGGTTGAGCCTCTGCCTTTGGCTCAGGTCATGATCTCAGGGTCCTGGGATCAAGCCCCGCCCGCATCAGGCTCTCTGCTCAGCAGGGAGCCTTCGTCTCCCCCCACCCCGCCTGCCTCTCTGCCTACTTGTGATCTCTCTATCAAATAAATAAATAAAATCTTTAAACAAACTCAAATAGATTTTGACTTGAAGGCGAGGGCAGGGTGGAGTAGAGTTGGAGGGCATTGTAGAAGGAGACATTTTCAAGCGGGATAGTTAGTGGTGGTGGCAGAGTCTGATTTGCTAGGCAAGAGTGTCAAGTAGGTTTAGGTGGGTGGCAGGGCTAGGCCAGGGGAAAGAGATCAGTGAGGGAGATAATGGGCCCAGGCAAACAATGGGTGGACTAGGGTGGTGGCAGTGGGGACAGAGAGAACAAGACAAAACTTGAAAGAGTTAAGAAGTAGAATTAACAGAATTGGTGAGTAGGTGAAGAAAAGAAGGGGTAGAAGATGAGGTGTTCTAATTTGGCAGTCTCGTTCCCCTTAGTGGTAACCTCTTCTAGAGTGGGAAACCCTAAAGGAAGAACACGATGCCAGGTAGAGAGGGAAGTGCGGAGCCCTGTCTGGACACGTTCAGCTTGAGGGGCTAGGGTGCACCCAGAAGGCACCTGGACATTGAGAGCTGCCGCTGACACACAGAAGTTGAGAAGCAGCAGATGTAGAACTAGGAGAAGGATAGAGGAGTCACAGATGCCAAGATACGGGATGCAGGAAAGAAATGACTAGAGACAAGGTGAAAATACTGCTGAGCCCCATCCCCACAGCCACCCTCACTTCCATAGACACAAACGCACTGGAGAGGTTTCTCTTGACAGCAGTTTTATTTGATTCAAAAGTGGAACTCAGATCCTGGCCCACTCCACTAGTCATGGGATAATGACTAGATCTGGAGATCGCCGGCCTCTGACTGGACTAGATAAGGGGATATATATGTCATATATAGGGCATATAGGTCATAGATAACGTGCCAGGGCAGGGAGAAAAGGGCCAGCTATGGCTGGCTGGGTAGGGTTTGGCCACAGGCCAGGGAAGGGGTGACTTGTGGCATCCCTTAGACACATGCAGAGCCAGAGAGGACTAGTTCAGTACTGGTGTTGGGGTCTGGGACTTGGAGTAGGGCTAGGGCAGGGTCAGGGAGCTCTGGACCAATGAGTTCAGTAGCTGTGAGTAGAAGACTTGTCCAGCTCACTGCGCTGCTCCTTCTGGGACTCGGTCACCACCTGCTGGGGCAAGGCATGTGAAGGGCACAAACCACTCAGCACAACCCTCCTGTGATCTCCTTTGGGGTATGCTGTCTCCTTCTCCAGCAAAACCAGCGGAGGCTCCTGACTGACCATCCACCTCCTCTCTGTCCCTCCTGCTCCAAAGACCACTAACCTGCAATACTCTAAAATCAGCTGCAGCCAGGTTGGGGCCTAGAAATAATATGGCCAATATGGGGTCCTGGGTTCAAGTGGTCCATCTCACCTCTCCGTCCCGCGTCTCAATGGTCTTGATCAGAACCATCTTCCTGCTGTGGCTGTCCTGAGGAGGCTCCACTTCAGGTACTGGAAAAAGCAGGATGAAGGGGTGGAAGAGAGGACTGTGGTGTCTCTCCTTCTAAGCCCTGCCTCTCCTCTATGAGGGAAGGAGAGGGGAGTGGCAGGGCATGAGGAGCAGGCTTGAGTATAGACTAGGACCCAGTACTTCATGGACAGAATCGATCCCTAAGCAGGGGCATAGCAAGAGTCTGGTCAGGGCAGAAGTGGACAAGGGGACAGGGAGGTTGGAAGCCAGGCGTGGGAGACTCACCAGTCGTCTTTATACTCAAAGATGCAAAAGAATGGATTGGCACAGAGATCCTGGGAGCGAAGCCAGGGGTGAGCGACTCGGCCCAGGCCCCACCCCTTCCCTAAACGCCCAATCCCCACCATCCTCCCACCCCCAGCAGCCCCGCCCCCACCTGCTCTCCTCGCCCTCCAGAAGCTTCCGGTAGGTGGCGATCTCGATGTCCAGGGCCATCTTGACGTTGAGGAGCTCCTGGTACTCGCGCAGGTGCCGTGCCATCTCCTCCTTCAGCTGTCGCAGCTCCTCCTCGAGCCTCGCGGCGCCCGCCTGATACCCGCCCGCCTCCAGGGCAAACTGCTCCTCTAACTCCCGTAGCTGTCTGAGCAGCGCCTCGTTCTGGGGGCAGCAGGGGGTCACTGGGGGAACAGCCTCCACCCCCACCCCCGCCCGGGGCCCGAAGCGCGAAACTCACCGTGCCGCGCAGCCCGTCCACCTCACAAGTCAGGCTCTGTATCTGGCGTCGGGACTCGTTCATCTCCTGCTTGGCCTGACGCAGGGCCTCGTGGTTCCGGTTTGCGGCGTCGGACAGGTCCGCGTACTGCGCCGCGCGAGGCAACCCAGCCGTGAGCTGGCGGAACGCGCCCTCCCCGCAGCGCCCCACTTGCCCAGATCCTCCCTCACCCTCCCGGGCTCTCGCACTTTGGACTTGTACCACTCCTCTGCCTCCTGCAGGTTCTTCGCCGCGATGCTCTCGTACTGCGCGCGGATGTCCCTCAGAGCCGCCGTCAGCTCCGGCTTCACGGTGGCCTCCACCTCGACCTGCTGCACCTGCTGGCTCTCCACGCTCACCTGCAGGTCTCGCAGCTCCTGCCGCCCAGGACAACAAACTGTTGAGGTTGCCGCGCGGATCGCACGCGGGCCTAGCAGTTCACGCGCAGAAAAAAGAAACACTCGAACGAACAGATGGGGGCGCCAGGGAGCGCAGCGCGCTTGGTTTGCGCGTCCTGCGCCCGGGTCCGCTCCAAGGCCGCGGCCAAGTTCCAGGGTGCAGCTCCGCTGCTCGCCACCAGGTGGCGCAGGGGTGGGAGTCAAACCACCTGTAGAGGGGGGTTAAGGGGCTGCGTCTACCCAGCGAATTTCACTTCTCTTCCCCAGGGCAATCCCTCAGCTGCAGTCTTCTCCACCGCCTGCGTTTCAGCTCCAACGCGAACACCTGCAACCTTCGAAGCCTGCCCTGACCCTCGGTCCACCTACCTCCTCATGTAGCTTCTTGAGGAACTCAATCTCATCCATCAGAGACTCGATCTTGCGCTCTAGTTCCAGGCGGGACAGGGTGGCGTCGTCCACGTCCTTAGGGGGGTAGCCGAGGGGGTTCAAGAGCAGGGAGGGGCTGCTCAGGTCGGGGAAGGGCCAGGCCCTCCCTGCCTGTCTCTGGAGGCTTCTGGTCGCCTCCTGGCGCCCACACGTCACCCTAGATACACGCAGGCGGGGGTAGACGTGGGGAGACTGGGTGACGTGGGGCCCGGGCTCACCTTGCGGAAGAGCACGAGGTTGTGCTCCGCGTCCTCCCTCTTGCGCGTCTCCTCCTCCAACCTGGCAAGAAGGGTGGGCAGAGGCTGAGCTGCAGGGTCATCGCCCAACCATCGGGCCGCGCACCCCAGGGTCTAGATTAGAGGCTGCTGCTGTCCAGGGCTGAGGACAGGTCTTCAAGCGGCCCGATGGCCTCGCCCGCTTTCTCTCTAACGGACTGGGAGATGAGATGGGACCCCTTTATCCACAGAGGAGGCATGGTAACTCCTGTCCCTCCCCTCCCCAGAGAGGCAGCAAAGTGGTGGGGGAGGGGGCGAGAGCCTGCGGGCGAGCTTGCTCCCCGCTCACGCCTGTGTAGACTGAGAGGAGCCACTCCCCCAGGCGTCTGGTGGGGAAGGGAGCGGAGCGAGGAGCAGCCGCCTCGACAGCCGCCGCCCAGCCCAGGCCCTGCCCCCTGACCTCTGCTTGAGCGCCGCCAGGTCCTCCGCCAGCCCGTCGCGCTCCACCTGCACCCGGTCGCGCTCGCGGCCCAGCAGCTCCAGCTCCCTCCGCAACTCGCGCAGCTCCTGCTGGCACAGCTGGTCGGCGCGCGCCGGCTCCTGGCCCCGGGCCTGGCTCAGCTCCCCGCGCAAGGCCGCGTTCTGCTGCTCCAGGAAGCGCACCTTCTCAATGAAGTTGGCGAAGCGGTCGTTGAGCTCCTGCAGCTCCTGCTTCTCGTTGCTGCGCGTGGCCAGGAACTCCTGGTTGAGGGCCTCGGCCATGGAAAAGTCGAGGCGCTCCGAGGGCAGGCGCAGGAGGGCGCCCGCTCCCGCCCGGGGGCCGCGGAAACTGCCCAGGCGCACGGAGGAGCCGGTGGACGCCGAGCCCAGCAGGCGACTGCTCGAGAAGCGGGAGCTGGACGCATAGGAGTAGGCCCCGGGGGACAGTGAAGGCGGTGGCCCGAAGGTGCGGCGGTAGGAGGTGGAAGCGACGCTGGCTCGGAGGCCCGACGGGTGGCTCATGGTGGCCGAGGACTGGCAGTCGCCGCGGGCAGAGCTTGTCCGGGAGCTGGGAGGGAGCTGCGGACCGCTGCGAGGCGGCTTTATAGGCCTGCGGGCTCAGGGGGGGCACGGGCAGCTCCTCCCACTGGCCTGACGGCGGGTCTCTGTGGGGAGGGGGACGCCCCACCCCTGCGGAGCGGCAGGAGAGCCGCACCCTCCCTCCAAGGTTGTTGGCGCCCTGCCTACTTGATTCCCCCTGTTGCTGGCGGGGAAGGAAGCGGGCCTGGCGACCACCGGCAGGCCTGGGCTGGGGGCTCAGCTGGAGGGATCCTTCCAGCAACATCCAGAGTGGGGAGCCTAGGCTTGGAAGGCCTGACTGGAGCTGGGGTTCCTGCCTGCAAGAGCTGGTAAAAATCGATGTACAAATGTAGAATCATTATCCACCTGAAATTAATATGTTAGGTCAGTTACACCTCAGCACAAAAAAATGGGGGGATAGGAGGCCTGGAGGTTAAAGGGCAGGCTGCTGGCTCATGAGCGGTGAGGAGGTGGCCCCGGAGAGTTGGCCTGGCTTAGGCCCTGGGGCCTGTGCCCCCACTTGTCCCCTGAAGGCTAGGCCCTGCTTTTACCTGCTGTCAGCTACCCCTGTTACCACACCCAGGGAGAAATAGGGGACAGGAGGGCCGAGGGAGCCAACGGGGGGTGGGGAAGGGCTGATCCTTCCGTAATCCCCAGGGCCCAGTGGAGGTCTGCTGCCTGGCGCCAGCTCTGCTGCTAATGGACTGGCCATGTCCCCTCCCCCTCCTCTGGACACTTGGCCAGGGGGTTGCCTGCTGATGTCTCAGCCTTAAAGACACAGCTCCCAAACCTGGACCTACAGCAGGCCCCTGCTGCGTGGGCCCGGCAGAGGGTGCAGAGGGTGGCTGGGCCCAGCTTGGGGGTCCCACACGGAGGGTGGGTGCCCTGCCAGGGGCTGAGCTGAATGAGGTGGTTGTCCGCCGTCTGGCTTTCCTGGATTCTCCCTTCCCCCAACCAACTGCTGCTCAGTCATGGGCCTTACGGGAACCAGAGCGATTCCTGAGGTAGGAAGGGGAGGGGGCTGAGGGGCGGCAGCTGCCAAGGCTGAGACATGAAGGGACTGGCAGGAACTGGTTGCCAGTATGGAGGAGTTGCAGGTACCCAGGGATGGGTGGGGCTGGATGGGGAAGAGATGGGGAAAGAGAAAGTGCCCATTGCTGGTGGTCCAGGGACTGAAAGAGGAGAGAGAAGGCCCCAGAGCAGATCCACAAGCCTATGCATACAAACAGATGCATCCGCGTAATGTAGCAAGACCTCACCTATATGCACACACATCACACACACACAACCACACAGCCCATCCTGCCCTCCCCCGCCCCAGTTATCGGGAAGGCTGACGTCTGGCCTTTGCATGTCTGCGGCTTCCAGAACTCAGGCACAGGCCGCCCCGGAGTGGACAGAGGCAGCTCAGGTGGTCTGCAGGAGCCAGGCTGCTGAGGCCCGTTGGGTTTGCCAAGAGCCAGGGGGCTGCTGCTGCCGCGGACTCCAGGGCTTTCCAGCACGGACAGGTCCACCTCAGACAGGCCCTGAGGACCAGAGCTGGGCATCTGGGGAAGCAGGTTTGGGACTCCAGGCTGGATCTCTGGGTGAGGGGGAGAGGAGGGCGGCTCCTTGGCCAGCCAGCTCCTCAGCATTGCAGGGCAGAGGAACCTCCCCTCCTTTGTGTGTCCTCTGAGATGGGCCAACGCCCGCCCGCTCACATCTACCGCCTTCCTTCATCTCCTTTCCAGGCCCCTCCTTCCTTCCGGGCCATTAGTCTCTCCCTGCACAGCTGCCAGGTCCTTCTCCTTGATGGATCTGGTTTGGTTGCCAGGGGAATGGGAAGAGGGAGGATGGGAGGGGGGACAGGACAGACAAACCTGGGCTTGTCCCCCTGACTTAGAGGAGTGGGGAGGAGTAGGGTCCAGCTTGGGCGGTGGGTGGGGGCTTGGTGGCTGTGTGTGTATATGTCAGCGTGGGGCAGGATGCTGGGGAAACTTTGGTGCTTTCTGCCATAGCCCTAGGCTCTGAGACCCCAGCTGCCATTGGCCTGGACCCCCATTTACCCCAGTCTAGGCCCTGGCCCGTCCCTGTCTGCTGTCCATAGGGAGCAAACTGGGAGTCTGAGCTGGTCCTTCCCAGACTCTGTCTTTATACGGAGCTGCTGGTAGAACTGGGCCTTTGAGAATCACATAGAGGCCCCTTGGGCTGGGCTCAGGCAGTTCCAGGTGAAGTTCCCACCTCTTCGCTGCTTAAGCTCCCAGCTCAGCACCCGGGTGCCTCAGAGGAGAGGGGACCAGAGCCTCCTCGGCAGGGCTCTGGGAGCTGTGGAGGGAGTGAGGCCGGGGCCTGGGTGGGGGAACCAGGCAGGCTAGCAAGTCAGAGAAGACTCCTCCCCCTTACTCAGAAAGAGCTGGGCCTGGGAGATCTTAAGGCCAGAAGAAAGGTAAGAAAGGGTCATGGTTAAGAGCCAGGGCTCCAGCACCCAGTGGCCAAGCCTCCCATCCGACTCCAATTCTGTGTTGTAGGAATTCAGGCAGGAATTTACAATGTCCTTCCATGTCCCGCAGTGAAATGTAGATCATCGTAACTTCTACCTCACACTGTTGGTGGGAGGATTCAATACTTAGGACACATACGATAATGGCTGAAATGTAAGCCAGTCTTACTATTATCATTACTGACTGCCCAAGTGATGCTGTCAGCTGCCAAACGCGGTGAGGATCTGGACTTCTTTTGGATTGCACCCCCCCCCCCCACCTCAGTGGCCGAGAACAGTTCTGGACCCAGGGTAGAAGGAGCCAAGTACTGCCTGGCTGATCTTTCCTCAATGTACTGACAAAGACATGGACTCTGGACAGACCGCCTGGGTCCTCAGTTTAATTAGCTGTGTGCTTTTGGGTCTGGGTGAGTGTTTTCACCTCTGTTCGCTCCATTTTCTTTGTCCACAAATGGGGCAATGAGAATTGGACCAACCTATGCTACGGGAGGGTTAGCTGAGTTACCATATATGAGGCACTCAGTGCTAATATGTGCTGGTAAGTACTAGCCAGTATTAGAAATATTTGCCCCCTTCTGCTGCTCTGGTGAAGGCTTGGAGAGGAATGGGATGCATTCAGAGGTTTGCAAGGAAGGCGAGCAATGAAGTTTACTGGCAAGAGTGCTGCCAAATAGCAGACCATTGACTCAAAGTTAGATGAGGAAGGGGTGTGGGCAAGAGAGGGTGGGAGATTGGGAGAGTGAAAAGATCCATAGCTGGGCTCCTGGGCAAGGTCAAATAACACTCCTTGTACAGAGGACTTGAAAGAGGCACGGGGTTGGGGGGTAGGCAGTAGGAAGTTTTTTCAGAGAGTGAGATGCAGGAATTTGTGATTCTGGAGCTGCCGTATTTATGAATGATAAGATTTCCAGGGTGTTTTTAAGGAAGTGGACAATGGAGGCTAAAGTCGAATGAAGGAAAAGGTCATAGAAGAAGAGATCAGGCCACCAGCCTGGGCACTTCTGAGCTGTGTGACCCTGGGCAACTTACTTGTCCTCTCTGAGCTTCTGTTTCTTCATCTGTAAAATAGGGATAATAACCTCTCCCTCCCTGGGTGTTGTGACATCTAAGTGAGATCTAAGTACTTCATGTATTATTTGTACACGGAGTAATTAGCATGTCATGAGGCTCACAGCAGGTGCTCAGCACTACTGATGGCCTTCTTCCCCTGCTCTGTGATGGAGAGGAAACTGAGACACAGAGAAGCCATGCCATAGCCCTAATTACTTGTAACTAAGTGTCAGCTGGGGTCCCCCTGCCCTTCGGAACCCTAGGACTGGCTCGACCTCCAGTCCACATCCTGGGGATAGTCCAGTGTCATCCTCAAGATCTCTTTGCCTTCCTAGGGCTTCCCCTTTACACCCCTAGCTCCAAGCCCTGCTGCCCCTGAACTAGCTGACTCTCCAGCCGACTTTCCACAGTGCCCGGATGTGGGACTCGGCACCATCCCGTGGTTCTGTGGTCTCTGTCCCCATCACTTAGGCAGAACTCAAGATTCAGAGGGACAAAGTTGCCTGTCTGAGATTGCACAGCAAGCTAGGAGTGGCTCCCTCTGCAGGAAGGCACATCCTGGTGGGTCAGGCACTGCTGATGTTCTCTGGGCTCTGGCCCCATAGAAGCCAAGAGGAGCCTCAACCACGACCATTCCAGCTCCACACTTCGCAAAGTGGCTTCTCTCCCAGGCGACTGGTCCAGCCACAGGGTCCCCACTGACGGAGTGGCTGCACCAGAGTGGAATCCCTTCCCCATTATCTCCATCTAGGGCCTCCACTCCTCCTAGTTAGAGGACACTCTGGGTGTCTTTTCCATCCCATCACTTTTCTCACTGTATCGTACAGTAATAGCTAACATTTCTTTTGTGGCATACATTCTACACACATTATCATTTTTAATCCTTCAAATCACCCTACAACATTAGGACTATTATGATTCCCATTTTCCCGTTGAAAAAGCTGAGGCCCAGAGAGGTTAAGCAACTTGCCCAAGGTCACACAGCTAGTAAACTAGCACCAGTCTGTTTATATGTCTGACTCCCCCATCCCTGACAATATGATCTTTGAGGTCATGGATCAGGTTTTAGTCACCTTTGTGACTATGGAGTATAGCATAGGATCTAGGTCAAATAATGTTGGTTAAACTGAAGGGGAACTCTGAGGCACCTGAGAAAACATCTTTTCCTTGAGAGGTGGTCCAGAAAATAGAGAAAGATGTGTTGCTGCCACCTTCTGGTCAGAAGCTAGAATGACATGTCTGCAGTCAGTACATCTAAGACTCCTGGTTCATGGAACATTGAAATTTAGGGAATTCACCGTTATTGGACCTTCTTTCTACAGCTGAGAAAAATTCACAAGGGTGTGTAAAATAGAACAGCAACACTGGTATTAGGAGTTCAGCACCCTGACTCCATTCTTCACCTATCTCCAGGAGCTGCCCCAGCAACTCTCACCCTCAAGCAAAAAGCCAGGGAAGCAGGGCAAAAATCCATTCTCTGCCTTCAAACATCATCCCCAGCCTCCTCATCGTGTACTATGCTCACAATCTCCAGTCCTGCCCCATCATAAAATCCCATCTCCACCTGCCTTCCTGACCTTTCCAACCAGCTACCCTACCCCTCTGCTGGAGAACAGGAGAGCAGCTTATGGACGTGGAACACTAAGTGACTTTTTCTCCTCAGGGCATGGCCTGAGGGCTTGACAGTCACCTGAGGGACTGTTAAAAAGTAGATCCCAGTGCCCCACCCAGGTCTTCTGAATCTCTAGAATCTGCATTTTAACAAACTTCCTAGGTGATTTTGAATGCACGTGGAAATTTGAGTATTCCAGGATGAATTTTTTTTCTTTAAATTGTCCGTCTTTTCCCCCATTTTATTTTGAAGTTTCAAACCCAGAGGAAGTTGAAAGAAGCCCGCTGTAAACACCACTATACCCTTCTCCCAGATTTACCAGTTGTCAATATTTTGCCACGATCCCTTTGACTTCAGCATGCATCTCCTAAGAACAAAGACCTTCTCCTACAGTACTATTAACCCACTCAAGAAGTTTAACACTGATAGAGCAATATTATCTAATAAACAGTCCTATTAGAATTCCCCCAATTGTTCCAAGAATGTCCTTCCTAGCTATTTTCGCCCATCTGGGATCAAAGATCAAGAATAGTATTTGCTTGTCACCTGGGCAGAGGGAAGAGCCAGAGCATAGGGGTAAGTCTGGTGTGAGCTTGGTGTGTTTGAGGGGTTAGAGAAAGGTCAGTGAGGCGGGAGCAAGATGGACTAGGAGGAGAGAGGGAAAGGTGAGGTTAGAGATGTGGGAAGGAGTCTGGGCACGCAGGGCTTTGTAAATCAGAGTTAAGAGTTTATAGCTTATTTTATTTTAATGCGATGAAAAGCCAGGGGAGGGCTTTAAGCAGGGGAATGACTAGATCTGATTTATGACTTTAAAAGGTCAATCTGAAGACAATTTCAGAATTGGGACATTCTATAGTACAACAATTCCAAGACACTTTAAAAAGTCAATGTCATTTTTCTTTAAAGATTGTATTTATTTATTTGAGTGAGAAAGCACAAACAGGGGGAGGGGCAGAAGGAGAGGGAGAAGCAGGTTCTCCACTGAGCAAGAAGTCTGATGGATCCCAGGACTCTGGGATCATGACCTGAGCCAAAGGCAGATGCTTAACCAACTGAGCCACCCAGGCATCCCAAAAATGTCAGTGTTTCTCTCTCTTTCTCTTTTTTTTTTTTAAGTGGGAAAATTCATTTCCTAGGGATGTCATAAGAAATCACCACAAACTTGGTGGCTTAAAATACCAAGAAATTCATTCTCACAGTTTTGGAGGCTGGAAGTCCAAAATCAAGATGTTGGCAGGTCGGTACCTCCAAAGGCTCTAGGGGAGAGTCCTTCCTTGCCTCTTCCAGTTTCTGGCAGCTTCTGGTGTTCCTTGGCTTGTGGCTGCATCTGTAATCTCTGCCTCGGTCTTTACATGGCCTTCTCCTCTGTGTCTATGTCTTCTCTTTTCTGTCTTATAAAGACAATTGTCTTTGGATTTGGGGAACCAGTTAATCCAGGGTGATTTCAAGATCCTTAACTATATTTTGCAAAGACCATTCTTCCAAATAAAGTCACATTCACATGCTCCCGGATGTTGACATATCTTTTTAATGGGCCACCACTCAACTCACTACAGTGGGAGATTGTTCTAGACAAAAAAAAGAAAAAAAGAAAGAAAAGAGAGAGAGAGAGAGATAAACAACAAGATAAACAACAACTAAATGCAATATATAAACCTAGATTGGATCCCGGATTTGAAGGGGGGGGGAGTGATATTGTAATAATTTGTGTATTATATGCTATGGAATGAGTATTCTGTTTTTAGGGATGGTATGTGTAAGGGAATGTTCTTGTTCTTGGCCGGTGCCCACAGGAGCACCTCTAAGAGCAAAGTGTCATGACTCCCAAGACCTTTCTAGTAGGTCAGTCCCACTGTCTTTGACACTGTTGTGAGGCAAGGCAGAGGCTCTGGCTACCAGGTGAGAGAGACCAAGAAGGAGCAGTTGCAGTTAGTCACACTGTTAGTCAGAATAGAAACTGGGCTTCTCCTCTTGCCCTCCACTTGACTCTGCATCTCTTGGAAGAGACTGTGCCTGATGAGAGCTTCTCTCCACTCCCAGCAGAGGATGTTGTCTCCACAGTCAGAGAGACTGGAGCAAAGACTTCCCTCCTCTCAGCCTATGGTCTCCACATGGAGCCAGCCTTGCCAATCAATCATGGGTGCATGGGGGTCCGCTGAACTTAACCTCATTTCCTAGCATCTCCCTGATGGGCTCAATGCCTTTCAGCCGGTTTACAATTGGTAGGTTGTTCATTGGTCAGTAGGTCCCTGCCTGGGGAGGAGCGGGGCCACCACCCGTGAAGGGACGAAGGACATCATGGCAGGTGTTCTCTCTGGGCTAGCAGATAATGAGCCCTGCAGTCTTGAACAAGCCTGTTGCTCTGGTCCAACAGCTCCACCAGTGAAAACAGACTGTGCTGAGTTGATTCAAAGGCCTTGAGGGATGGCCAGGATTTGGATGGCTAAACTCTAGGGAACATGATGGAGAACAGCAGCGCCTTAGTGAGGCTAGGGCTGAAGAGGTTTGTGGGAAGGCTGTGGGCATCCCGAGCGGGTGGGACTGGTTTATGGAGGGTGGAAAAGTGAGGCAGAGGGGTTTACACGCAGGATGGCTCAGGTTGCAAGGACAGAGTGCCAAACAACTAATCAAGCAACTGGGTCCCAGGCCTGGGCCAGTTACTGGGCCGTGCTATCCACAGGGTTAAAGAAAGGGGTTAGCTCGGGCGCCTGGGTGGCTCAGTTGGTTAAGTGACTGCCTTCGGCTCTGGTCATAATCCTGGAGTCCTGGGATCAAGTCCCACATCGGGCTCCCAGATCCATGGGGAGTCTGCTTCTCCCTCTGACCTTCTCCTCTCTCATGCTCTCTCTTGGTCCCTCTCTCTCAAATAAATAAATAAAGTCTCTTAAAAAAAAAAAAAAGAGGTTGGCTTAAATGATCTCCAACATTTTTTTCCAAGCAGATATGTTGTTGAGTAGGGGACTCAGGGAATAAAAGAAACATTTCTCAAAGATCCTGGTGGGTCTCAGAGCGCTGCTCCCCGGGAGCTTGAAGCTCCTCCTTCATGGGGTGACACGCCAAGATTCTCTGGATAAGAAGGGGCAGCAGTCCCTGTACAGAGAGGGGAAGGGATGGGGAAAGCGGTGGCAACATGTCCTGGGCTCGCTTGTACCAGAGCTGGAACATATGTGTGATCTCATCTGCAGCTGAAGGAGCCACTTTCAGAGTAGACCACAGTCAGGGCGTCCTGGGGGGGCAGTGATGTCCTCCCAAAACCCCAACTCTCTGGTGATTCAGATTGCCCAAGAGGAGGTGTGGGCTAGATGCTGGCCCACCTGGCGGACTCCCTCCCTCCAGACAACAGCTATGAGCCCTTTAGTCTGATCCAGGGGAAGGTTAGAGCAGGAAACTCTGGGACACGAAGCTCCCCTCCCCCACACAAAGAAGATGGTGTGGTGGGAGGTGGTACTTACAATTCTGTGGATTGTGAAGAGGTGGGACCTTGGCTTGTAGCCTCAGCTAGAGGACCCCTGGGTGCCTCCTCTCTAACCAGGCACTGGCTGGAGCACATGCACGGCCCTGCAAGGAGTCAGGACAGGGGCTCCTGCCCATCAGGCCAGCTGCCAGGATGCTCCTTTCTGTAGTCATGACACTGTGCCATCCATCCCACCCTGCCTCCTGAGCGGAGAGGCCTGGTGACAGCTTAACAGTCAAGTTCAAAGAGTCTGATACCTACAAACTGCCCTGCTGGCCCTCTGCCTGCAGGCCATGCAGACACTCATCTTGACAGCAGGGCCCAGCGGGTCCTGCACTCTGGGAGCCTGCGAGTCATCTCCCAGCCAGAGAAGGCCATTGTCGGTGTCTGTTAAGAGCTTTTCACGGTGTGGCAGGGTGAATTTTCACAAAAAATTGTATGACAATGTTACTAGCAACCAGGGTAGAAATAAAATATTACTTGCACATAAAGAAGAAGGAGGAGAAGAAGAAGGGAAGAAGAAGGCAGGGGAGGAAGGGGAAGAAAAAACGCGTGTACTTTAGGGGAATGCTCTCAGCAGCACTCCTGTGCTGAGGTCCGGCTGGAGAGAAGGGAGGCGGTAGAGGACACAGAGATGGGGAAAAGAGATAAGTGGGAGACAGAGGGAAGGGAGAAACAGAAGTGGAGAGAGGAGAGGATGAGGGGTGAGGTAGAGTGGGGAGAAGCGAGAAAGTGTAGGGGAAACCAAGTGGGTGAGAGAGGGAGAGAGGATCTCGCAGGCTTTTTCTTCTCAAGGATTCAAGGGCCTTCATACTCGGGAACAAGCAGCAGAGTGATCCCTATCCATAGCCTGCAGCCTGAAGAATCTCATTTGGTTCTTGTCTCAAGACTCAAGTTTGGGCGCCTAGGGGGGCGCCCAAACTCAGTTAAGCATCTGCCTTCTGCTCAGGTCATGATCCCAGGGTTCTGAGATCGAGCCCCACCTGGCAGGGAGCCTGCTTCTCCCTCTAACCCTCCCTGCTGCTTGTGGCCTCGCTCTCTCTCAAATAAATAAATAAAATCTTAAAAAAAAAAAAAAAGAATCATGCTCAAAGCTCCCTAGGCTCTGGGAGAATTGGGACTGCCCTGGGTCCTAGGCTAGGTCCTCTGGCTAGACTTTCTGCGGGGAGGTGATTCTCCCAGAGTGGGCCTCCTCGCTCTTCAATACCACCAGCAAATCAGACTAGGGGTCCATTCACAGTTGCATGTAAAAGGATAGAAGGTACATTTTTCGAACCTGCAGATGTTCTCTGTGCGCTTTCAATTTATGACTTTAAGTTCAGCCAGGGCTCCTGGGGAGCAGAGAATCTGTGGTCTCCCAGGGCTATGTTTGCTCTAGAAATATATCTAGGATATACACATTTAAAAGGACCTTAATATTCTTATTATTAATCATTTTACCAAAATTTTCTATGAACTATTATATAAGGTCTTTAATTTTTTTTTAATTTTAAGTAGGCTCCATACCCCACATGGGGCTCAAACTTACAACCACAAGATCGAGAGTTGCATGCGACTGAGCCAGTCAGGCACCCCTATTATATCAGATGTATGCTTTTTGGCAGGAAGCAATAGAAAACCCAACTCAAAATGTCCTAAACAATAAGGGGGTTTTTAAGACCTAAATGTGAGACAAGAATCCATCAAAATTCTAGAGAACACAGGCAGCAACCTCTGTGACCTCAGCTGCAGCAGTTTTTTTGCTAGACATGTCTCTCCAAAGGCAAGGGAAAGAAAGGCAAAAATGAACTATTGGGACTTCATCAAGATAAAAAGCTTCTTCACAGCAAAGGAAATAGTCAACGAAACTAAAAAGCAACCTACAAATGGGAGAAGATATTTGTAATGTCTTATCAGATAAAGGGCTAGTATCCAAAATCTATAAAGAACTTATCAAACTCAACACCCAAAGAACACATAATCCAATCAAGAAATGGTCAGAAGATATGAACAGACATTTCTCCAAAGAAGACATCCACATGGCCAACAGACATATGAAAAAAATGGTCAATATCACTTGGCATCAGGGAAGTCCAAACCAGAACCACAGTGAGATACCACCTCTCACCAATCAGAATGGCTAAAATTAATAAGGCAGGAAACAGATGTTGGTGAGGATGCGGAGCAAAGGGAACCCTCCTACACTGTTGGTGGGAATGCAAGCTGGTGCAGCCACTCTGGAAAACAGTATGGAGCTTCCTCAGAAAGTTGAAAATAGAGCTACCCTATGACCCAGGAATTGCATTACTGTGTATTTGCTCCAAAGATACAAATGTAGTGATCTGAAGGGGCACCTGTACCCCAATGTTTATAGCAGCAATGTCCATAATAGCCAAATTATGGAAAGAGCCCAGATGTCCATCAACAGATGAATGGATAAAGATGATATGGTATACATGTGATGGAATATTACACAGCCATCAAAAAGGGAAACCTTGCCATTTGAAACAACATAGCTGGAACTAAAGGTTATTATGCTAAGTGAAATAAGTCAACCAGAGAAAGACAAATATCATATGATCTCATTCATACGTGGAATTTAAGAAACAAAACAGAGGATCATAGAGGAAGAGAGGAAAAAATAAAACAAGACAAAATCAGAGAGGGATACAAACCATAAGAGACTCTTAATCATAGGAAACAAACTGAAGGTTGCTGGAGGGGAGAGGGATGGGGGATGGTGTAGCTGGGTGATGGGCATTAAGGAGGGCACATGATGCAATGAGCACTGGGTATTATATAAGACTGATGAATCACTGACCTCTACCTCTGAAACCAGTAATACATTATATGTTAATTAATTGAACTTAAATTAAAAAAAAACCAAGGGGATTTTTAATCTCAGATAATGAGAAAATAAGAGGCAGAGAAGTTTCAAGGCTGATTAATTCAGGGCCTCAACATCCCACCAAGAACCCAGGTTCTTTTCCTTTCTGCTCTGTCACACCCAGAGTGTTAGCTTTTGAGTGTTAGGGTTCATCCCCTCATAGTCATAAGATGACTGCAGCACTGTCAAGCACCGTGTGCTCACTCAGTAATACCCAAGTATTGCAAGGGACGGAAATCCTTTCCCTGCATTCCTTTTCAAGAGCAAGGACATTTTTCTAAGACATCCTCCCCCCAGCTCCCAAGCAGCAGACCTTACCTCCCTTCTCATGTCAATAGCATCACGGGCTGCTTCCTTAGCCAATCGCTGGCCAGAGAACTGGAATTACCTCCAGCCGCTGAAACCAAGATTCACCCTGGTGCTGGAGAGACCCAGCTTCCCCAGCGCCCGTGGGTGCCCAATACCTAAACAGAGTTGGGCTTGTGTCAGCAGGTGGAGTCACCCACCGGGACGGCTTTGGGTAGATGTGTCATAGTGGCTGTGACATGTGACAATCTCTTCAGACATGGGGCCCATACTGCCTTGAATTAGGGTCGTGCCTCTGTGATCTGTCTCTACAGTGCGGGGGAGGGACAAAAAAAAGCTAAATATAATCCCTACAGTATCTGGCACAGTGACTCGCACCAATTAGGTTCTTTGAAAATACCGAGTGAGTTAAACTGAAAAATGGAAATGATTGTTATAATCATATAATTGGATGTGATTACCTTGGCCAAGGGCATTTTAGTATTAGTTTACTGTCAGGCTAGACATCTCCTTTGAGCCACATGAGCTATTTGGTAAGAACAGAGTGTGGGGAGGGAGGTGAAGGGTGACAGCAATGACACAGAATTTACACCCACCCACTCACCCTCAGTGAATCAGATTAATGCGTGAATATAGACAAAACTCTCTCGTGTAATTAGGATAGCTTTACATTCTGTTCTCATTTGAAAAAGCAAATGAAGAAGAAACCTTCTGGTGGTAAGGCAGGTGTTTATTGTATTATCTGTATTATGACCTAAGGAGACAAGCCTCTCTCCCTGCTGCTGAGTGTTTCTCTCCTGAGGCAGACTCAGAGGGGATGGGGGACGAGGAAGAAACCATTTTCCCAGAACCCGCTCAGGACTCACAAACTCAGAGATACCAGGCTTTCCAATGAAAGGGACAGTGACAGGCTAATGAGAGTCCCAGTAAAGAGGACTTCCTCCATGAGGGAAAAGCTGGGAACCTTCTCCACCCCAGCATGTGGGGGCTCTATTCCCTTCACCTTGTGCTGCCCTGGCACTGGACTCCAGGAGCCATCTGCCTGGGCCATCTCTGCCGGCTTTACCTCGTGGCCTTGACTGACAAGAGCTGACCGTCTTGGCCCTGGTGCTGGGGGCAGGAGCTGTCCTGTCTGCCTGGCAGCGGGTGTCTTGTCAGCAGGAGTCCGGCTGGATGGTAGCAGCTACCGGAAAGGATGCTATTTGTCCACAATCTGGAAATGGACTTGCGGAGCCCGGAGAGGGGCCCAGACACGAAAGCCCTTTCCCTGGAGAAGCTACAGCTTGGATGGTGGGAACCAGCTGGCCTTGCCACCCTGGGTCACTCTGCTGCCACTGGGCCCGGGAATGGGGCTCCTAGAAAGTCACATGACCACAGAGAGCCCATGCAAGGGCTGCCCTAAGGCCCCACATGCTCCAAGACGTGGCCCTTGTCCTCCCCGGGTGCTACTTGGCAAGGTAGCGTGAGCAAGGGCTTTGGAATCGGAGTTCTGCGGTCAAATTTCAGCTTGACCACTTGTTCTGTAGCCTTAGGCTAGAAATTTAAGCTGTGTTTCAACTTCCTCAGCCGTGGAAAAGGGTGTAACATCACCTCCAAGGGTGTTGTGAAGATCATGAAACACTCCCACCTTGACACAGCCTCCCCTTCCTCCCACAGCAACAACCCCACTCCGAGTTGCCACACACTTTCCAGAAGTCAGAGGTCCAAAGACAGGCTCTCTCCAAGCTCGATCCCACCTGGCCACCTCTGGACCAGCACTGGGCTGTTTGACAGATTTGTACTGGAGAAGAGGCATTTGCTGGTGGCTTTCCAAACACAGAACAAGTGGACAGCCCACACACATCCCTCCCGGTCATTGGCTCCTCATCCTAGCTCAAAGCAGCCGTGCCTGGGCCCAAAGGCCCTCAGTGGCCAGCAGCCTCCATGGGGCAGAAGCAGATGGCTCCTCTGGTCAGGTCAGCTGAGGGCAGCCTAAGCCCTCTGTCCACACAGCCAGAGTCTGGAGCCACAGCCAATCTTAGCCTTTCTCCATTTATCCCCATCAAGCCTCAGCAGCATCAGCCATGGCAGCCGTTCTGAGTCCAGACTTTCCATTTGTGCTCAAGGGCAGATCAGATGATTGTCAGCCACAAAGCAGTGACCTAGACCTTGGGGTATATTTGTTCTTGCTGCAGGCTAACTTCTATTCACTCTCTCACCAACACGGAGGGGGAAAAAAAAATCATTGCAAGGACAGATCCCTCCCCAACTACTGGCACTTTGTTTTTCCAATTCCACAGGAATTGGAAATTCCACTAGAATATTTCTTCTCAACTAAATTCTTCTTTCACCCCCACACCATTGTGGCTGCTTCAAGGTTTCCAACCTTTTTCAGGTCTTGGCACACATAGAGAACAATTTATCTGTAAAGGCTTACTGAGGTCATTGGAGGGGTCATTCCTAGTCAGGGGTGACCGGCCCCACGGGCTCCAGGTTACCTTCAGGACCTTGCCCCGAAGGGCACTGAAGACCACAGCTGCTCTAACAATGAAAGCTCTAAGGGCCTCCCGGGATGCTAAGTTGAAGCACCTTGGCAGGGGGCAGTACTGTGCTCGCAGATAGAACGGGCATGTTTTTCAGATGCTTTCCTTCCTCAGAGTCAGGGGTGAAAACACCAGTGGGAAAAGAAAGAGGGAACGGAGCCCCAGTGGAGTACGGTCAGTCACAGAACAAAGGCGGACACATCTGCAGCTCTGGACATTCCCCTGCCACTTGGGTGGCATTCCTGCTAGGACCGGTACCCAAGCACGGGAACTGGTTCCTCCTTCCCGCCTGAGGCCCAGCCCTTTCCACTGCTCAGCTCCACCTTATTAGCCACACTCCTAATGGTCCCTGACTACCCATCACACAGCCATTTGGCCAAAGTTCGTGCCTCGCCTCCCCACCCGCACCTCATCAAGAACTACCCTGCTTCTAACATATACTTGGAAGAGGGTCCCAATTAGGGGATCTTCCCTCTCCAAGCTTTCCTGCACGCACATCACGCCCACTGGGTTGAGTACCAACACTCTTAACAACTTGTGACTACTGCAATTTTGTGTCTCGGCCAGCTCTACTTTCTCCGAGTGGTAACTTCTTCAGGCACAATCTTATTTGCCACTGTAGGTTTTGGTAAGTATGGAACAAATCAGCACAGTTCCCAGCCCTTCCCACGTGACTGTGAGACGTTTTTTTTTTTTTTTTTTGTAAGACGTTCTTAAATCCTGACAGCAATAGCTTCCGTACCCTGGCTGGTTCCTTGAATCTTGGCTCCACCACCTACTAGCTAGGTTCCCTAACCCCTTGCTACTTCACAGGCAGTCCCAATAGACCAAGAGCAGGAGCTGGAAACTTGTTAAAAAAAAAAAAAATGCAGTGTTTTCTAAAGCTCCCCTCCAGACCTAGATGAAGACCCATAGCTTAACACCCTACGTGTGATTCACATCCACACTGAAGCCTGAGAAACACTGGCCCAACCTGACTGAGCCTGTTGCCTTGCTGGGGATAGGATTCTATCACTGCTCATCAATCGGGTCGTCAGTGAAACAGACAAACCACTTAGCACAGTGCATGGTACCCAGAAGCCACCTACAGTGTTGATCCAATGACTGGGGAGAACCTCTGCCAGCCTCCTCCACTCCCAATTGGCCTTAAGTAAGTGGGGCTAGTAATTACCATGATACAGAAGCCAGCTTGATATTTAAAACAGAAACATCACTTTTATTGACAAGTTAGGGCCACGGACAGACAGCTTCCAGAACAGAAAAAAGACAGTCCCAAGACAACGGAGTGTAAAATCATAGCAGACAGCCTAATACTCTTCACCCTCATCCTCTCCCTCAGCACTATCCGCTCCGACCTCCTCATAATCCTTCTCAAGGGCAGCCATGTCCTCACGGGCCTCAGAAAACTCTCCTTCCTCCATGCCCTCCCCCACATACCAGTGAACAAAGGCACGCTTGGCATACATCAGGTCAAACTTGTGGTCCAGGCGAGCCCAGGCCTCAGCGATGGCTGTGGTGTTGCTCAGCATGCACACAGCTCGCTGGACTTTGGCCAGGTCTCCACCGGGCACCACAGTGGGAGGCTGGTAATTAATGCCCACTTTGAAGCCAGTGGGGCACCAGTCCACAAACTGGATGGTACGCTTGGTCTTGATGGTGGCAATGGCGGCATTGACATCTTTGGGAACCACATCGCCACGGTACAACAGGCAGCAAGCCATGTATTTACCATGGCGAGGGTCACATTTCACCATCTGGTTGGCTGGCTCAAAGCACGCGTTGGTGATCTCTGCTACTGTAAGCTGTTCATGGTAGGCTTTCTCAGCAGAGATGACAGGGGCATAGGTGGCCAGAGGGAAGTGGATACGGGGATAGGGCACCAGGTTGGTCTGGAATTCTGTCAGATCAACATTCAGGGCTCCATCAAATCTGAGGGAAGCAGTGATGGAGGACACAATCTGACTAATAAGGCGGTTAAGGTTAGTGTAGGTTGGGCGTTCAATATCGAGGTTTCTACGACAGATGTCATAGATGGCCTCGTTGTCTACCATGAAGGCACAATCAGAGTGCTCCAGGGTGGTGTGGGTAGTGAGGATGGAGTTGTAGGGCTCAACTACAGCTGTGGAAACCTGAGGGGCTGGGTAAATGGAGAACTCCAGCTTGGACTTCTTGCCATAATCGACAGAGAGACGTTCCATCAGCAGGGAGGTGAACCCGGAACCAGTTCCCCCTCCAAAGCTGTGGAAAACCAAGAAGCCCTGAAGACCTGTGCACTGGTCAGCCTGTAAAAGAAAAGTTTTAATTTTAGCCTTGGTGAAAGCTGCAATGACTTCTTTCAATCCAAAATTCCATTGGTCAAGATTTTTTAAAAAATTGTTTTAAGTTTTTTTAAAGCAACCTCTACACTTAATGTGGGGCTCAAACTCACAACCCTGAGATCAAGAGCCGAGCACTCTTCTGAGCCAGCCAGGTGCCCCCGATTGAGATTTCTTTAATCTTCTGAACAGTATTTGCTAAGACAGCAATTATAACGAGCTTCTAAGTGCTCAAATTCAGGGAAACTTTTCGCAGTTCTTGGAAGGGGGGGAATCTGCTAAACAGCTATTTAAAAATGAACTATCTTAACGTCCAGAGGAATCAGGAGGGCAAGGCCCAAGTTTCAGTCGCTGGAAAGGCAACCTCTGGCCCCCTTGTCCCTTGTGGTGTCTGCAGGCAAGGGAAACTTCTCACAGGTAGAGAACTACCAAGCAAGGACAGGCCTGGGACGACCAGCCCCCAACAACGGAGGTCTTATAAAGATCTGTCAGCTGCTTTCCAAGCTGGAATACGACAGAAGAGCCAAGTTCCAATGCCCCGGTGTTAGGAGTCAGGCTGGGTCCGGATCCGGCTCCACCAGTTCCTTGCTGTATGGCTCTGATCAAATTTATTTCCCAATCTCAGCTTTCGCATTTATCAATGGAGAATAGTAACCTACCTTGGGTTGTTGAGAATTAAGTGAGTACTTGTCAGAGAGCCTGACACAGTAAACACTAGTTATCAGAGAAAGTCTACGGATTCTGCAAAAGCTGACATGCTACCACAGCTCCACGAGGCCTAACATCACGGGCTTTCCACCACTTCACTGCACCATTCTGGTTAACAAGCTGCCATTCTATGAGAGGATGATTTTGACTTTTCAAAGTTCTCACCTGACAATCCTCACTTCTCAGAAGTGCTGAGATTTGGGGCGCCTGGGTGGCTCAGTGGGTTAAAGCCTCTGCCTTCGGTTCAGGTCATGATCCCAGGGTCCTGGGATCGAGCCCCGCATCGGGCTCTCTGCTCAGCGGGGAGCCTGCTTCCCTTCCTCTCTGCCTGCCTCCCTGCCTAATCGTAATCTGTCAAATAAATAAAATATTAAAACAAAAAAAAAGTGCAGAGATTTGTGGAATTCTCTACCAATCCCTCAGTTTACTTGTCCTGCAGGTCCATACTGAATGGGATCAACGTTACAGGGCAGACTCACAGTACCAACTAAATCCACTAATCCTCCTGCAGACACAGTGGTAACACCAAAGACAAATACAGGTGTTCTGGTAGTTAATCAACTTTACTTCAGGACCCTCAATGGGTTTTTACTAGGTTTACTTGTCCCTTAAAGGCAGGTCCTGATGTTCCAACTCAGTGCTTGTAGTTGAAGCTTGATTTGTAAACAGAGGAACCAGAACCCCAGTTTTGTCAGGAAGACTACGATAAACATCTGGAGAAGTCTGAAATGCGAACGAAACAAGGCCCTTCTTTTTAGACTAGACCAGTTGTGGCTAGGCTTAGAATGTGATTTTCCTGACAAGCTACTCTACCCAAGCTTTTATTCTTGATTTTTGGTTAATAAGATTAGATTAGATTTCAATCGTGATTAGATTTCAATACTTTCCAACTTTCAATAATGGATAGTAGCTTCTGTTAATAAGGGAGCTCCCGAGATTCCACCGTCAGTGTTGTTAGAAGTTTCCAGTTCTGCCATTTCTAGTCAGGGTTATGCTGGCTTCTTGTGCTCTGACCTTTCTGTCTTGATACAAAGCACCAAACGTAAGGTAATCCAATATTGTTTTTTAGGAGTCTGATCAGTACATGTCACAGTCTGCCACCTACTCACTCAATGTGACTAAGATGACCTAAAAAGGGGCATGGGAGCTTGAAGCAGGGAAGCTGATTAGTATGAACCAGGATGTTTAATGATCTTAAACATCAAATAAACTGTTAAAAGCCTCCCGGGTCCTCACCTTGACTTTAGGTAAATTGCCCTAACTGCCTTGAGCAATTGCCCAAGTCTGCCTTATAAGACATGGAAAGAGGCAATGGAGAACTTAAACCGGCCCCAAATAGTTGTTGCGTAACCCAGGACCATCTGGTTCAAAATCCAGTTCCTTAGTGAGCGAGCACTCAACGGCTCACTTCAGTGTTCAAAGAAGGATTCTTACAGCTTTAAGAGAGACCAAACTATAAGAAAACACTCGCCCCACTTTAAATAAAACACTATGTTTACCAGCTTCCGAATTCGGTCCAAGACAAGGTCAATGATCTCCTTGCCAATGGTGTAGTGCCCTCGGGCGTAGTTGTTGGCAGCATCTTCCTTGCCTGTGATGAGCTGCTCAGGGTGGAAGAGCTGGCGGTAGGTGCCAGTGCGAACTTCATCTGGAAAAGACAAACACAGCAGCCCCCCATCGCTCACCATCTGCACAAGCCTGCTCAACCTCACGGGGTCCAAGGAGCCTCAAGACAGACCTCCTGTCCCAGACCCCCGGGGGAGCTCACCGGGTTACTGAGGCCAACTCACCAATGACTGTGGGTTCCAGGTCTACAAACACAGCCCTGGGCACATGCTTGCCAGCGCCTGTCTCACTGAAGAAGGTGTTGAAGGAGTCGTCTCCTCCCCCGATGGTCTTGTCACTTGGCATCTGGCCATCGGGCTGAATGCCATGCTCCAGGCAATAGAGCTCCCAGCAGGCATTGCCGATCTGGACACCAGCCTGGCCGACGTGGATGGAGATACACTCACGCTGTGGGAAGAAGAAAGGAAAATACCAGAATAGGACAGATCAGATGGGATGTTTAGGAATGATTCACACCTAAATGACTAATTAACCTTCAGGATAGATAATCACCTTTCTGGAAGTCACTCCTTCCCAAGGTTATTTCACAAGCAAGAGCCTTTGGTGACTAATTCGGAGAAAATGCTTTGCAAAACCAAAGATATGTTAATGAACTACTAGGCAGGACCAGAGATCAGACCCTTGCTTTGTAGTCACATTAGATATTCAAGGTCAGGTTTCTACCATTTTAGAAAGACAGGAGCTGTGCTAAAGCAATACCTTTCCCCCAGCTCCTGGGAAATATGCCTGCCACGATTCCTTAAAGGCACGTAAAATTCCCCTTTGGAGCTCTGATTCATACTGTGTGATTGTGTAACTGTTGAGCTCATTCTGGTCCCTCTTTAATCCTATTCTTTAAAAGACAAGGGCTTCTGCCTCTCCCTTTAAAACCAGCTTAAACCAGCAAACCACAGCCATATGACTCATGGAGAAAATGCCAGATAAGCAGCAGCTGGCTGTATTCTAAAAACTGTGGTCAGAGGCAGCTTTTTAACCCTGTGGAAGAACTTAATCTTAAGGAAGAACATTTTTCCTTCACTATCAACACATCTTGAGTAGGGAGGGTTGAAGACACGTGGAAATAAAAGGCAGAAGTGTCAACGAGACTTGACTAATAGCTTAAGGGATTAGTTGTTTCCTACCAAAATGTACATACATAGATCTCTGGTACTGTGAGGAAAAATCCTTCGGTGTCAAGAATTTAATGATATTGGGAAAATGTCTGTTTTCCTTTACTTGATGAACAAGATCATTTATAAGTTTCCAAATTCATTCCTGCCTAGTAAAGTAAGGCTGTGAACACAGAATCTTCGCCTTCAGATTTAAGAGGAAGACAAAAAAATGGTGCTTTATTGTATTTCACCGTAAGTCAGACTACTTTGCAGACTAGTAGAGGACTTTCAAAATACTGACACCAAATATCTACCTCCTTTTATGTTTTCCCCAAATATGAGGGTTTCAAGTTTTTAAAAGCTGCTAACAGGAAACTAGTTAGAGAAAACACCACCACTAAGATCTCAAAGGGCCTAGTTTCATAAGCTGAGATAATAAAAACCCCAATCATCCACAACCTTTGACCTATGGTCCTCCCTCCCGCCTATACTCCTCATAAAACACCCATAGTCTCCTCACCACTTCACCGAGCTCATGATTACCTGCATTGACTCGCCCAGCTCTAGGGCTGTGGGAGAAAGGGGAGTTGGTTGTTCTAATAAACCTATGACTATTTACCATTGCATCATGTTTACCTTTAACTGGACTTTGGAAATTCTACAGCCCAGGAAAGCTAGAGAGAGTGCGGTTCCTGACAGCTCCAGGCCCAAGGAGACAAAGTATTTGAGAAAAGCCTTTCATTCTAATGAAGCGTTTCTTCTATTGACTTATGAGCCCAAAACAACTTTTGCTATGCAACGCCTTTTTTTTTTTTTTTAAGATTTTATTTATTTGACAGACAGAGATCACAAGCAGGCAGAGAGGGAGACAGAGAGAGCGGAAAGCAGGCTCCCCGCTGAGCAGCGAGCCCAATGCGATGCGGGGCTCATCCCAGGACACTGGGATCATGACCTGAGCAGAAGGCAGAGGCTTTAACCCACTGAGCCACCCAGGTGCCCCTCTTAATTGCTTTTTTGTTTAGACCACGGCCACTGCCTGCCCTCCACTCTCTCCTGGCCACTCAGGAGATGAAGACACAGGTGATCAACTCACTTAGTCTAGCTTTCACTGGATAAGCAGCCACCTTAAAAAAAAAAACTATTAATCTAGCCAGTGCTTGCCTAAATCCGTCTGCTGCTCTTGCTCTCCTGCCCTTCTTTAAAAAGCCCCACTATTTTCTGAATCACACCTTGACCAGTATCTTTCCACCTCCCTTGCTGGAATGCACTCAAACAATTTGTTACAGCCAGACTTCGTTTTGACAACAGGGGTAGCCTCTGAAGAGGGTGACTAGTCTGTTCACTGTATCCCCCTTTCTTTAAATATATTATTTTGAAACATTTAATACACAATTCCTAGCTTAACAGCATGACTTCTTTTAGGTAGACCTCCAACAGACCTTCTCTAAGAACACATTGTTAGTACTTGTTTACTCAGCGGTTTTATAAGAAACTATCTTTTTATAGACTAGTTTTTAAAAACCCGACCTAAGTACAAAGCTTCAGCTATAAACATCCCCCTGCATTAACATTAGAATTGCAAAATTAGACAAAGTGGCGGTTAATAATTCCCTTAAAAGGAGCAGCCTGCCTACATCCTTCAGGTGGACTGATGCAAGTGGAAGCCCTCCCCGGGGACAAGACCCAGGTGACTCAGCGGGGAGTCACCGGGCGCTAGAGAGGGGCGCCAGGAAGTGGATGCACCTTCGGGGCCGGAGTGCTAAGGCACCGGGAAGGTGAAGTCATTTAGAGAAATGGAGGAGAGGGATTTTTTTTAGTTTTCACAAGTCTCTGGGGGCCAATGTGAAGGCTCCCTGGTCTGCCTTCGGTTGTGGCGAGCCCTGGGGCGATGCCCTCTCACTGGGATCTAGAGGGCCTTCCACTTCCCCCAAAGGCAGCGTCCTGGCCGCCTTTTCGAGACTGAACAGAAGTTTGCCGGTGAACTCGGCTTTCCCAACCCGGTCATCAGAAGCCAGTTTACTCGCAGGCGTCCGGGACGCTGCCCCACGTGCACCTGAGTTCCACCGCCCCTTCGGGCTGTTCCCACCTCCACGTCACATCCCCAGGACCCTTCCACTCACCATGACTGAGACTTATAGCGTTCGCTGGGGCTGGAAGAGGCGAGGGGACGGCGACAAGGTTCTCCCGCTGACAGACTACCAAGGAGTCCGGGGGAGAAGTGGTAAGTGGTAAGAACGCCCCCGAGGGACCCTATATACCCCTTCCCCGGCCACGTGGCCAGGGGGCGGGCCCCTGACCCCGCCCCGGCCGCTGCGACCCCGCCTCCGAGCCCTGGGCCGCGGGCAGGACGCCGGGTCGCACCCGGTCCCGGAGAGAGGAGGGCGCGCGGCGCTGATTGGTGGGTTCAAAAGTTCAAACCAAACTCTTCGGAAGGAGCCGGCGCTAGGGAGGGAGGAGACATCCTGGGGCCTGGGAAGGGGCGGGTGCGGCGGGGAAAGGATGGGGACGGCGATTGGAAGGAAAAGGAAGGCGAAGCATCTGCCCGGTTCCCAGTGGGTTCCGGGAGAGGGAGAGGGGTCGTCAGGTGGGTAAAGCCGCAGGAGTTAGGGGGCAGGTGTAGGGAGCGCAGCCCGTCCCGCTGCGCGCCCTGCCCGGGGGTCTCCGGACCCTCGAGCGGCGGCCGGCGACACCGACAGCCAGTCCCCGCCGCACGCCTCCCGGTTGCGAGGCCACCGCTCCCGCCTTGGAGAGCTCTGGCGCCCGCTTCTCGGGCGGCCGAGGGATTCCGGAGTGAGAAGGCCTTGCTCCCCGTTCCAGCTCTTAATTACCACCAGCTGGCCTGAAGCCCATATTCTCTTCTTTACTCGTTTTTCTACCTTCTTTTAAATGAACCTTTTGTCCCTAACAACAGTCTCCTTCCAGTTGGTGCAAAAGCAGTTTCATCTGTTCGTTATAATAGCTTTGATTTTTTAGTGCTGTTTCGAGTAGTTGGTTTTTCACACAATATCAATCTCATTTCATTCCTACGACAAACCCTGTGAGTTATTCCCATTTTACAGATGAGGAAACGAGGCCTCAGAGGAAATTAAACTAGTTCAAGTTCACACAGCTGGAGTAATGGCGCTGCCCATAAGCCCTCACTACCTTGTACAGCCTGATGGTCAATAAACCGTGCTGACAGTCTCTGCAAAGGTTTATTTCTCAGAAGCAGCCTTTACTTCAGTTGTTTTTCTTTCTTTGAAACTTTATCGTGTTATCTTAGCTCCTCACCCTCTCTGGGTGATAGAGTTTATGGAAATATTCAGAGAACAAAAGTGACTGCTCTACAGAATAGAAGTTACAGGACTTTTTCCTGAAGTAGAAAGAGGCAAAATGAAAAGAAAAATGGGTTTGGGATACAGAATAGGCAGAATTCAAGATACATGCCAACTGTTACGCACAAAGTGAAAACTGTGGAAATATGCACAGAGACTCTTTTTCAAATGACAGTACCCCGGTTCGGTCATCAAATATTTATTGAGAACCTATTGTGGGGCAGGATATTCTGAAAGTTGGAATAACTTGCATCGTAGTCTGTTGCTAAATATTTTAGTGTTAATTAGTAAAACTTTTCAACTTAATTCATTCCACCAATATATTCAGCACAGTTTCTGAGTTCTTGGTAATACGCATGTGAACAAAATTGACAGATCTCTGCCTCATAGAGTCTGTGTTCTAGGAGGGATAGGAAGAAAGAGAAACAATGAACACAGTAAATAGGTAAATCATAAAATTCATTAGAAGGTGAAGAGTGCATAGGACGGCTATGGGAAAATACTGAGCAAAGTGGAATGAGAGTGCTGAGAGGGTGGAGTAGGGGGAGGGGTTGCCATATAAACAAGATGATGGGGTTAGCCTTAATAATACCTGAGATTTGAACAAAGACTTGAAGGTCATGAGGGGTTAGCCAAGTGGTTAACACTGAGCCACTGGAACCCAACCCCCGCCCCCTTCCCCAAGCAAGAGTGAGCCCTTAGTGTTCCTGGAAGGAAGAGCAGGGAGGCCAGCTTGGCTGGAAAAGGTGAATAGTAGAGGATGAAACTGGAGAGGAAACAGGAGCCAGATCTTACGCTTTTTGTAAACCACTGCGAGTCCTGTGAGTTTTATTCTGACATGAGGAGATAATGTAGGGTTGAAAACATAGAGAAAAATCTGACCTAATTGCCTTTTTAAAAAAGATCACTTTGGGGGCGCCTGGGTGGCTCAGTGGGTTAAGGCCTCTGTCTTCGGCTCAGGACATGATCTCAGAGTCCTGGGATCGAGCCCCGCATTGGGCTCTCTGCTTGGCAGGGAGCCTGCTTCCCCCTCTCTCTCTGCCTGCCTCTCCGCCTGCTTGTGATCTCTGTCTCTCTGTCAAATAAATAAATAAAATCTTTAAAAAAAAAAAAAAGATCACTTTGGTTCTTTGGTTGTTGTGTTGAGAATAGATTATAGTAAGGCACAGGTAGAAGCAGGAAGACATCTTAAGATGATAACTCATGGCCATAATCCTTTTGAGAGATTATGAAGGCTCTGACCAGAGTGGTAGCAGAGGAATTAGTGAAAAGTGGTTAGAGTTGGCTACATTCTATTGATAGGGCCAAAGCCTCACTTGTGAGAGAAAGAGAAGCCAAGGATTACTCTAGTTTTTAGCCTGAATGAGTGAGAGATGGATTTGCCATCAACAGAGGCAAAAGGCTGAGAATGTGGCAGGCCTGGAGGGTGTTGATATCAGGGGTTGTTTTTGGTCATGTTAAGTCAAGATGTTGATGTCTGTGTAGAGGTGGAGATGTCCAGGACACAACTGGATATGAGTCTGGATCTCCAAGGAGAGAGATCTGGGTAGAGATAGACATCTAAATGCCATCCTCAAGTCATGACATTGGGTGAGATGTGACTGGAGTGAGTGTGGAAACACGAAAGAAGAGGACCAAGTACTAAACTCTGGGAAAAGAGGAAGAGCCAGCGAAGGACATTGAAAATGAGCAGCCAGTAAGTTAGGAGGAAACCCAAGAGTGTGAGGTCCTGGAAACAAGGAAAAGGGATGATTAGCAGGGTCAAATGCCACTGATAGGTCAAAAAAGCAGAGAACTCAAAAAGGACCATTTAGCCACATGGTGGTCATTAGTAACCCTAACGAAAATAGTTCAGCGTGGCAATTTAAAAATAATAGTCATTTTATTTTTTTACTTATTTATTTTAAAAGATTTTATTTATTTATTTGACAGAGAGAGAGAAGGAACACAAGCAGGAGGAGTGGGAGAGGGAGAAGCAGGTGCCTCGCTGAGTAGGCAGCTCGATGTGGGGCTCGATCCCAGGACCCTGGGATCATGACCTGAGCTGAAGACAGACACTTAACTGACTGAGCCACCCAGGTGCCCCGGCATTTTATTTTTAGATTATGTTTCTTATATGATTCATTTAAATACCTATATTTTCCTTCTCAAGCTCTACCAACTCATATTCAAGCAGCTAGGCCCTGAGGAACTTCAGAATGTTTAAGCGCTTTGCAGTCCTGATTACCTTGATTTGGATTCTGGTTTTTGTTTTTGTTTTCTAGCTGTGAGTCCTTAAGCAAATTTTGTAATCTCTCTAAATCTCCTTCCATATAAAATGGGGATAATATATAACTTATATGTGGATACACTGATGTGAGTCCTAAATGAGATTTAAAAAAAATACATAGCATATACACATGGCAAAACACTAAAATCCACAACTGTTACTGTTGGAGGCGATGGTGGCAGAGGACAAAATTAGAGATGAGGGTGCATCCTCTTGGAATTTAAAATCATTTTAAGGGGCACCGGGGTGGCTCGGTGGGTTAAAGCCTCTGCCTTCAGCTCAGGACTGAGCCCTGCATTGGGCTCTCTGCTCAGCAGGGAGCCTGCTTCCTCCTCTCTCTCTCTCTGTCTCCCTCTCTGCCTCCTTGTGATCTCTGTCTGTCAAATAAATAAATAAAATCTTTAAAAAAAAAATCATTTTAAGCATTGGGAACCATATTTAAGTTTGTTGCCCCCTGCTGGATTGTTTTGGAGGGAAAAGAAAATCTGAGGGGATAGTTAAAAATTCAACCTTTATGTAAGTAGGTCTTTATGGGTCTAAAAAATTACAGAGTGAGAAGAGGCAGAAGCCAGTTTTACTTTCTAGTTGAAATGTTCTAGAATCCACCACAGACATGTTGAGTTATTAACAGAGAGCCACTGCCCTGCCATTTTTGGTGATAGAACTTTGGAGGGGCATTTCTCCTCGTTGGGCCCGGGTTCCCATATGCATTATGAGGGGATTGGACAGTTTCATCTCTGAGGCCTCTTCTAGCCCTGACCTTCCGTGATCCTGTGACTTGAGCACTCTGCTGTACATATGAACTATTCCAAAATGAGCAAAGCTGACTTGGCGGGAGGCCTGCTTCTCCCTCTTCCACTCCCCCCCACTTCTGTTCCCTCTCTCACTGTCTTTCTCTCTGTTGAATGAATGAATGAATGAATGAATAAATAAATATTTTGTTTTTAAAAAATGAGCAAAGTTGAAAAAATGCTTCATTCAGTCAGGTTCTTCTAAGAATCACCAGTGCATTAGATAAATACTTAGAGATGAGGCTCTTGCTGGAGCCTTACAATGCAGGAGAAGTGGCATACCTCCTTAGGCTCACTGTCATGTAATATGTCCACAGAACATTCACAAAGCAGAAAGAATTCAGAGGAAACTGAACCTTTTCTTTTTTTAGTCTGACTGCCGCTTTCCATGCTAGGATACCAATAATGCTAAAGAATTTATTTGTGTCCAGTTACAAATTACATGTTACAATAATAATGGTATGCATATACTGTGCTCTACAGCAATTTACAATAAGATAGTTTCTACTTGGCAACAGTGCCATGGAGTTTTCAAAGATGAGTTGTTAACAAAGGTATTTATTATAGAACCGTGGGAAATAAGGTCCTGAGATTGAAATAACTTACCCTAAAACACAAGAGGGGGCAACTCAGAATAAATGCCTGAAAGGACAGTTGCCTCTTTTATTTCTAGGCCCTCCGTTAGCCTGTTACTAGCACTAGTTCACAAGGAAAGGAAGTCCTAGAAAAGTCACTTGCTGAATGTATTGTCTTAAGACAAAGCTACTGCTCATACAGCAAGAAAAAGAATTTGTCCTACTTTTAAGACCTCCAGCAGACAGCTGGGACTCCTTGCAGTTAAGTGCAACCACCTTCTTTACAAGCAGGTGCTATTTTTTAAGATCTTATTTATTTATTTGCGAGAAAGAGAGAGGGAGTATGGGCCCACATGCAGGAACTGGGGCTGGCTGCAAGGCGGGTGGAGGGGCAGGGGGCTCTCTGTGGAGCAGGGAGCCCCATGCGGCCTCGATTCCAGAACCCTGGGGTCATGACCTGAGCTGAAGGGAGCCACTTAACCACCCAGGCGCCCCTACAAGCCTAGTTTAAATATCTGTATTCTGAGGCGGTTTGTTTTTTCTTTTTTCACTCCCTTGTAAATATAGAAGGGCAGATTTATCTTCCAGGTAATATGTTGTTTTCTTTTATGGGGAAAATAATAATTAGATTTTTTAGCTTTCACTTACTGATCTTTATCCTGAAAATATCTGCAACCTTTATAACTTTCTTACACATTCTTTCAACGTTCTCCTCCCCCTGTGGCCAGAGCAGGGTTTTGGACTTCCCCTTCATCGGGGCTCTTTAAGCTAGGTCCATTCCGGGGGGGTTACCAGAGAAGACTGGCTTTCATTTCTGAAATTGCACATTTTATTCCCACAGACGTGTCATTTGGCTTGCTCTAATCTGCTTTCATTCCGTGAACATACAGTACTTCAGACTTGTTTCCTCCCAGTGACTAACTGAAAAAACTGAGGAGGTTGTACTTCCGCAGCATTTCCACTCGGTGGACCACAGCCAAGCCTTCTCACCTCCTGCTCTTTCTAATCTTTCCTGCAATGAGTAACCACTCCCTCTGTCCCTTGCCCTGCCCCCATCCCTTTAGGACAGACAGGTTGAATTCTCTTGCAGAAGACTGAAAGGAGCTACTGTACTCAAATTCTTCAATTATCTACGTTATTATTCTAGTAAGTGGATCACATCCTGGAGTCTGGAAATCTTCCCTATTTATAGCAGTATTTATTTAATAATTTTATGTATTCATGTACCTAAAAAGCCCCCAGGCAGCCCAAAGTGGAAGGCCCCTGAGAGTTTTCTTTCCTTGTGATTATAACTTCTTGCCAGCCCCTGAGAGAGTAAGGGATTTACGTGGAGACTGTGACTCTTAGGATGATCTTTCCCCTTTTCCTTCTCCTGTCTCCCCACCTGCCTCCTCCCTCCCCCCTCCCAGGACACAGAGCCAAACATTTTTCGGTGCACTGATTATTTGTTTTTCCTACATAAATGGTACAGTAGTACCACAATCCAAGGGGATATCAGTGCATCAATTATATGCAGTTGGGAAAATTGAAGGTGAATCAGTCTCATGTTATTCTGGTAGTTTAGCTTGGCTGAAAGCATTCAGCCTCTTCAAATCTGTGGGCTTCTCCCTAATCTGAACCCCTCATGCTTTCGTGCTAGTCCCTCTCTCTACTCGTTGGTCTGCCAGAGCCAATCATCAGAGTTTCAGGATTTTTGTGAAACAGCTGGACATTACGTGCGGAGCTTGAAGTCAGCAGTGGTGACTATATTTACACCATGGAAATAAATCAGGGAACACTACTAATTTGGGTCTCACCACACTCCTGGCCAGTTGTTAAATAGGTACGCTCATACCATCTGGACTGCCCCTTTTTCCACACTGGTCCAAATCAAGCCATTTCTCTTAGTTCTTTTACTCCAGGCATAACAAGATCTTCCCTGCTCTGGCCCCCAGCCCCCAACCCCTTTCTCAGAGTTGGTTCACTCTCTGGCTTCAGGCTGAATCCTTTCCCCACAGCTAACCAAAGCCCAAAAGCCCAGCCTGGCTTCTCCTCCCAGTTCAGCCTTTCAGGGCTATGAAAGGGTTACCTCCTGGCCCTCTGATCCCAATCAACTTGTTCTTTCCCAATCCTTTGATTTCTTGGGTTACAAAAGTCCCCAACTCCTTTACTGCCCTCCTCTCCAGCATCTCCACCAACTAGTACCAGCGTCGCCAGTCTGGGCTTTCACCTCCAGACGGAGGAGTTTACATGTCTTAAATTGTTCATTCTTCACAACAATCCTACGAGGCAGGAACGCTTGTTACCTCCATTTTACAGAAGAGGAAACTGGGGCTCAGGGGATTAAATAACTTATCTAAAGTCACACACTGGCCCACACTGCCTTTAGTTGGGCTTCCTCTCTTGGATCCTCACTCCGTTCCTCAGGAGGTCAGTTTTAAGATTCTCATTTCTTTCTTTTTTTTTTTTTTTTAAGATTTTATTTATTTATTTGACAGAGAGAGAGAGATCACAAGTAGGCAGAGATGCAGGCAGAGAGAGAGAGAGGGGAAAGCAGGCTCCCCGCCAAGCACAGAGCCTGACGTGGGCCTCGATCCCAGGACCCTGAGATCATGACTTGAGCCAAAGGCAGAGGCCCCAACCCACTGAGCCACCGAGGCACCCAAGACTCTCATTTCTGAACTACTGTTTTCTCTCCAAAAACATTAATATAGAACCACCTTTACATCTATCTACTTTAATTACATGTTTTTTTCCCCAAATCATCCAAACCTGGAATGATCCCCAAACCTTTCAATTATAAGACACAGTGAAGCCTGGTACAGAGTTCTAACATATGTGGCTCTGTACTCACGGGCCTTTATTTTTATAGCATTTTGCTATTTTGACCCTCTAGTCTATGTACTTTTCTCCTTACCCTCCAGCATATTTTGTTCCAATAGAGTCAGGAATATAAGCTATTTAGAAACCCCAAAAGGTCTTTGCTTCTTTCTGATGGATCAAGAGTTCCTCATTTTAGATTACATACTTCTTTGTTTTGGTAAGTTGTAGTCCCTGCTGACCTTGTAAATGGATTATGTGGAACAGCCTGTAACTACAAAAATCAACTTGCTTACCCTGTTCCTTCAGCAGCTCGGTTTATTTGTACCAAACCCAAGGGACAGAGCCCGGTTCATGTTATTGTGGGAAAAGAAAAAGAGAAGGAAAGAATTCTTTGTGCTCAAAACAAAGAAATTTTACATTCAGAATGCTCTTCCTCTTTACTATGCCTGAAATGACTGACAGTAAACCAAAGTTGTTCCAAGGGAAAAAATAACCTGGAATGTAGGTCACCTAACAAGCTAAGAAACCTGTTCCCTCGATGCTAGTTTGCTCAGTTGCATTAGGGGTTTGGGGGGTGGTTCAAGGCCCCTGGTCAGGGCCCAGACAGCCTGCAATGGGCTGAATGTTTGTGTGCCCCCAAATTCATATACTGAAATCTTAACCTCCACTGTGATGGAAATAGGAGGTGGGGCTTTTGAAGGTAATTAGGTCATAAGGTGGAGTCCTCCTGAATGGATTAGTGCCCTTCTAAAACGACCCTTGAGAGCTCTCTTGTTCTGTGAGGACACAACAATAAAATGGCAGACTGTAACCCAGAAAACAGTCCTCCCCAGAACTCAGCCATGTTGGTTCATAGAACTCGGACTTCCAGCCACCACAACTGTGAAATGAATTTCTGTTGTTTGTTAGCCATTCAGTTTACAGTACTTTGCTATGGCGGCCTGAGCAAAGACGTAGCCTAACCCCAAGCATATGGTTAAGGAAGCCAAAAGAAGATGAAATCCAGGTATCAGGGAAAGTAGTGGTTACTTACCTAAGAAGCAAGAGGGTTGTTCCGACCTCCAGAGAAGGACAGAATAAAACAAAGAAAGGTGGGGGAGAGAGAGAGAGAGAGAGAGAGAGAGAGTGTGTGTGTGTGTGTGTGTGTATGTTGGTGGTTAGGAAAGTAAAGATTGGAATAAGAAAATATTGAAGTAAGGACTTTAATGACCCCTCAGTGACAAGAGTGTAAACTCTCAGAGCCATTACAACTACTAGGAACTGGCAGTTCTGGTTTCTAGTGTAATTAAACAGCATGGCCTTTGGCAAGGTGCCTAGCTGTATTGTGACTGAGTTAGTTTCCCCATCTGCAGTGTGAACATAATACCTGTTCTGGAACCAGCCTTCTAAATAGATCACTGGACTGGGATTTGGGAGACCTGGGTACTAGTTATAGCATAACTGACTGGATAGCCTCTAAAGATTCATTGTATAATGCAGTCATTTTATACAGTGCTCTGAAAACATAAAGATCATTTAGAAATGCAAAATTACATTATTCTTTCTTTTCTTCAGTAAATATCTATTTGATCTCTAGTATGTACTAGAAGCTGAGGACAAGATAAAGCCCCTCATGGAGTTCATATTGCCTTTGGGGATGAGACACAATGGTGGTAGAAAAATAAAGCCAGGGGCGCCTGGGTGGCTCAGTGGGTTAAGCCCCTGCCTTCGGCTCACGTCATGATCCTGGGGTCCTGGGATAGAGCCCCCGCATCGGGTTCTCTGCTCAGTGGGGAGCCTGCTTCCCTTCCTCTCTCTCTCTGCCTGCCTCTCTGCCTACTTGTGATCTCTCTATCAAATAAATAAATAAAATCTTAAAAAAAAAAAGAAAGAAAGAAAAATAAAGCCAAATGAGAAGGCTAGAGAGTAATGAGTGCTATTCTATGTGGCAACAGTCTCTCCCATTTGGAGGAAGAACTGAACCACATAGGTGTTGGAGAAGAGCAGTGTAAGCCAAGGGAATGGCCGAAGCAGTGTGAGTGAGGGAAAAAAAGCAATAGAAGATAAAGTCAGAGACAGAGTGGGGCCCTGACTGTGTAGGTCCTAAGAGACCATGAGAAGAACTTGGCTTTTTCTCTGAGTGAGACTAGAAGTTGTGGGAGGGTTCTAAGCAAGTCATGGCATGACTAGACCTTTGTTTTAACACGGTCCCTCTGGTCTCTGTGCTTAGTTAGGATAGACTGTAGGAAGGCAAAAATGGAAGCAGGCGACCAGTTTAGTGGCCCAATAATAATCCAGGCAGAAGCCCAGGGTGGAAGCAGAGGAGATGGTGAGAAGTGGCCAGATTCTGAATAGGAGAGGAGTTTCTGATGGATTAAATGTGGGTTGTCAGAAAAAGAATCAAGAATGTCTCCAAGGGTTTGGGACTGAACAACTGGAAAAATGGAGTAGATACTAAGATGAGGAACACTTTGGGAGGAGCAGGTTCAAGGGTGATGAGGAGAGGAAGACCAGGGCTTGCTTTGGACATAATGAATGTGAAATGCCTATTAGGCATCCAAGTAGGGAGCTGAGGTAGGGAGTGAATCAGTATGCAGAAGGATCTCACAGTAGGAAGGGACCAAAACTTCCAACCCAGATTCTCAAAGAAAACATTTTTTAAGATTTTATTTTTAAGTACTCTCTGCATGCAACATGGAGCTCAAACTCACAGCCCTGAGATCAATAACTGCACGCTCCACCGACTGAGCCAGCCAGGCGCCCCTGGATCCTCAAATCTCTGTATTAGAGAATCCAGTCTGGGTAGACAAGAAGTGCCTGACAATAGCCCAGTGGCAGAAAAGGACACTGAGACCCCAAACAAAATCACCTTGAGGAAAGCAGTCTAGTAAGTGATATAGTTAAAACAAGGGCTCCAAGGGCGCCTGGGTGGCTCAGTGGGTTAAAGCCTCTGCCTTCAGCTCAGGTCATGATCTCAGGGTCCTGGGATTGAGCCCTGCATTGGTCTCTCTGCTCAGCGGGGAGTCTGCTTCCTCCTTTCTCTCTCTCTCTGCCTGCCTCTCTGCCTACTTGTGATCTGTCAAATAAATAAATAAAATCTTAAAAAAAACAACAAAAAAACAAGGCCTCCAGATGCCTGGGTGGCTCAGTCGGTCAAGCGTCTGCCTTCAGCTCACGTCATGATCCCGGGGTCCTGGGGATCCAGTCCTGTGTGAGGCTCCCTGCTCAGCGGGGAGCCTGCTTCTCCCTCTGCCTGCTGTTCCCCCTGCTTGTTCTCTCCTTCTCTGACAAATAAGTAAATAAAATATTTAAAATAAATAAATAAAATAAAAGTAAAATAAAACAAAACAAGGCCCCAGGTATTGATGTGGGACCACAGATCGTGCTCCTGCATAAACTGGAACTGGAGACCGGAAGCCCATTAGAGCCTAGCCGTCCAAGCCTGTGTGTGAACCTGGCCCGGGAGAGCTGGTTCCTTTTAGGCCTGGAGGGGGAGCACGGCCACTCTGCCTCACTCCCCAATGTCCCAGTTTAGAATCCGTAAACCTCCTAAGATTCTGGACAGTTTGCGAGCAATCCTAATAGGAGGAGGAGCAAGGTTTCAGAGGTGTTCACAGTGTAGAAACTGGTGTCTAATTGGATCAGGGGTAGTGAGAGACATGGAAAGGCTTTGAGTTTTCTCTCTGGAGCCTTGCCCGATAATCATGATAGGAAATACCAGAGGAGGTGGGGGGTTACTTCTGTTTATTTTCTTGATATAAGGCTAAAGTAAGATTGATTTTGGCTTTCCAGTAGAGAATTCTGGATAACCTTCAGAACACACAAATTGCGAGGGCTAGTTAAGTAAGGAGTGAGTATGGGGGATCTGGAGCTCAAGGGGAACTTAAAGGCACCATTGTTAGGGCTTGTCATGACAAACACGAGTAAAATTTCTATGTGAGCGACCTTGTAACCCATGTAAATTATATACATTAACCCATATAAGTAGGTTATTATGTTTTCCACATTTACAGAGACAGAGGAAATTCAGATAATCTCTCAGTTTCCTCAAAGACTTCAATTTCTCATATCCTTCTCTGTCCCACACTACTGTATGATTTCTTTCACCCATCTGTTTTACTCATTTCCCACGGCATACCTGCTGCTCCCATTCTCTCCTATATCTTTAAACTCCTAATCTACTCTTACCTGTCCACTCATAGCAGATGACCTAGATTCCTAATTATTCCTAATTTAGTGAGAGGATTAAGGGATCTAACCCGAGCTCCAACAGCTTTGATCCTATCCTCAACAAAATGTCTGTTTCTTTTCTGTTCCTGATATTACCTGCCCTCTTATCTCATTAGGGTTCCCTCCAATTTTATTAATTCTAATCCCATGCACTTGTGCCCTAGTTTTTATTCCTGCTCACAGCCCCTAGGATCTTGCTTTATAAATTAACCCCTTTTCTTGACCCTTCACTCTTTGTCTACACAGATTAGGACTAAACCACCATAGTGTCATTTCCCGCTTGAGTTACTACCCTGTATCTCTTCCCTTTTATTCACACTTGTGCTTTACTTTCCATCCTCCCAACCACTTCTTATCTCTAATAAGCATCCCCACCCCACATACCGCCCCCCCATCACGAATTCAATTTTAAGCATTCAAGTATCCAACTACCACCTCCACTTTTTCAGCAAGAGAACGCCAATTCCAACAATGCTTCTTTAGTGGGACTGACAAGCCGTTGACCCTTCCGCCTTTTTACGATCCTTTAATCCCCTTGTGTCCTCCCGTCTCTCCTTTTATGGTCCATCACTATAATTATACTCTTGCTTACACCTGCAACTCCTTTGCTCCATTTTCTTTGTTGTATTCACTTAGCAAAACCTCAAACCTGATTAAATCTAACCCAGCCTACCACATGCCTCTGGGCATGGCTATGGCATGCTGACAGAGCCCTTTAAAATTCATGGCTATGAACCTCCAGTGGGCCTTACAGCAGTCATAGCGTGTTTCCCTTAGTCTCTTCACCTTCCCATTCTCCAAAAAGTCTTTTGCTATCTTCTTCACAATCCTCAAACCCCCCAAATTTCCTCCCCATTCCCACTCTCAGTTTACAACTTTGCATCCTGAGAAAATAGATGAAATCAGAAGAGACTGTCCACAAGCCCCCATCAATTGTTCAAATAAAAATTTAAGACTATGACTCATATAAATATAGAATAAACATATGGCTATGATTTATTAACTAAGAAAAAAAAAGATAAAGCTGATACAAAGAACATTTGAGGAACAGGAGTTGACACATTTAACAGGAAACGTGTTTATAAATATTAGAACAAGACTGCTAGGTTAGATGCAAAAGTGGTTAATGCCTGACAAGGCAAAACACAAAGCCAAACCAAACCAAACCCCAGAACCTATGAGGTTCTCTTTTCCACAGGACAGAAGTAATTTGCATTTCTGTCACACAAGAATTGTTTGCATTGTTAAAAGTTTTCTGTAGAAACAGAATTGCAAAATATCCTCATCGATAGTAAATAGAAGGGCGCCTGGGTGGCTCAGTGGGTTAAGCCTCTGCCTTCGACTCAGGCCTGATCTCAGGGTCCTAGGATCAAGTCCCACAACAGGCTCTCTGTTCAGCAGGAAGCCTGCTTCTCCCTCTCTCTGCTTGCGTTGAAGCCTGCTTCTCCTTCTCCCTCTGCTTGTGTTCCCTCTCTCTGTCAAATAAATAAATAAATAAAATCTTTAAAAAAAAAAAGGTAAATAGAAAGTGAAGCAAAGGTATGTGCCCCACTAAAATCAGGTAATCCCCAGGGGGCCTGCTCCCCGAGCACAGCTCTTCACTAAAAAGATACCCAGTAATTCTGTTTGCCTATTTGGGATGACTTTTCTTAACAATACACCTGTTTGTGATTTAACCCACGTTTTCTAGCCTGTCTTCTAGCTACCAACCTGTCAATGCTCTTCTACAAGGCCAATCTTTCCACTTGGATATTATGCCCCATCTTTGCCAAGGGTAGTAGTCTACTGATTCTCTTTTCTGTCTCCTGCATCAATTTACCCTCTATTCATTGCTTTCTTTTAGTATAAAGACATATTCTTCCATCTCCAAAACAGCCTCCCTTGATTTCACTTCTGCCCGTGGCTACTATCCCATTTTTCTCCTCACCTTGAAAGCAAAGAAATATCTACAATCACTGCCTCTAGTTTCTCTTCCCACATTCCTTGAACCTACCGGAATCAGCCTTTAATCCTCACCCTTTCTCCAACACTGCTCTTGTCAAGGTTGTCCATGACCTCCCCATCCCCAAATCCAATGGTCAGTTCTCAGGTTCTCATCTTATTGAACCTATCAGCATCATTTGACACTGCTGATCACTGGGAAGCACTTCACTTTCTTTTTTTAAAAAGATTTTATTTCTTTATTTGACAGAGAGAGAGAGATCACAAGTAGGCAGAGAGGCAGTCAGAGAGAGTGGGGGAAGCAGGCTCCCCGCTGAGCAAAGAGCCCCACGCGGGGCTCGATTCCAGGACCCCGAGATCACGACCTGAGCCGAAGGCAGGGGCTTTAACCCACTGAGCCACCCAGGTGCCCCAGCACTTCACTTTCTTCACTAGGTTTCCAGGACTCTTCTGGTTTTCTTCCTCATTGCCCTTTCTCAGTCTCCACTGTTATTTCCTGTTGGTTCTCCTAAACTCTTCTCTTTTTTTTGAAGATTTTATTTATTTATTTGACAGACAGAGATCACAAGTAGGCACATCACAAGTAGGCAGGCAGAGAGAGAGAGAGGAAGAGAAGCAGGCTTCCCGCCGAGCAGAGAGCCCAATGCGGGGCTCAATCCTAGGACCCTGGGATCATGACCTGAGCCGAAGGCAGAGGCCTCAATCCACTGAGCCACCCAGGTGCCCCCCCCCTTTTTTGAAGATTTTATTTATTTATTTGACAGACAGAGATCACAAGTAGGCAGAGAGGCAGGCAGAGACAGAGAGGAAGAGAGGGTTCTCCTAAACTCTTAATGTCAGGGGCTCAAGGTCTCATCCTGTCCACCAGCTCCTTTGTTGATCTCATCCAGTCTCTTGGTTTATATACTCTCCATACACTGATACACACATATGTCTCCAACTTGAAATGCTTTCTAGAATTCCAGACCTGTTTATCCAACCGCCTGTGGGACTTCTCTGCTTGGATATCTGGTAGATTCCTAAACCTAACCTCATCTTTCTGCCTAAACATGCTCTTCCCCAACATCTCAGATAATGGCAACTCCATTTTTCCAGCCGCCTGGGCCCCAAACTGGGAGTTGTCATTGGCTCTTGTTTTTCTATCACTCCCATCAATCCATCAGCAAATCCTAACTGCTCTACCTTTAAAATACATCTATGGAATGGCCACTTTCCACTCTCTCCATTATAGCCACTTTGGACCAGTGCCACTGTCCCTGCCTCTTCTGCTCCTGCTGACTATCTGACTATATTGTAGATATCTTCTTCTGGCACAGCAGCCAGAATGATCCTGTTAAAAAGTCAGATCATAACACTTCTCTACTTAAAGTCTTCTCATGGCTTCCCATCTATGGTAGCTATCTTTGTGATGGCTGCCATCATTTCCTTCATCAGCTGCCAGCCCATCATGGACATATAGCCCAGTCAAGCTTGCTCTCTACCCAATGTAACCACAGATCTGTTTTCCATCTGTATAAATTTCCATCTCTATAAATCTTCCTTTTCTGGACATTTCATGTCAGTAGAATTTTATATATGTGTGTGTGTGTATATATATATATATATTTTTTGCATCTGTCTTCTTTCCCTTAGCATGTATTTGATGTTAATTCACGTTGCAGATGTACCAGTATTATTCATTCTTATTGCTGAACAATATTCCACTATATGAACATAGCATATTTTTTAAAGATTATTTATGTATTTATTTGATAGAGAGAGATCACAAGTAGGCAGAGAGAGAGGGGAAGCAGGCTCCCTGCTGAACAGAGAGCCAGACGCAGGACTCGATCCTAGGACCCTGAGATCATGACCTGAGCCGAAGGCAGAGGCTTAACCTAGTGAGCCACCCAGGCACCCTGAATATAGCATATTTTGTTTAGTGCATCAGCTGATGGACACAGGATGCTAACTGTGGGGTTTTGGTAGATGTCCTTTATCAGATTGAGGAAGTTCCCTTCTACTATTCCTAGTTTGTGAGAGTTTTTATCATGAATGGGTTGGATTTTGTCAAATATTTTTTCTTTGTGTATTAAGATGATCATGTGGGTTTTGTCTTTTATCCTATTAATATGATGTATTACGTTAATTGATCTTAGGATTTTCCACCAACAGTGAATTCCTGGGGTAAGTCCTATTTGGCAATGGTACATAATCCTTTTCATATGTTGTTGGATTCAGTTTGCTAGTATTTTGTTGAGGATTTTTACATCAATATTCATAAAGTATATTGAAGTGCAGTTTTCTTCTAGTCTTTGGCTTTGGTATCAGGATAATACTAGCCTTAGAAAATGAACTGGGAAGTATTCCTTACTCTATTTTCTGAAATTGTAAAGTATTGGTATTATTTCTTTTTTAAACCTTTAATAGGATTCACAAGTGAAACCATCTGGGATTGGGCTCTTCCTGTGGAAAGATTTTAGAATATTAATTCATTTATTTTACTTGATATAAGTATTATTCAGATTTTCTCTTTGTTTTGAATTGGTATTGGTAATTTTTTCTTCCTAGGAATTTTTCCATTTCATTTAAATTGTCTTTTTGGCATAAAATTGTTCATAATATACCCTTACAAAATTTTAATTCTTAAAGGATAGACACTGATGTTTTTCACTCCAGATATTGGTAGTTTGTGTCTCCTCTCTCCCTTTTTCCTTGGTAAATCTACCTAAATATTTACAAAAAGCAACATACCTTGTTGCTCTTTTCAAAGGACCAACTTTTGGCTCATTTATTTTTTATATTGTTTTCCTGGTTTTTTTTTTTAAGATTTTATTTATTTATTTGACAGACAGAGATCACAAGTAGGCAGAGAAGCAGGCAGAGAGAGAGGGGGAAGCAGGCTCCCTGCTGAGCAGAGTGCCCGATGCGGGGTTCGATCCCAGGACCCCCAGATCATGACCTGAGCTGAAGGCAGAGGCTTTAACCCACTGAGCCACCCAGACACCCCATGTTTTCCTGTTTTTTATTTTATTGATTTCTGCTCTAACCTCTATTTCCCCTTTTCTGCTTGCCTTGGGTTTAGTTGCTTTTCTTATTTATTACTTTCTTCTTTTTTCTTTTTAATTTTTTACTTTCTTGAGGTAGGAATTTAGGCTATCGATTTGAAAACTTCTTTTCTGACATAGGTCTCCCTCAAAGCATTTCTTAGCTGAATTCCATAAATTTTGGTATGTTGCATTTTCACTTTTACTCAGTTCAAAATATTTTTAAGTTTCCCTGGTGGTATCTTCAACCCACGGACTATTTAGAAATCTGTTTAATTTCCAAGTATTTTGGGATTTCCCATATTTTTCTCTGTTATTGATTTCTAATTCAATTCTACTGTAGTCAGAGAACATAGTCTGTGTGATTTGAATTTTTTTAATTTGAATTACTTTAAATTTATTGAACAATTATTTTGTGTCCTAACATATGATCCATTCTGGAGAATGTTCCATGTGTGCTTGATACGCTGTCTATTCTGCAGTTGTCAATCAGAGCTCTATAGATGACAGTTAGGCCAAGTTCGTTGATAGTGCTGTTCAAGTTTCCAAGATCCTCATTGATTTTCTATGTAGTTGTTCCATCTATAATTGAGAGTAGAACATTGAAGTCTCCCGTCTCCTGTTTTTCTTTCATGTATTTTACAGATCTGTTAAGTACATATGTATAATTATTATATCTTCCTGATGTATTGATCTCTTAATCATTATTAAATGTCCCTCTTTGTCTCCAGTAGTTTGTTTTTGGTTTTTTTTGGTCTTAAGTCTGTTTTGTCTGATTTTAATATAGTTACCCCAGCTCTCCTTTAGTTACTATATCCATAGTAAAATCTTTATTCATCCTTTTCTTTTAATCTATTGATGTCATAGAATCTAGACATAGACATAGACATCTTATAGTTGGATTAGACACAGACATCTTATAGTTGGATAGAATCTAGACATAGACATAGACATAGACATCTTATAGTTGGATTTTACTTTTTTATCCAGTCTGCCAATTTCTGCTTTTGATTGAGATATTTAGACCTTTCACAATTAATGTAATTATTGATGTGACTTGCTTACATTTACTATTTTGGTATTTGTTTTCTTTTCTTTTTTTTTTTAAGATTTATTTATTTGACTGACAGAGATCACAAGTAGGCAGAGCAGCAGGCAGAGAGAGAGGGGGAAGCAGGCTCCCTGGTGAGCAGAGAGCCCGACATGGGGTTCCCTCCCAGAACCCTGGGATCATGACCTGAGCCGAAGGCAGAGGCTTAACCCACTGAGCCACCCAGGCGCCCCGGTATTTGTTTTCTATATGTTTCTTTTCTTTTTTGTTCCTCTCTTCCTACTTTTTTTTTTTTTTTAAGATTTTATTTATTTATTTGACAAGGAGAGAGAGATCACAAGTAGACAGAGAGGCAGGCGGGGGGGCAGGGAGAGGCAGGCTCCCTGGTGAGCAGAAAGCCATCGATGTGGGGCTCGATCCCAGGACCTTGAGATCATGACCTGAGCCGAAGGCAGAGGCTTAACCACTGAGCCACCCAGTGCCCCACCTCTCTTCCTCCTTGACTGCCACTTTTTGTGTTGAATATTTTTAGTGTGCCACTTAGTTCTTATGTAGATTTTTTAAACATATATTTTTAGTTATTTTCTTAATGGTTACTATACGGATTATGATGCACATCTTAATTTAATATTACCTGTTTCAGACTCTTAATTTATTTATTTAATTTCAGTAAAATATAGAAACTGTCCCAATATAACTCTCTCTTGCCCTCCTTTGTGCTATTATTATATATCTCACATATACCTTTATAATAATATTAGTTATATTTATATTATATGCTCATTATTATCAGATATATTACATGCATATGTTATAACCCATCAACATAGTGTTATAATTATTGCCTTATATAATTTCTTATCTTTTAAAGAAGTTATGGAAAGAAATAAGAAAATATATATTTATAGAGTCTCTATACTAACCCACAAATTTACTAGCTCCAGTGCTTTTCATATCTTCCTGTGAATTTGAGTTACCATCTGGTGTCCTTTCCTATTAGCTTGAAGGACCCCCTTTAGCATATCTTGTAGGGTAGCTCTACTAGAGGCAGACAAACTTGCTCAGATTTTTTTATCTGGGAATTTTTGTTGGATATAGAATTCTTGGGTGATAGTCCTCTTCTTCACACTTTGAATATACAATTCCACTGCCTTCCAGCCTCCGTTGTTTCAAATGAGCTATATATATATACACACACACACACACACACACACACACACACACATACATATACATACACACACACATACATATGGCATATAGACATATATATATGGCATATAGACATATCTATAGATAGATGCTCCATTGTACATGATGGTGGTTTTTCTCTTGATGCTTTCTAAGATTTTCTTTTTGTTGTTGGCTTTAAACAGTTTGTATCTTGTATTTAGGTGTGGATCTCTTTATAGTTCCCCTAATTGGGTTTGTTGAGCTATTTGGATATATAAGTTGATGTTTTTCATCAAACTTGCCAAATTTGAGGGCATTATTTCTTCAAAATTTTCCCGACCCTTTCTTTCTTCTCCCTTTACACATATGTCGTTGTTATTATTTTAAAGATTTATTTATTTGGGAGAGAGACAGCATGCACATGTGAGGGGGAGGGTAAAGGAAGGGGGAAAGTCATAAACAGTCTCCCTGCTGAGGGCAGAGCCCAAGGTGGGGCTCAGTCTCATGACCCTGAGATCATGACCTGAAACAAAACCAAGAATTGAATGTTAACTGACTGCGCCACCAAGGTGCCCCCCGTTACACATATATTGGTATGTAAGATGTTTTCTCACAAGTCTCTGAGGCTCTATTCATTTTTCTTCAGTTTTTATTCTTTCTCTTCTTCAGTGGATAGTTTCTGTTGACCTCTCTTCTAGTCAGAAGTTCACTGATTCTTTTCTTCTCCCATCTTGAATCTGCTTCTGAGCCCTTCTAGTAAATTTTTAATTTCAGTTTTGCTTATTTTCTCTTCTAGAAATTACATTTAAAAATTCTTAATGGTTTCCTTATTATGCATCTTTATTGATTCATTATTGTCCTACTTCTTTTTTTAAGATTTTATTTATTTATTTGACAGTGAGAGAGGGAACACAAACAGGGGGAGTGGAGTAGGAGAGGGAGAAGCAGGCTTCCCACTGAGCAGGGAGCCTGATGTGGGGCTCAATCCCAGGACGGGGATCATGACCTGAGCCAAAGGCAGGTGCTTACTGACTGAGCCACCCAGGCGCCCCTATTGTTCTACTTCTTTTGATTCTTTAAACATGATTTCTTTTAGTTCTTTGAACATACTTACAATAACTGCTTTGTTGTCTTTGCCTATTAAATCCAACCTCTGGGGACACTTAGAAATAGATTCCATTAACTTCTGCCTTTCCTGAGAATGGGTCATACTTTCCTATCTCTTTGCATATTTTACTGAAAACTGGATTTTTAAAAATAATATATTGTAGCAACTCGATCCTGATTTTCTCTTTTTTTTTTTTTTAAGATTTTTTATTTTACTTATTTGACAGACAGCGATCACAAGTAGGCAGAGAGGCAGAGAGAGAGAGGAGGAAGCAGGCACCCCGCGGAGCAGAGAGCCCGATGCAGGGCTCGATCCCAGGACCCCAGGATCATGACCCAAGCCGAAGGCAGAGGCTTTAACCCACTGAGCCACTGAGGCACTCCCTGATTTTCTCTCTTAAGGCTGTCTTTTGTGTCATGCATTTAGTAATTTGCCTAGGTTAAACCTATGAAATATGTCTCTCGGAAATGTGTGGCCGCTCCTATCTCTGCTTTTTTCTTGTTTCTATTTTTCTGGCTTCATAGGGGTCACCTCTGTGTCTAATTAATCCCATGGTCAGCCAATCATGGGATAGAAATTATGCTCAAACACCTCAAACCAAAAGGCTTCCGTCCTCTGATAATGAATTTGTGTGGGGGTAGGAGAGCACATTCAAAGTTCAGGTTTTTACTTTTTACTTTCCATTGGGCCCTGTGACAGTGAGAGATGGAACACAAACAGGGGGAATGGAGTAGGAGAGTGAGAAGCAGGCTTCCCACTGAGCAGGGAGCCTGATGTGGGGCTCAATCCCAGGACGCGGGATCATGACCTGAGCCAAAGGCAGGTGCTTACTGACTGAGCCACCCAGGCGCCCCTATTGTTCTACTTCTTTTGATTTCACAGTTCCTCTATGCATTAAACTTCAAGGTCAGCTAGGAGTATGTGGTGATCTTGGTCCCTCTGTTCTCAGCTGTAAATGTGTACAATATCATCCAAGAACACGCTCGCTCCACCACAACTATAACCTCAGGGTAGTAGAACCATTGGCCTGCTTCTGCTCCAAGTCAAGCGAGTCCTCTTTGGCTGTGGCAGCAAAGCTGCCAGTCCTATGGCATCTCCCCACCTCAGGAAAATCTCCAGGTGACTGGGCTGAGTGCAGGGCTGGAAAATGGGAGCATCCCCAGGCAAGGGTGCCACAGATTCCCACTGTTAGTACTGAGTTTTAGCAGTTCTTCAAGCATAAACACTCCTCATATTGCTACCTCTACAGTGCTAAAAATGGTTGTTTTCATCCATTTTTTCCAGCTTTGTAATGGCTTTTCAAGGGAGAGGATTTGCCAGAGCCAGAAGTCCCACCTTTCTCAACAAATATTTGAAGAGTAATAAGTGACTAAACACTGTGTAATCTGTCTGCTACCTCTACCACCCTACTGCAACTGTCCCAGCAAAAACCATCAGTTGCCTCCTAGGCACTGAAACAGGTTCTGAGTAAGGCAAACCTGGGTTGAATTCCAGTTCTGCCACTTAGTAATTGTGCACTTGGCAAGTGTACTTATATTCTCCAAGTTTTGTTTTTTCTTTTGCTCAATGGCTAAAATCATGCCTAAGGTGTTATTGTGAGGACAGTGGGATCTGAATAAGCATTGAGGTGGACACTCCAGGGTTCTTTCCAATAGCGTTTGTCAGGAGGCCTGAGGTCCTGTGCAGCCCGAGTCTGGGAATGCCTCTTGAACTTTATTATAACCCTTACACTCAATGGACACATAGCTGGTGGGAATGCAAGGATAAGATCACGAAAATCCTTTGAGACTGAATCTGTTATACACAACTCAAAGGTATTATTATGCCTTATTATGCTGTTCTTTGGGAACTTTTTAAAATCCCTCCATCTGGGAATTTTGGGGTATAGTAGAAATAGGGAAGCTATGGAAATTACTTCTCTGACTTCTTTTATCCTGGACATTTTAACAATGATACTGTTGATAGTTTCTGAAAGATCAGGACTATAGATGTAAATCCTTCTTAATAAGAAACTCTTACATTTTTAGGTATTTATTCTTCTAAGAAATGAAGGACGTGGCCCCCCAAATCAGAAAAAAAACATAAACTTGGTGGTTAAGGATGGAGAAGAGGGAACATGACCAAACAGAATGCTTGGAATTTGAAATAAAAATAGTGTGGGGAGGCCATCACCATTTAGGGCCTTGTTGAAAGTTCAGTTCTTTCTGCAGGAAATGCATGTTAAAAAACAATTGTTCAGGGGCGCCTGGGTGGCTCAGTGGGTTAAAGCCTCTGCCTTCGGCTGGGGTCATGGTCCCAGGGTCCTAGGATCAAGCCCTGCATCGGGCTCTCTGCTCAGCGGGGAGCCTGCTTCCTCCTCTCTCTCTGCCTGCCTCTCTGCCTACTTGTGATCTCTGTCTGTCAAATAAATAAATAAAATCTTTTAAAAAATTGCTCTCTCCATATTCTTTAAAATTTCTTCCTTATTGACCCTCCTTTAATTAGTGATACACTATTCACTGCTATTATTCACTACTGTTATTTGATTTTCCTGTCTGCCAGCTCTCCAATGGCAGGGGTGGTACTTTTGTGGATCCACCTCTATGCTTGGTACAGTCCCTTCCCACGACCTACAGTCAATGACTACTCTCACTTTCACCCCCTTACTCAAAAACCTTCAGTGCTTCTCCACTGAACTTAAAAGTGGTCCTCAGATTTTTTTTGATTGAATGCGCTTATCAGTAAACTAATGCTTACATATCCTCGTATAGACACACATGTAATTTATTTTAAAACTACATTTCTACTTTAAAGCATAAGCATCTACCAATATAGAAAGTTTAAGAGGAAGGCATAAAAAAAGTATAAATAGAATCTGTAATATTTTCTCTCTGTACCTTGCATACTCCACTCTTGAGACCACAGGTCTGTAGGATAAAATCCAGGTTCTTTAAAACCACAGCTTTCAACCTGGGGTTTGTTGATCCTTGAATAACATAAGTTTGAACTGCACAGGTCCACTGATCTGTGAATTTTGTCTCAGTACAGTACTATAAATGTATTTGCCCTTTCTTATGTTTTCTTAACAATACTTTTTTTCTCTAGCTACCTATACCATAAGAATACAGTACATAATACATATAACATACAAAATATGTATGTTATCATATATCAAATATAGTCAATGCTCTATGTTATCAGTAAGGCTTCTGGTCAACAGTAGGCTATTAGTTAAGTTTTGGGGGAGTTTAAAAATTATAATGGATTTTCAATGGCATGGGGGAGTCGGTGCTCCTAACCCTGCCTTGTTCAAGAGCCAACTGTATATACTGTAGATAGTATAGTATTAAGGTCAATTTCCAGATTCTGAACTACGAAATGTATCCTCTCCTGAGAGTGATCTGCCTGGGAATGGATGGCATTGAGCTGATTTCTTTTTTCTACCTCCCCTTTCCCAATTGCTCAGGCCCTTCTCAACAGAAAGCCACCCCTGAGCCATCTGAATTGTGCTTTGTCCCCCAAAGAAGGCACCGTCTGAGAATGCACTATACTTGAGGGAGAATTTCTTGAGAGCCACATAAGAAACACTGACAGGGCAGCACACCCTGGACAAATACTGGCAAACCTCTGGGCTGCAAACAATGGCTACTTTTGAATTAGAAGTCACAAATAAGGTGGTGGAAGACCTTGTAGGAATATAGTGTTTAAAAGTTTTTTGTACGATTTATTTATGTATGTTAGAGTTGCGCAGGGGGGAGGAATAGAGGGAGAGAAAACTCAAGCAGACTCCGTGCTGAGTGTAGAGCCTGATGCAGGGCTCAATCCCACAACCCTGAGATCACAACCTGAGCCAAAACCAAGAGTTGGCTGCTCAACTAACTATACCACCCAGGCGCCCTGGAATATAGTGTTTTAAATTAGAAAATGAAGCTAAACTTTTTCTGACAGAAAATGAGTGTTTAACTGAGTGGTTTAGCCATGGAGGTTGGTTTTGCCAATTACGTGATATTCCGCAAGTGGACTAGGGTAGATCCAGGGCTCCATGTTTTTGATGAAAATATGCAAAGCACTTACCCGATACACAATACACCAGAAATTTCAACATATGCAGCTATTTCATCTTCCCATGACCACTGCCTTAAATTAAAATTCACAATATTCACAACCATGCTTTCTGTCTCTCCTGTCAGTCCCCCTCAAGCTTCAGCCGAACCACAGTTATGCTCCTAGGCACTCTTCCAGGTCTATATCTACGTATGTGTTCATGTCAGTTCCTCCCTCAGAAACACCCTTCCCTCCCACCTCTGTGTGTTGAGTTCCTACCTAACAGCTGCTTGATCTGAGGCACTAATTAGGTACTGAGGATGGAAAATGAACAGAATGATAACCGTGGCCCTGTTTTTATAGGATGTCAGAGTCTAGGTTGGGAGACAGACAGATAAACAGTGACAATATAATATTACAGAGCTATGATGGGGAACCATGAGGTTCTGGGAACTCATCAGGGCCACCCTCTCTTCCCCTGGGGGTCAAGGAAGTCTCAGAGGAAATGACCAGAAACCCAAGACCCACTTATGAGGTGTTAGCCTGACATTTTGCAGGATGGGCAAAGAAGAGGACTGATCTATTCTGAGAGAACAAAAAATGAGTTTAATTGACAGTGTCAAGGCAGTTCCTCTGTGAAGTTAGGATTCTGAACAGGAGAGACACACTTACCTAACTGTAAGGTCCAGACAGAAATTTCTACCAAGTTCAATCTGTTTCATATTCTTGAGAGATTGGTCACATTCTCTCAAGAGCCCAATTTAGAACAGACTGAAAGTCAAGGGAGAGGTCATCTCTGTAAAAAATTTTCCCTTGCTTTTTTTCCAAAAACAAAATATTTGAACCCCGGGCCCAATTGCTCAGGGAATGGGCAGGCTTTTCATATTAGGTTCACCAGAAATAGTGCTAAATGAATACTCTTGGGAGGTCCGGTAAGAAAGTGACAGGTGGTTTATATATGTGGCCCTAAGTGTGGGGCACCCTCCAAACAAATATGGAAATAAGGAGAAACACAGAAGAGAAAACATTCAGTTTTCAGGGACTGCCTTGTGCCACAACAGAGGAGAGACTGTGAGGGCTTAAGGTATCTGGTTCCTCACTGCTCCACCTCTGATCCTCTCCCTCACTGTCCTGAGCTGGAGGCCATGACAGCAGCTTCACTGAGGGACATTCAACTCTCTGCTTCATACCCCCACTCACAGTCCTGATGTGTCAGCAAGCAATTTAAGACTATGAAAGACTCTCCTCTACAAATACATTAGTAGAGGAAAGGTATGATGGATGTAGCCATCAGCCATCAGATCCTTTCCATACTGGTCACAGTCTGGTACCCAGTAACTATTCGTTCATTCAAAACAGAAAATATACTCAGTTTGCTAGTTCTCTGATACAGTCCACCCACGCATCGTTGCAATGGATTTTTATTTTCTTTCTCATCTGTTTTCTTAATTGTGTATCTTCTTCAAGTACCCATGTGGAGGGTAAACATTTTCTCCATGAAACTATTCACTGTGGCAGTAGAATCAGGTAAGTTTCATCCACAAGGGCTTAGTTATCAAAGCACCAAAGGATATCATTAAATAACAGACTGCCTGTGGAAGTCACATGACATTCACCCCAAGGACTACACAACCAGTGACGTTTCTATAGACGATATTGTTGGTAAAGCTACTTCATCTTTCAGGAAAACCATTATTAACTTATCCCAGAACGCAAAAATTCCATTTTTGCTACAAAGTTATTATCCATCTCAGGAGGGTCACAAGTATATGTGCTAACATTTTACCATTAGAAATGTTTCCTATCAGTGATACCACGTTTTTCCAGATGGGTGGGCCAACAGCAATTCTGCCCTAAAACTGCTTTCTATCAGACTTCCAAGCAGTTTCTGATTATGGCCTTTAACAAAGTTTGCAACAATGGTGAATGCAGGTTTGTGCAGAAGTGTGTATACAAATACATTTGCAAATGGGTTTAGACTTTTGGGTGAAAGGGGCCTGAAGTCTTCTAAATAGGAAAATCTTCAAGTAAATCAGAACTGACTCAAGAGTGTGGAAAATGGTATGGGGCTCAGTGACCTTATATGAAACCACAGCCAGGCCACATTTTAACACTTCCCCACTCCCAGATTAATTTTAGGTCTGTCACCCTCTTCACCTTTGAAATTCTTTCCATTCAGCAAAATTCAGAAGAACAAATACATTTTGACTTCTGTTCCTGATACTTCCCTGTGTGCCTTGATGAAAAATAGTTTTAGTTTTCAGCCCTGCACCTGAAAGAGGTGGGGGTGTAATGAAATGAATTATGCCTCCTCTTTTCCCTGAAGCCCCAGGTTTTCCTAAGAGAACACCTAGACAACCCACGCCAGTACATTTAGGCCCGAGGGCTCCTCAAAACGGATGTAGTTGTCTGGTTTCTTGCAGAGGGTCAGTTTAGTTAGTCTCTTTTTAGATAAGCAGATCTGCATGTGAACGCTACCTTGGTGCGGGAGCCTGTCCTGGCTTTCTTCACCGGCGACGCCTCTGATCCCCGGGCAGGGCCTTGCAGTGGCGCCGCGCGTCCAGCAGATGGAGCCGCAGCTGAATTTTCGTGAGCCGCTCTCTACACGGAAGAAGAATCTGGAATAAACAGGAAGGGGATTTTTTTTTTTTAAAAGCATTCTGATTTTTAACATATATTGCCTTCTTCGTCAGGTCAGAGGCTCTTTTTATTTGACTAAGTTGACATGCATTTGAAATTTAAAAAATCAGTGATTACGCAATCCCCAATACAGGGTTTTTTGGTGTTTTTTTAGGATTTCCATTCTTTCGAGGGACCCAAAAAGCACGTTTTTAGTAGTATCAACTGACACAAGGGCATGGTGGTTCAGAAACGTCAGCAAACAGCAATGGCTAGAGAAACGCTACCGCAAGAAGACACGACAAAGAAGAGGACCCGGGCGGCCTCCTCAGGCCGCGGCGGAAGTGAGCTCCGCGAGGGGCGGGGTGGGGCGGTGGCCGCGGGCGCCGCGAAACACAGCGCCGCCTGCCGGTGAAAAGGGGGAGAGCGCGGAACTCGCCAGAGGCTGTGGCGTCGCTACCCAGTCGGCTTAGACCGAGCCCACATTCCGAAGCCCGTTGCACTCAGGATGCCGCGCGATATACCCCTTACCCAGCGAGACCGAAAGTGATGGGCAAAACTCGAGCAGCCTTTCTGTCGAGAATAGAAACGTGCAGGCCCGTTATGGCTTTGGGAAACAATGTTTCGAAGGGCTTGGCTGTTTTTAATGCTTCCTAAAGCCAGAAAGGATAATTGTTATTTAAGATAATCCCAAAGAAGAGGGAAAATAGAAACCCGATCGGAGCTCACTTTGATTTATCCCATTCTGCTTTCAGTTATTTACAAAATGTTATAAGTGGTTATCAGAATCAAATTGGAAAAAAACGGGCAAGACACTGGGTTTCAAGGTGAATGCACTTATCATTTCTCATAACGGCCCCTCATTTTTATTCCAGGACTGTTGCAGCGGTGTTTCTTGAGTCCCTCCTCCTCTCCCCACTTCCCTTTCTCTTCACTCATTTGACAGAAGCCTCCGCAATCATCTGCTTAGAACACGTCAGCATCATCCACTGGGAGAGAGTCGTGGCACCACCTTTCTCCCCCTATGGCTGAAGCCCAGAGAAAGAAGATGACAGGCTGCGCTTCTGCTCTCAAGCCGGCGCGATTGCTGGGAACTGTAACCTGCAAGATGATGCCAAAGGGCAGCTTCCCCTTTTTTAATGCTGCAAGAAACTTTATGTTGCCCTTCATTAGCTGATGCTTTCTCCCCTAGAGCCCTGTCCTTCAATTGCCCAAATGATGCGCTAAGTCCCTTCCACTCGCAGCAAAGATTCCATGCATTAAGTGTAAAAATCACCCTTTGCTGTTTTTCTTCCAGTAAGGGAGTAAAGACCCATAGGTGGACAGTGTCCTTTGGATTAGCCATGCTGTTTATTGGGTCCCTGTTCCTGACATGAAAATTCACACCTCTCATCGAGGTATAGCTGAAGGCATAAATTACAGGCTCTGGTTCAAAACAGAACCCTCTCCTTCACCCAGTAGCATCAGAAACACACTAATTAGGGACCTAATTAGAACACAAGGCTTCTTGAGGGTTCTGGAGAAGGAAGGTTGGGTCCCCAAGTCCTGTACTGATGACTTCGGCTGCAGTCACAACCTGGCTAGGTTCACAGCCTGGATCCAACCAGGTGAGCACTGAGAGCTCAGTGTTTGGAACACAAAGGAGAGCAATGAATATATAGTAACTTTGTGAATCAGGGACAAAATCCAAGAGGAAGCCTGGCATTCTGTTTATCAGCAGAGAAAGGGAAGTAAAGGAGGGAATGTCTCCTTAAGTGTTACTATGTTACGAAAGTGTCCTTCAGGGAGAGGATCCATGAACAGGGAAGCTGATAACACTAATGCTGTGCAGGTAGGTCTCCCCACATCTCCAGGACTGCTGAACCAAGTGTAATGGGGAGGGATGCAGCTCTGTGCCTTTCCGGCTGCAATCCTCAGAGGGAGTTGGCTCAGACAAGGCAAAGCAGCTTCTCCCTTGGTTCTCTTTGTTCTTCCTTGGAAAACAGGCTCTCTCTCAAGTCTCATACACCAGCTGCTTTCGCCTCTTGTACAAGGGCAAAATAAAGTAATCTCCAGTAATTATTTGGACAGCATTCTGGAGCCCTGAACTCTGTGGAAATGCAGGACCAAATTATTTTTAGAATTCTAATGTGCTATAAATTTTTATTCTGCGTTTCTAGGCAAAAATTTCAGAGAGGGGCCCCTCTTCATCAAATAAAAATAAAAATACCGCCTTCAAAAGGGGTAATGGAGGCAGAGGGCTTTGAATCCCACTTAACCTAATAACTACATGTCCTGCACCTTATGCTTCAGAATCTCTTTCTCACAGGGGTTATGATTTAACGAGCAAATTCTTTGTCTGCTAAGAAATCCCTTCAGCAGGAAAAGGGCTCTCTGACAAACCACACCTTTTTATACCATAAATGACTTCTTTCTAGTAAGAATGATTTAACATAGCTCTTTTCAAAGTAAAAACATTCAGAATTTTCTATCCCAGATTTAAGCATGGAATTAAGACAAAGAGTGCTTGGCTTAGAAATACGCAGGCCACTCCCCAAGCCCTCAGAGCATCTGCTGCCTGGACTGATTATTAAATCAAAAGCCACACATGGCTTCTGTGCTTGACAGCTGAGGTGGCCAGTGTGGGCTGGCTGGAATGGGTTCACATGCACAACAGAAAATGGGCTCTGTGTGTCAAGAGAAAGCTTACTGGGCTGAGAAGGGCTAGGGTGATGTTTGGAAATACTGTCAGTTTACTTCTTGGGAATCCCCCCACCCCAAAGTAAGTACTTCCAGTCCCTTTATGTGGCATCCTCAGGCTCTTTACTACAGTTCCTACTTTTGGGGGGACTTTATCTGCTCACTAAATATTGGCTATTTGGTCCAGACTAACAGAAAATCTGCATGTTTTTACTCAGTCAAGACCGGCTGAGGAGAGAGCAGCTCCTCTCTGCCAGTTCCTGGTGACTTCATTCTTTCTAGCACTCTCAAGAGGAAGTGAGAGCAACCCCCAGGCAGGAAACCGCCCTGCATTAGCTGCTAATTTAAGGGTTCAGGTTCTACAGGTGAGGTCCAGATGAGCTTCTAAAATAATTCTGAAGCTAGATAAGGAACAAATAAGCAGGTGTTATGGGAGTATATATACCTTTGTAATTAACAAAAATTTTTGATAAAGTAGTCACTGGGCATGTATATTCATACTACTATCCTGTATTTATATTATTATCTGTTACCCAGACAGCATATTACAGAATGCCTTTCATCGGACAGGTCCCTTCCTGTGTTAAGCTGGCATATTAAGGCACTCCAACTTAATAGCCAGAAGCATCTGGAGGGCAAGAGCCCTGTCATGCCCGCGCCCCTTCTTTACGTTTCACACAGTACCCAACAGAGTATTTGACACTCACTAGGTGCTCAGGAAAGAGCTGCTTTAAGGAAAAAACAACAAGGGGGCCTGGGTGGCTCAGTCATTAAACGTCTGCCTTCCACTCAGGTCATGATCCCAGGGTCTGGGATCGAGCCCCGCATTGGGGGTCCCTGCTCAGCAGGAAGCCTGCTTCTCCCTCTCCCACTCCCCCTTGCTTGTGTTCCCTCTCTCGCTGTTGTCTCTCTCTGTCAAATAAATAAAGTCTTTAAAAAAAAAAAGAAAAGAAGAAAACAGACTATGGACTAAAGGGACGATGAATGGCTGTGCTTTAATCCTGAGATTAGTCCTGCCTTTGTTGTCATGTCTGAGGAGACTGGAGAGACTGGAGAGTGCAGACTGCAGAGTGCTACTGCATCCAAAGAAAACAGAAGTGGAGAGAGAAATCGCAGCTTCTCTGGCTGATATGCCATAAACGTACTTTACATACATTATCTCATTTACACTCCACCACAGGCCAAGTTTACTATTACTACTGCCCTTATTTTACATATCACAAAACATTACCTGAGACACACAACTAGCAAACAGCCTCATGGGGACTTGAGTCCAGAGAGAAGTCAGCGTTCGGAAGCTACACCTTTAGGCGCAGTCATGCTTCAGAATATCTAATAACTGCGTTTATAGCTCCATTCTCTAACTAACTACCCTTCTTGGGAGAACTGCCTCGCGACATAATATCTGAGGTGAGAGGGAAAGAGGAAGAGGGTAATAAACACAATTCATAACTGACATGTCTCCATCTTCATGGTTTTAATGTTCTTTTCTGTGTGTTAACTCACTTAATCCTTCCAGCTCTCTGTCAAGTATGTTACTATTCTCTCTTCTAGATAAGGAATGTATCTCTGGAGAACAGTTGGGTTTAAAACAACAACAACAGGGGCACCTGGGTGGCTCAGTCATTAAGCGTCTGCCTTTGGCTCAGGCTATGATCCCAAGGCCCTGGGATCCAGCCCGGCATCAGGCTTCCTGCTTGTTGGGGAGTCTGCTTCTCCCTCTCGCATTCCCCTTGCTTGTGTTCCCTCTCTCGCTGTGACTCTGTCAAATAAATAAAATCTTTAAACAACAACATGCTTAAATTCCGAGGCTGAGAAGTAGCAAATGTACTGATAGGTAATACCAGGCCTGCCTTGGCCTCTCACCTCAGCCCAGAGTGAGGGTGTAGGGGCTTCCTAGGATCCCTTCCTTTCTTCCTTATTAACGCTCCATGAGCCATAAAGCTTAGGTCTGTCTCTACCTGCGCCGTAAATCCAAATATGGTTGACATGATGTGCCACTAAGTCATTTCAAAAGCAGAAGCAAGGTAGAGACGAAACAGAGTGACAATGCATGGAATGCTACATAACAATTAAAAAGAATGAATTACATTGAAACATACCGCCATGAAGTGATCTCCACAGGCATAGTAAGTTGACAAAAATAATAAGAGCAGGGGCGCCTGGGTGGCTCAGTCGTTAAGCGTCTGCCTTCGGCTCAGGTCATGATCCCGGGGTGCTGGGATTGAGTCCCGCATCGGGATTACTGCTGGGTGGGAAGCGTGCTTCTCCCTCTCCCACTCCCCCTGTTCATGTTCCCTCTCTGTGTCTCTCTCCGTCAAATAAATAAACAAAATATTAAAAAAAAAAAACCTGCTTTAAAAGAATAAGAGCAAACTGCAGAATAAAAAAATACAGCATGGTACCATGTATATTTTTAAAAAGACACAAAACAATATGTTACACACACACACACACCTATGCAAACACACACCGCAAACAGTTGGTTCTACCCCAAACTGATAGCTGATTTCCCTGGGGAAAGGACAAGGCCTGGGGTGAGGTGGGTAGCCCCGGCAGACTTTATTTTTTTACCAGATAATTTATTCAAATAACGTGTATGTAAAAGAGAGAGGGGAAAAAAAGGAAAGCAGAAAAGAAACAAGTGTCGCTGCTGGAAAAGGAAGGATAGCAACACACAGTAAAGTACCGTAAGTGGTAGGAAATCTTTCAGACAAAAATCCACTGCCTTGCTCATGTGCATAAGAGACCAGAGGACGAGCAGAGATTTCTCATGTTGGCATTATTATTATGAATTCGGTGAGTTTTAAGATGCAATATCTCCTAACTCTACCAGAAACACAGCGCTGAGAAGTACGTTAGACCTGGAGCCAGACAGCTGAAGGTCAAGGCCTGGCTCTGCGTTTCTCTGTAAACTTGGGCTAATTTCTCAAGGCCATAGTGTCCTTATCTGCAGGGTGAAGACAACAGTAATATACTTCACAGGATGCTTCGAGGATTGAGATAATACCCAGGAAAGAATAGTAAAATCATGCAGACTGAGACTAAGAACTTATAAATTATGTTTGTGTTGACTGTCTTCCCATTCTTTCCCTCCCACTTCAGAGAATTATGTTTTCTCACACCTTTAAGTATGCCCCACACTGAGGCAGAATTAAATGAACAAGCCATCAGTCTTCAATATAATATTTGCTGATCACAGGTCTCCATTATTTGAGGTTAGATTATGAACATGCCTAGCTTTTAAGCTTCAATAGCCTACATTCATGTACTTATTTGAAGGAATATATTCATTTGATTCATGTATACAACATAACCTTTTCCTGTGAAACCTACTTTTGATGCAAGAACTAAAATACCCAAATCAGAGAGACCATTTAAAGTACAAGCCAAAAAAATCATTAAAAAAATTTTTTTTGCACCTTAAGTGTGCTTATCTGTGGTCCTACTAAAATTCCAAGCTGTTCTGAAATTTTCAGAATCCAACTACAAGCCTTATAAGAAAAGGGGTTTCAAAAATAATCAAAGAAACACTGGTACCACCAATATAATCAGACACAAAAGAGAAACATGAGCAGATGAGTAAATATCAGTCGCGCACACACAGCACCATGCCGACCACGCAGGATGGAACTAGGTTCAATCACAGCCTCACCTTGGAAACAGAGCCAGGTGCTCGACTGTTGCCGGATGTGCCTGTGTTAAACAGCGCAGGGACCTGCAGATTTCTGGTGAAGCAAAGAAGAATCCAGTTTAAGTTGTTTCGCAGTTTGAGTTCGGAAAGGATCCATTTGAAGGAACCAATTCCAGGCACACAAAGCACACATCCCTCCCGGGCTGGGCTCCTCCACCCCATTCAACCGGGCTGTCAGTTTCGAGCTGGGCGCCCATTGTTCACTTTGTTCTACTCTAATTAGACTTGACAGATTGCTCTTTCTGGCTAGCCTGGCTATTGCCAAGATCGGAGAGAAGAGGTAAGGCTGACCTTGTCACTGTGCCCTTGGGATCAGGGCCCCACCCCCCACTCTACTCCACCAACACTGAAATGTATGAAATGTACACCTCCCACCTCAACTCCCCCCACCGCCAAGCTCGGATCTGTTCCCCTTCTCCTCCAACCCCTGGCAGTCCCATTGCCACGGACTTGTGAGATTCAAACCCTCATTGTCTGCAGAAGGGGAATACGTGTGCTCTAATATTTTTCATATTAATACTCTGACCCTTAGTTGTTGTTGTTTTTTCTTCAGATCTGGTGGGGAAAAACCAGACCAACTTTTCTGAAGGGAAAGATACTGCAGTTCTGCCCTGGAGCCCAGAAATATTGGTTGCTTAATGAAACAGATCTCTGGAAGGATTCAGGCCCTGACACGACCTGCACGGGTCTGAAGCAAATCCCTGGCCCGGCGGCCCTCAGTGTCCATATCTGTAAAATGCCATCAATACTTCTTTTTTTTTTTTTAAAGATTTTTATTTATTTGACAGACAGAGATCACAAGTAGGCAGAGAGGCAGGCAGAGAGAGAGGAAGGGAAGCAGGCTTCCCTCCGAGCAGAGAGCCCGATGCAATGCGGGGCTCGATCCCAGGACGCTGGGATCATGACCTGAGCTGAAGCCAGAGGCTTTAACCCACTGAGCCACCCAGGTGCCCCAGCCATCAATACTTCTTGAACCTCTGTCATATCAAAAACAGGTTAGGCTGGTGTTAAATAAAAATTAGACCATAAAATGGTAGAGCTGGAAATGATCTTAGACATCATCTAGTCCAGTATCTTCACCTGGAAGATTATTATAAAAAACAGAGGACAAAGAAGGAGGGGCCATGCACAGGGTCATGAAATTAGTTCTTAAATTTTAAACACCTGGCGCTGAACAACAGCTTGCTAATTAGCTTTGTCTCTAACCTGCCATTTCCCAGTTTATCCTATGCTTGATAACAAATCATGTTGGCCAGGAAGGCAACTTGCTTTCTCTGAGGAAGGAATTCTCCTCACCCAAGGATTATGTTTTCAGAAAGGCTTCCCTTTACTGAGAATCCAACGGTCCTGTAATAAATAGATCCTGACTCACCACATGGCTCTTACTGGGGTGCAGGATGGAACTCGACAGACATGGGGTCGGGACCCTCCTCTCAAATAGGAGTGACCCCCTCCTTGACCTAAGTCTGGCTGTGCCTGTTGCCTCAAGGGCTGTGAGCAGGAGAGACTGTTAGAAATTCCTCCTTGGGGGCACCTGGGTGGCTCAGTGGGTCGGGGCCTCTGCCTTCAGTCGTGGTCCTGGGGTCCCGGGATCGAGCCCCATGTCGGGATCTCTGCTCAGAGGGAAGCCTGCTTCCTCCTCTCTCTCTGCCTGCCTCTCTGCCTACTTGTGGTCTCTGTCTGTCAAATAAATAAATAAAATCTTTGAAAAAAAAAACTCCTTGGAACAAATCTAGTGTTTCCTAGTTGGCAATGTAAACTCACTCTTTATGGTTCACACACCTATCCCCAAGTATTTATTAAAACCCATTTTTGTGTTAAGTCCCTGAAAGCTGGCAAGACTGGTACAATGACTAGGATCCAGCCTCTAGGAGTCTCAGAAGGAGCCAGCAGTGTAAACACTGATGTGTGTGGGAGCCTTGAGGGACGAGGGTGGAAGGAGGAGACAGTCAATTCTCCTTGACAGGGGTTTAAAGAATTTAAACACTTAATAGAGAAAAAAAAAATAAAAATAAAATTTTTAAAAAGTCATAAAGGAGATGATAACTAGAGCTAAAACTTTAGGAAATGAAGGCTATTTTCCAGGTGGAAGCAAGGAAAGTACGTGGCATTCAGACAGAGAGTGAGCCCGTTGTTTGAGGGGCGGGGGGATGTTTCTGGCCTGCATAGTATGAGAAAGCATCAACTAAAGATGAGACTGGGCACTTAGGTAGACATCAGTGAAAAAACACTATATCACAGAGGAAGAAGTTTGGATTTTATTGTAGCAATTCAGGAGAACCACTGAAAAGTTCCAAGCAGGGAAATAACACCATTCTGATTGCATTTTATAAAGATGGTGTTGATGGCAGTGGGGAAGACAGATTGGGGGAGGACTGGGAAGGAGCAAGACCCAAGGCAAAGAGACTTAACAACACAACTGCAACAGTTTAGGTGACATGAGACAGTTGACTCAGTCAGCGGGAAGAATCAAGGGAGGGCAATGTTTTAGTTTTTGTTTCCAAGAGACTTCAATCACTTTGGATCCTGACTCGACTAGATCAACTGTAAAGAGAAAATGTGGAAGACAAATAGAGTATTAGATAATATTAAGGTATTCTTGTGCATTTTATTAGGTGTGATAATGTTACCTTGAACAAAGCAGCATACTGAAGGGTTTAATGGGTGAGATAGCATGATGTCTGGATTTGCACTAAAACACTGTAGAAATAATAGATGAAGTAACTATGAAGAAAAGTTAATAATTATTAAATCCACATGATGGATATGTCAGGGTCCATTATGCTCTATATATATTTGAAAATTGTCAAAATGAGGGGCACCTGCATGGCTCAGTCATTAGGCATCTGCCTTTGGCTCAGGTCATGATCCCAGAGTCCTGGGATAGACTCCTGCATTGGGCTCCCTTTTCGGTGAGAGAGGCCATCTTCTCCCTCTCCTACTCTCCCTGCTTGTGTTCCTTTTCTCACTGTCACTCTCTCTGCCAAATAAATAAATAAAATCTTTTTAAAAAATTATCAAAATGAAAATCTAATATATTAGGCAAAGGAAAATGAGATCCCAAATTAAAGAAATTAGAGTAAAAATGGAGAGGAGAGAGCTGTAAGAGATAGCTTAAAGGTAGAATTAACAATGCTCAGTGACTGGTTAAAAGTGGTTACTGAGGGTTTTTGTTGTTGTTGTTGTTTTGAGAGAGAGAGAGAGAGAGAGCGAGCACTGAGCTGGGAGGAGAGAGAGAAGCAGTCTCCCCACGAGCAAGAAGCCCGATGGGGGGCTCAATCCCATGATCCTGGGAACATGACCTGAGCCGAAGGCAGAGAGTCAACTCACTGAGCCACCCAGGCACCCCCAAAAGTGGTTATTGAAACTGAAGAGTTGGCATGACTTCCAGGCTTTTGCTTGGGAGCCTGGGGAGACAGGAAAGAACCTACTCTTTCAGGCATGAGGAATTGGAGTTTCAGAGAAACACTGAGTTAGTGCTGTCCAGTAGGCAGTTGGACACATAGATCTAAAGATCAGGAGAGAAGCTACAGCTGGGGGTGTGAATTTGTGAGCTGTCACTCACCAACACTCGGGTAGTGATTCAAACAACTGGGAGAGCATGGTGGACGAGAAGGTCAGATGGCTGAGGAAGAAGCCCAAGGCACACTTACATTTAAGAAGTGGGGAGAGGGGGGCGCCTGGGTGGCTCAGTGGGTTAAGCCGCTGCCTTCGGCTCAGGTCATGGTCTCAGGGTCCTGGAATCAAGTCCCGCATCGGGCTCTCTGCTCAGCGGGGAGCCTGCTTCTCCCTCTGTCTCTGCCTGCCTCTCTGCCTACTTGTAATCTGTTTCTGTCAAATAAATAAATAAAATCTTAAAAAAAAAAAAAAAAGAAGTGGGGAGAGGAAGAACTTTCAGAAAAGAAGAATGGCCAGAGGATAAGTATGAGAAGAAACAAGAAAAACTATAATGTCTGGAGAATCTGTCAAGAAATAAGGGGTCAACAGAATCAAATACCCCAAGTTAAAATGTGAAACCCATTGGATTTAGCATCAAAGTGACAACGGCCAAAGAACTTTCAAGAGAAAGTAATGTGTTGAAAAGTGAATCGGGAGAGTAAATGAAGTCTGAAGGATGGGGGGAGGGCTGGATTGCATGGTCCTCACAGGAGGAGAGGGTTGCCTAGAAATGGTTTGCAAATAGGCAAGCTCTAGGCCCAATCAAACCTTTGCTCAATGGGGTTCAGTAGAAGTGGATTCCTGAGAGGAAAAAAAGAACAAGTCTTAGTTAAAGCGAGGAGGAGGAGAGTGCATTCTATAAAGAGATTAAGCATTAAAAAAAGAAAAAAGAATAGAGGGGACAGTTCAATGAAACAAAGATCCCAGAGGGCACTGTGGAGAGAGTTTACGAGGTCAGCAGTGTCTGAGAGTCACGAGGGCAGAAGGGGATTCTTTTGACCTCTGGCTGGTGTGTCTTAGCAACCTCTTCAGTGATTCCCCAAATACAATGCTCTCCACTCCACACCATCTTGCAGGTAGCAAATCTGGAAAATGCTTATAGAGCTTGACCTTGATCATGTCAAACCTTTGCCCCAGAACTTTTATTAGCCCCAATACCTATTGCATTAGGTATTAGGTATAATATAGCCTTCCATAATCTGACCCCAACCTGCTTTCTTCAGCCTGATCTTTTTGGGTTTGTTTGTTTTTATTTGTTTTGTCTTCCTTTTCATGAACCTTCCTTCCAAAATGCCAGGCTACTCACTATTCTCTGAATATATTAATTACTTAAAATATTATAGAAAAAGGTCTGAGAAGGGTCTAACATGTGACAGCATTCAACAGATGTTCGTTTTTGGATACTAACCTATTTATCATTCCCCTTTAGCCATTTCATGCAGTTCTCTTTTCCCCAAAGTGTCTTTCCACCTTCCTTTATGTTACAGGGAAAGATTCAGATCAGTCATCTCTTCTGGGAAGCCTTCCCTGGGTCTGCAGCACACCACCTCTCCACCTCTCTTGACACTCAGCCTATTTGGATCTGCTTAAATGTGTTTCTCTCATTAGAATATAAGTTTCCAGAAGGCCGAAGGAATATATGTATATTTTACATATTTAGAGCATCAATACATTGCACAGTGCATGGCATTCTACATACCAAAAAAAAAGTGTTGAAAGAACTTTGCTCCCTTTCCTCTGTTTCCTCTGTTTTTCTTTTCTTTTTTTCCTTTTCTCTTTTTTAAAACTGCCTTTTTACATGCCGTATGGTATGGTTTCTTATATGATAGCCTCACTCTGTTTTTGCATGGCAGTGGACATTGTTTTTGTCACCCCAGGGCCCCTTCCTGTTCTTCTAGCAACAGGATCGGAATTCTCTGCTCTTAGTCTTTGTGATTCAGATGCAACCCCCCCACCCCCAACCCCTGGGATCAGGGTGGAGGACAAGTCACGGGTGTCTAAATTAGCCAGTTATTGTCCCATTCCTATGGCCTTCCTGACTGGTTTGAGTGAGCATATGCTCACTCAAAGATTAAAGTCCTGAGATCTACTTTAATTGGAAAGCCTTCCAATTAAAGTAGATCTCAGGACTTTAATCTTCAGAGTTAGTGGAAGAGGGGTGCGCGCTCTCTCTCTCCCTCTCTCTGCTGGACATGGAGTCAGTAGGGTGCAAGACTGCTGTTTGAGAATGAACATAATACTTGGAGAGAAGACAACCAAGAGAAAGAGAGAAACAATTCTGGTGATGGAAGCAGAACTGAATTCAGCTATGCTTTGAAAGGAAACTATTGCTTGTCCATTTGCATTGGGTTTTCTGTTATTTGCAGCAAAACCATCTATTTTTTTAATTTTTTAATTTTTTTAAAAATTTATTTATTTGTTAGAGAGAGAGAGAGCGAGCGAGCACAGGCAGACAGAGTGGCAGGCAGAGGCAGATGGAGAAGCAGACTCCCCGCCGAGCAAGGAGCCCGATGTGGGACTCGATCCCAGGACGCCGGGATCATGACCCGAGCCGAAGGCAGCCGCCCAACCAACTGAGCCACCCAGGCGTCCCACATCTATTTTTTTTTTAAAAGATTTTATTTATTTACTTGTGAGAAAACGAGCACAAACAGGGGGAGGGGCAGAGGGTGAAGCAGGCCCCTGCTGAGCAGGGAGCCCAACACTGCTCTCCATCCCAGGACCCTGGGATCATGACTCGGGCCGAAGGCAGACACTTAACCTACTGAGCCACCCAGATGCCCCATCAATAAAACCATCTTAACTGATAGAATATTTACGTATAACTGATTTATGTAACTGATATAATAATTATTTATATTCTGTATCTAGTACATTGTTTGACACATGAGACTCTTAACAAATGTGTTTAGTTGATAAGTAAGTCATTGTGAGGTACAGCAGTTACTGATTTCTATAGGGCAACTTGGCAATATGTATTTACAACCTTAAAAAAGACCATTCTTCTGGGTGCGCCTGGGTGGCTCAGTGGGTTAAAGCCTCTGCCTTCGGCTCAGATCATGATCCCAGGGTCCTGGGATTGAGCCCCTCTCTACTCGGCGGGGAGCCTGCTTCCTCCTCTCTCTCTGCCTGCCTCTCTGCCTACTTGTGATCTCTGTCAAATAAATAAATAAAATCTTGAAAAAAAAAGATCATTCTTCTGGAGATGGATGGTGGTGACAGCGACACACCACGTGAATATACTTAATGGCACTGAAAGATGGTAAACTTTATGTTACATATTTTACCACAATAAAAAAGAATAAAAGACAAAAAAAATCATTAGACTAGAAATAAAGCCTAACAGACCAGTTAACAAATGAAAACATAGGGACAGGAAAGCTTGTTGTACTGTACCAGTAAAACGAGTAATCATTCTCTACTTCTGGAAAATTCATCATAGGGAGATAGATAAATATATAAAGTTGGTTTATCTGAGCATTATTGGTAACCTCAGTAGAAACTGGGTGCTAAAATCATGATATATTCAAAGAATGGGATATTATACAGTCATTAAATTGATAAAGTTAGATTCATACACGACTTTGGAACATATGTATCAGAATGCCAGAAATATTAGAATTATATTAATGTCAAATAGTTTCACAAAAATAAGGCAAGACTTCTTATAAGATTTATGAATTGGAGCCAAATGATTGGATGGAAGAACATTATTCAGTAAGTGGTGGGAAGTAAACTGCTCACTCAGAAAGAAGTCACTGTACATCATTGAATATCAGATACCACTGGTTGTAAGACACTTGCTGAGTTCAGAGATGTTAAAATGTGAAAAAGTATATATCTAGAATTGGCCAAATATAATATGTTTAGGGGCAGAAATTTATACATGTTGGTGACTGGAATGAAGGAAAGGGGACATGAAAATCATTAGATGAAGTGAACCTAAGAAGGGAAGGGTTGGGGCACCTGGGTGGCTCAGTTGGTTAAGCATCTGGCTCTGGCTAGGATTCTTCGTGATCCTGGGGTCCTGGCATCAAGCCCTGCATCGTCTACCCCTCACTCTTCTGTTCCCCCTGCTTGTGCTCTCTCGCTCTCTCTGTCAAAAAAATAAATAAAATCATGGGGCGCCTGGGTGGCTCAGTGGTTTAAAGCCTCTGCCTTCGGCTCAGGTCATGATCTCAGAGTCCTGGGATTGAGCCCCACGTTGGCCTCTCTGCTCAGCAGGGAACCATCCTCCCCGCCCCCCTGCCTGCTTCTCTGCCTACTTGTGATCTCTGTCTGTCAAATAAATAAAATCTTTAAATAAATAAATAAATAAATAAATAAAATCAATCTTAAAAAAAAAAAGAGAGGGGAACTGTTTTTAGGTCAATAGAATAAAATTATTTTATACTAAGTTAAAAAGAAGTAAATTGAAAGACTTTGAGGAGAGGTATAAGATGGCCACAAAAGCATGCACTGAAGGTTAATTTTGTAACTAAACTAAAGGAAAAAAGCAACTATCCCTGCTAATTTGGATGCTGTACAATAGGTAATAATAAGTGTTAGCTCATTTACATTTGTGAGGTTTCTTTCTCTACTTTGTCTCAGGTAGAGACCAGGCTTTGATTTTTTTTTTTCCTAGATTTTATTTTTGAGGTGCCTAGTTGAGGTGGTTCAGTCTGTTAAAGTTCTGACCCTTGGTTTTGCCTCAGGTCATGATCTCCTGGGATTGAGCCCTGAGACGGGCTCCATGCTCAGTGGGCAGTCTGCCGGAAGGTTCTCTCCCTCTTCCCCTCTCCCAGCTCACTCGGGTGCCTGTGCGCTCTCGCACTCTCTCTCTGTCTCTCTCCATTTAAAATAAATGAATCAGTCTTTTAAAATATATATTTTATTTTTAAGTAATCTCTACACCCAACATGGGGCTTGAACTTAGAACCCCAAGATCAAGTCACATGTTCCACCTACTGAGCCAGCTGTGCACCCCTGCTAAGCTTGTAATTTTAGCTTCCCCTTCCCCTGTTTTAAGAAGGGGTTTGGCAGCTGAAGAGAGATAAAAAGTCATGGAAGTAACAAATTGCTAGTACTTGAGAAGAAGGCTCAAAAGTCTACATTTTTCATTAACAGAATACAGGGAAACCAAGACTTCCCCTAGAGTGTTCTGTATCTCCTCCCATGTTGTTAAAAACTTTCAGTAAGCATTACTCTGTCATTAAACTCAACTACTTCTATCCAAGCAGTCTCACAAGTTAGGAATTTGACCAGCTGTCCATGGGGAAGTGGACTAAAAAAATGTCAAGCATCTTCTCTATCTCTCTCTCTCACATACACACCCTACACATTCACAGATTTCAGTGCTTAGCAATACACCACATATATGCTATTTATTCACATGGCTTGTTCCTTATTTTCGGTTATTTCTGTCCTCCGTAAAGTGGGAAGCATTGGGGAAGGCCAATTACTCTTAGTTATTGCTGTGACTCACAGTGAGTTCAAGTCAGGCACCCAGGATCACAGCCACCAGCGGCAGCTGCACCCATAGCCTCATCGGAGTTGCCCCATTTGAAGTAATGACTGATCACAGACAAAAGACCTTGACCAAGAGCCACAGGTATGGCTCTAGGCAAAAATGCCTTGGTAAACAATTTTACCTCAGAATGTAAGATTTACTAGGAAAACTAAAATACACATCAGCCCTGTAGTTCCTAACCTTTGATAAACAATACATTTACCTTAGGAGTTTTGAAATATCGCAGGGTAAGGTCCCAGGGTTGTATATTTTTCAAAAAAGCTTCACAGGCAATTGTGGGGCATTCAAAGCTGAGAATCACTGTTCAAATCCCATTCCTTTCATTTTACAGGCTGTAACCCGGGGCCCAAAGAGGTTGTTGGCTTGCCCCAGATCACACACCTAGTTAAAAACAGAATCGAGACTAGAACTCAAACCTCCTGATTTCTGGCCTAGGGTCTTTCTTCTTACACCAGCATCCTGCCCCATTGATCATTTCTAAATTTTTCCTATTATTCCTTCCTAATATATTTGAAAATGTATAATCCAACCACTGGCCATTTTAATAACAAAATCATGGAGTTGCAAAATCTAGCATTCAGGATAGAAGCCAGTCACAAAAGACTGTATATGATATGATTTCACTTACATGAAATGTCCAGAACAGGCAACCCCACAGAGATGGCAGTAGGTTAATAGATCACCAGGAGCTGCGGGGATAGGGTTCAAATAGGGGCAGGATTTCTTTCTGCGGTGATGAAAATGTTCTACACTTAATTGTGGTGATGGTTGCCCAACTCCGTGAATATACTAAAAGCCACTGAATCATACTACTTTCAAAAGGGGAGTTGTATGGTATGTGAATTATATCTCAATAAAGCTGTTAAAAACCTAGCACTAACTTCTCACTGGATTCTGAAAGATAATTACATTCTTTTTTTTTTACTTATTTCATTCACCAACATTTCTCTAAAATTATAAGCAGTCTCCAGATGGGTTTTTTCCTTAAATTTAGGTTATCCCTATTTAGGTCCATTTCCCAGTGTGCTGTACCCCCAACAACAGATTAATCTTCCTAGAGCTTGTATGGTATTCGGGATCCTTGTCCTTCAAAGTGTCAGACTCCGTGCCTTTGCCAAGATCATTCCCTCCACAGAGAAGGCTAATCTGTGTGTTCAGGGCCTACCTAGGTCAGATGCCCCCTCCTCAAGGGTCTTCCTCCCACCACACTGGGAGCGTTCTGCCTTCCAGGGTATAAAATTCTGACCCAATGTTTTGATAACATGTAACAAAGCTCAACAGCCTTCTAGCCTGGGCTCTGGGCCTTTACCACCTGCCAGTGGTCCTTCACTAATTTCATTTTCCTTCCTGTAGCACCCTTGTCTAGCACCAAATTCTGTGTTGGTTGTTTTGTTTGTTGCTTTCTTCTGCCCATTATGCTATCCTTCCCCTGCTCTTTTTCCCACCTCCTCACTCCTACCCCCCCTTTTTATAAAGATTTTATTTATTTATTTATTTGACAGAGAAAGAGAGAGTAAAAGCAGGGGAGCAGCAGGCAGAGGGAGAGGGAGAAGCAGACTCCCCGCTGAGCAGGGAGATGATGTGGGGCTCAGTCCCAGGACCCTGGGATCATGACCTGAGCCAAAGGCAGAAGCTCAACCAGCTGAGCCACCCAGGCGCCCCTCCCACACCCCTTTCTACCTCTGCCTTTCATTCCTGCCTAACTCTTGTTAAATATTCGGGACTCTGGAAACATACCATCTCTTCCGGAAAGGCCTCTGACACCTCCCCTCATCATTAGAATGATGGCCAAACTAAAGTAATGGCAAGGAAGTGTAGAAAAACAGACACATTTGAAAAGTCTTAAGGAGGCAGAATTGGTAGAAGTTGCCGGTGTGAAATAAATGCAAACATAAATCATAAGGACCAAATAGAATTAACACTGAACAGGAGAATAAGAACTGGTAATAATTTAGAGCAATTTCATATGTTTTTCCAAGCTTTATATCATCTGCAGTTTTAATAAGATGATTCTCTCTGTCCTGCCAAGCACATCTTCCTTTTAAACGTCTCTTTTCTAATATTGCTTTATTGATCCAGAGTCTTTAATGACTCTGTCCTTGCTAATGCACCAAGCCTAAACTCTGCTTGCTTTAAAGGCTCTTACAGCTGGATCAGCCCCTCCCATCAGCTCCACCTGGCTGTGGTCCAGCCGGCTGCCTCATCCTCACTGCACAGATCTTGCTCACTCCCCCTTCTAGCACTCTGTCTACCTTCTTGCCTGAGGTAGTCCTATCCCCACGCACATCTCAGGGACCATTCAATGCTCAGCTTCATGAAATCCTGCCTCCCTGGTCCATGCCTCCCTGTGCCCTCTGATCTCCTGAAGCATTCATAGTTAACAGCATCCAATTTAGCATTTAATTATATATGTGCATCTAACATAATTTACTATTGTTTTAATGTGTGTTAGTCATGTTTCCCCCAACTAGATTATAAATTTATTGGGGGGGTAGGAACCATCATTTATCCTTGTTTATAAGTTCTGGAAGCAGATTGTGCTCAAATCCTGGCTCTCCTGCTTGCCAGCTATGGGACACCAGGCAAATGGCTTACCTTCTCTATGCCTTAGTTACTAAAATTTAAAATGGAGCTAATAAAAATACCTATCTCCATAGGAGTGGCTATACGGCTAGATGCAACAACTCATACACAGTGCTCAGCAGATACCTGGCACATTATAAGAACTCAGTAAACATTAGCTAATACTGTTACCCCCACATTGCTTAGCATATCATCGAACACTGAATACATGCCCCCAAATCAAGTTTTGCTGATTTAGTGGGTTAGACATAAATCTCTTTAATATGTCTAGGAGATTCAGAATCTCTTGAGACTCGAAAGTGTGTATTTGTACGGACAATAATTATTTTTAAACATTTATCAACATAATGTTACCTCCCAAATTTGGGAGAGCATCTTATCATTGTCCTGCGTGTATTCCCTTGCCTGGGTCCTGGTGTCCAGATGAAGAAATCAAGAGGCTAATCTCCCCCATCTCCCAAGGAAACAGGGAATGAACATCCAATGGCAAGATTGACCTCAGATGCCTGGAGTATTCTGGGGGCCAAGTACCCATCATCCTCTAAGAATCCATACTAGAGGCCCCATATATATAGTTTTCTCGTTTTGGTTGTGTACACTGCAAGGAAACAAGCATAGAAATGTCTGTATTGGCCTGTTGGTAGCTGAGGCGACAGTATGTCTAGTGGAGTGCAAGACAATGATAAAGGTGAGAAGAAGGTAATTAAAGACCCGAGGCTGAGCTGTAGACACATACTGTTATTATATTTTATATTATACCAATTATGAGGCATGGCCCTCCCCCCAAATATTCAAACTAAACAGCTTCAACCAGCTTATTTGGAAGACCCAAAGTCCCATGGGCTGCACCCTGGTGAAATCCTTGGGTCTCATGGTACTGGGGAGAAAAAAGCACTGCTGGAGGGGAGGAACGGGAAAATACAGCAGCTGATACTACGGGATGGTCGTGAGCCACGTGTAGGATCCATACCATAAAAGATCATAAATCGTGAATTGCATTATAAAGCAATTCTTTGGGGTTTTTATTCCCTTTTCACATGTAAGTTTCATATTTTCCAAATGAAAGACTTGAGATCTTTCAAATGGAAGATCCTTCAAATGAAAAATGAATTGGTTGAAAAGCATAGTTGATTTGCTTTACATTGTGAAGATACAAGACACAGAGGCTAGAAGGAAGTTGCACTGAATCACAATCCCAACAGCTGACTATTCCCTTTGTCCTCTTAAAGTGATGAATGAGAGGTCAAAGCTATCAGGTGGGAATCAGATGCAGACATGGTGGGAAGCCAAGGGTGTCGTGAGAACAGTGAGTACACCTAGCTTCCAGCCTGTTTCTGCCATCACCTGGCTCTGCCTCTTTGGACAAGTCATTTCACTTTTCTGGTCCAAGGTTTCTCAACAGTGAGATGACCAGTGAGAGACAGGAAGATCATCTCTAAAGCTCCTCCCAGCCCTGACAGTCTATGGTTCGGCTGAATCTAAGAAAAGCTATGACTTATTCTCCATTTGGGATTGCTGTTTCCCTACAAGATCCACCTTTTCCTCTCCCCTGATCTTTCCCTCTTCCTTCCACCCCAGTCATCCCAGCATGCACACCCTGTCCCTTTCTCCCTCTGACCTTCATTTTGGAATCGGAAAAACACTCCCAAACTTAAAACTATTGGTTACAATGATGTGTTGCTTAGATTTCCCACCCCCCACCCCCACCCCCACCGGAGGTGTCTAGGAGGCATTTGCTGAAAACTTGAGTTTGAATTTGTAGTTGCAAAGGAAGAGGAAGGAGGCTGATACTGAACTCCTGGCCATGCAGAGCCATCTCGAGGCAGTTTTCCTATAGGAGCTGAACACTAGTTCCATGTAAAGCTAATGAATATATGGCTTCTCCATGTCCCTTCAAATGGTTTCTTAGAATTAGGATGGCTCTAAAGTCTCCATAATTGTTCCAGATGACACTGGGTCTTTCACTACGGTCCTCTGATATAATTTCTGAGCAAGCAGTCAGCATAAAAAAGGACTAGGTCAGCTCTCTTTGTGTCAGTCCTTGGCAGCACAGCTCCTCTGGGATGTGCCTCCTGGCATCCACCCAGCCTAGCTATCAACAATAAAAGCTTCTCTTTGTGCTTCCAGTAAGTCATAAATAAATCTCCTCAATCCCACCTGTTTTCTGAGAAGAGCTTCAAATGCATCCTTTATCTGAGGTTAAAAAAGAGAGAGAGAGAGAGAGAGAGAGAAAGAGAGGCACGATTGCTGCTTTGGGCAAATAGTTTTTACAGGTCCACTGAAGCCATTGCCCATTTTCGTAGTACCTTACTCCCAAACATTTAGATGTGTCATTTGGGTTCCAGTCCCTTTAGCTGCCAGGTTCTGAGACTGGGCAGCTCTCCCAATTTAGGCTAACTGCCTTTTCTGAAGCAGCTCAGCCCTAAGCCATCCTCCTGCTACCCTCCTGAGGATGGCAAGTGTGAGTTGCAGAGGGCTGGCTACCTGAGCAGTAGGGAAGGCACGTCCTCCGAGAGGGCAACAGCACCCAACAAGCAGCAGGGCAATGGTTTACCTAGCTGTGGCTTCAGACATCCTAATGACTTTCCCCACAAGTTGAGAGGCCTAGGTCTGTTGGCTTCTGAGGGAGTACCAGGGACTATGCCGATGCAAAAAGAAGAACAAAATAGTTTTTCTGTTTAGTGAAACAAGAAAACAGCCAATCTCACTTACAGCCCAAACAGGTCAGATTCCTTGAACACCTCTGGTCCGAAAACCTCCTCTGAAACATTAAGCCTCATACTGCTGTTCTGAGGTAAACATTAATCCTATTTTCCGGCAAGATGTAGAATGAGGTCAAGCACATTATTTCCTACCGCAGTCAATGTTGGAATTAAAGAAATCTGCTGACTCCATTCTCAAAACTACAGAAATTAGTCACTTCAGCTGATCCATTGTTGAGTTCAAATGAACAACATGTTTCCTGGGCATGAAAAATGGAATTATGGATTTTTTTTCCTTCTGTCACATTTCACTGACCATATCTAATAAATTAACAACAATTCCTTGGTCCATATTCAGATTTCCCTGATTATCTCAAAAATTTTGTTTTATTTTATTTTTTCAAAAATTTTATTTTTATAATTGGTTTGTTTTAATTAGGATCCAGACAAAGGGAACACATTATTTTGGTTATGTCTCTTATCTCTTTTAATCCAAAACCATTCCCTTTCTCTTTTATCCCCAGACCATTGTCTTGCTGAATAATTAAAAGAAAAATAAATTAAGAGAAGCAGTCTTTTTTTTTTTTTTTTTTTTTTTTTAGCTAGAGAGTGAGCTGAAGTATGCCCTCACAAGTGGGCAGGGAGGAGCAGAGAGAAAGAAAATCTTAAGTAGGCTCCAAACTCAGCACGTAGCCCCATGTGGGGCTAGATGTCACAACCCTGAGGTCATGACCAGAGCCAAAATCAAGAGTCAGATGTTTAACCAACTGAGCCACCCAGGCACCCCTTAGCCATTCTTTATTTGCTTCTTAGTGGTTTATTTAACTTACTCCTCTATTCCCCACATTTCCTGTAAATTAGAAGTTAGCTCTAATGCTTGATTAGATTCACGTTCAAGGATCTGTCATAGGTAGCACTGTATGCTTCATACTGCAACACATTAGAGGGTACGACTGCTGGTTATCCAAGGTTATCTTAGTGATGCTAAAACTCATGCGTAGGGTTGTGACAGCTTAACTTTATTTTTTTGTCACAAAAGTCCAGGATCAAATGGTTTCACAGGTGAATTCTACCAAATGTTTAAAGAAGAGTTAATATCTATTCTTCTCTAACTATTCTAAATAATACAAGAGGAAGGAAAACTTTGAAATTCATGCTATGAGCCCACTATCACCTTGATACCAAAGCCAGATAAAAACAACACAAAGAGAGAACTACAGGCCAATATCTCTAACGAACATAGATGCAAAAATCCTCAACAAAATACTAGCAATCTAAATCCAGCAATATAGGGTCGCCTGGGTGGCTCAGTGGGTTGGAGCCTCTGCCTTCGGCTCGGGTCGTGATCCCAGAGTCCTGGGATCAAGTCCCGCATCGAGCTCTCTGCTCCGCGGGGAGCCTGCTTCCTCCTCTCTCTCTGCCTGCCTCTCTGCCTGCTTGTGATCTCTGTCAAATAAATAAATAAAATTAAAATAAACAAACAAATAAATAAATAAATCCAGCAATATATTTTTTAAAAAATCATTAATTAAAAAAAAACAAAACTGAGCCACCTGGGTGGCTTAGTCAGTTAAGCATCTGACTCTTCATTTTGGCTCAGATCATGATCTCATGGGTTGTGAGATTCAGTCCCATGCTGGACCCTGCACTGGGTGTGGAGTCTGCTTACGATTCGCTCTTTCTCCTCCCCCGCTGCCCCTCACTCCCCTTCTCCCTCTTGCCCTCTCTAAAAAAAAAAAAAAAAAAAAAAAATCATCATGATCAAATGGGATTTATTCTTAGGTTGCAAGGTGGTTCTATATTCACAAATCAACCAATGTGATATATCACATCACTATGAGAAAGGACAAAAATCATATGATCATTTCAATATATGCAAAAAAAATTTGACAAGGCACAATATCCATTCGCAATAAAAATCCTCAATGAAGCAGTTCTAGAGGGAATGTATCTCAACATAATAAAGGCCATATATGAAAGACCCACAACGAACATCATACTCAATTGGGAAAAACCGAGAGCTTTCCCCCTAAGGTCAGGAACAAGACAAAGATGTCCACTCCATCACTTTTATTCAATATAGTACTAGAAGTCCTAGCCATGGATATCCAAGAACAAAAAGAAATAAAAAGACAGGGCACCTGGGTGGCTCAGTGGGTTAAGCCTCTGCCTTTGGCTCGGGTCATGATCCCAGGGTCCTTGTATCAAGCCCCGCATCGGGCTCTCTGCTCAGTGGGGAGCCTGCTTCCCCCTCTCTCTCTGCCTGCCTCTCTGCCTACTTGTGAGCTCCCTCTGTCAAATAAATAAATAAAATCTTTTAAAAAAAGTAATAAAAAGATATTCCAAATTGGTAAGGAAGAAGTAACACTTCCACTATTTGCAGATGACATGACACTATATATAGAACACCCTAAAGACTCCACCAAAAACTACTAGAACTAATAAATGAGTTCAGTAAAGTTGAAAGATATAAAATCAATGTACAGAAATCTGTTGGATTTTTATACAGTAACATTAAGCAACAGAAAGAGAAATTAAGAAAACAACCCCATTTACAATTATACCAAAAGTAGTAAAGTACCTACGAAAAAACTTAACCAAAGAGGTGAAAGACCTATATTCTGAAAACTATAAAACATAAATGAAAGAAATTGAAGATGACACAAAGAAATGGAAAAACATTCTATGCTCTTGGGTTGGAAGAAAAAAAAAATGTTGTTAAAACGTCTATACTACTCAAAGCAACCTACAGATTTAATGCAATCTCTACCAAAACACCAAAAGCATTTTTCACAGAACTAGAACAAACAATTCTAAAATTTGTGTGAAACCAGAAAAGACTCTGGAGAGCCAAAGCAATCTGGAAAAAGAAAAACAAAACTGGAGGTACCACAAATCAGGACTTCCAGTTGTATTACAAAGCTGTAGTAATCAAAAAAACTGCAGTACTGCAAAAATAGACACATAGAGCAATGGAACGAAATAGAAAACCCAGAAATGAACCTCTAATTAAATGGCCAAGTAATTTGACAAAGGAGGAAAGACTATCCAGTGGGAAAAAGACAGTGTCTTCAACAAATGGTGTTGAGAAAACTGGATAGCCACATGCAAAAGAATGAAACTGGACCACTTTCTTACATCATACAAAAGAAGAAACTCAAAATGGATTGAAGACCTAAATGTGAGACTTGACACCATAAAAATCCTAGAAGAGAGGACAAGCGGTAATTTCTCTGACATCAGCCATTGCAACATTTTTCTAGATGCCTCCCAAGGCAAGGAAAATAAAAGCAAAACCAAACTATTGGAACTACATCAAAATAAAAAGCTTCTGCACAGCAAAAGGAATAATCAACAAAATTAAAAGATAACATACTGAATGGGAGAAGTATTTGCAAATGACATCTGATAAAGGGTTCATATCCAAAATACATAGAAAAAATCAAAACTCAAACCCTCAAAACAAATAACCTAAATAAAAAATGGGCAGAAGACATGAACACTCATTTCTCAAAGAAGACATACAGATGGCTGACAGACACATGGAAAGATGCTCAACATCACCCATCATCAGGGAAATGCAAATCAAAACCACAATGAGACACTACCTCACACCTGTCCGAATGGCTAAAATCAAAAACACAAAAAACAAAAATGTGTTGGTGAGGATGTGGAGAAAAAGAAACACTTCTGCACTGTTGGTGGGAATGTAAACTGGTACAGCCACCGTGGAAAAGAGTATGGAGGTTCCTCAAAAAGTTAAAAATAGGGGCGTCTGGGTGGCTCAGTCATTGAGTGTCTTCCCTTGGTTCAGGTCATGATTCCAGCACCCTGGGATCAAGCCCTGCATCAGGCTCCCTGCTCAGCAGGGACCCTGCTTCTCCCTCTCTAGCTCCCCCTGCTTGTGTTCTCTCTCTCACGATCTCTCCCTGTCATAAATAAATAAAATCTTTAACAACAACAACAACAAAAGTTAAAAATAGAACTACCACATAATCCAGTTATCACACTACTGGATATATAACCCCAAAATACAAAAACACTAATTCAAAGAGATACATGCACCCCTATGTTTATAGCAGCATTATTTACAATAGCCAAATTATGGAAACAGCCCAAGTGTTCATCAGTAGATGAGTGGATAAAGATGTGGTATAGATACATAATGGAACACTACTCAGCCAGGAAAAGGAAGGAAATCTTGCCATTTACAACAACAATGGATGGAGCTTGAGAGTATTATGCTAAGTGAAATATGAGAAATAAGTCAGTCAGAGAAAGACAAATACCATATGATTTCACCCATATGTGGAATTTAAGAAATAAAACAAATGAGCAAAAGAAAAAAGAGAGACATACAGACAAATCAAGAAACAGACTTCCATTTTTAAAAGATTTTATCTATGTATTTGTAAGAGAGAGAGCACACAAGCAGGGACAGCAGCAGGCAGAGGGAGAAGCAGGCTCCCCGCTGAGCAAGGAGCCGATGTGGAACTGGGATCATGACCCAAGCCGAAAGCAGATGCCTAACCAACTGAGCTACCCAGGCATCCCGAAACATACTCTTAACTATAGAGAACAAACTGATGGTTACCAGAGGGGAGGTGGATAGGGGATTGGGTGAACTATGGGATGGAGATTAAAGAGAACACTTGTCATCATGAGGACTGACTCATCATGTATAGAGTTGCTGAATTACTATATTGTACACTGGACACTAATATAGCACTCTATGTTAACTATACTGGAATCAAAATAAAAAATATAATTTTAAAAAAGTTATTCTTCTCCTCCCCTTCATACTGTATTCCTTGGAAGGAAGCTATTATGCACAACCCACACTTAAAGAGTGGTAAATTATACTCCATCTTGTTAAGGGTGTGTATCTACATAAATTATTTGAAATTCTTCTGCATGAGAGCTTTGCCGATTCACCTCCACTAATTAATTAATTAACTGATATCAGTATGTACTCATAAATATTTTATATTCCAGGTTTTAATTTAGTACTACTTCATTTATTTGTTGCTGAAACTGCTCTGGCTTTGACCATTGGGCTCTTTTCAATTGGCTCCTGGGTCCCTTTGACATACCTCATCATTCTGGGGTTTTTTGAGCATTTCATTATTTTCTGGCACTATAAGCTGCTCCAAGAACATCTTGCATATTTCTTGCCTTACTTCTAGAATCAGTCACTTCTCCAAGGAGCTCCAGTTCCTTTTATTGGAAAATTTTTATTAGAAACACAAGGTAGGTCAGGGGGCCCAGCTGGCTCAGTTGGTGGAGTATGCGACTCTTGATCTTGAGGTTGTGAGTTCGAGCTCCACACCAGATGTAGAGATTACTTAAGAATAAAATCTTTGGGGTGCCTGGGTGGCTCAGTGGGTTAAGGCCTCTGCCTTCGGCTTGGCTCGTGATCCCAGGCTCCTGGGATTGAGCCCCGTATCGGGGTCTCTGCTCGGCGGGGAGCCTGCTTCCTCCTCTCTCTGTCTGCCTCTCTGCCTGCTTGTGATCTCTGTCTGTCAAATAAATAAATAAAATCTTAAAAAAAAAAAAAGTCCTTAAAAAAAGAAAGCAAAGAAAGAAAAGAAGGAAGGAAGGAAGGGGAAAGGAAAAAGAAAAGAGAAAAGAGAAAAAAGAAAAGACAAAAGAAAAGAGAAAAAAAAGAAAAGAAAGGAAAAGAAAAGAAGTTTAGATTAGGGGGCACTTGGCTGGCTCAGTCAGCAGAGCATGTGACTCTCCATTTCAGAGTCATGAGTTCAAGCCCCATATTGGAGGTAGAGTTTACTTAAAAAAAAGAAAGAAAGAGAGAAAGAAACAAAGAAACAAAGAAACAAACAAACAAACATAAGATTATGGTGCTGTTGCTGTTGGGGTGTCATTGGTTCTACACATTTTCAGCCGGCAGAGAAAAGAAATATATGGTACGTATACTAGTTTGTGTATATACACATATATTTATTAATATTTCATATGTAACTATTAAATGTATATTAAGCTAAAGAGGGGTTCTTACTGATGCCTCCAACTTTAATCCATTATCACATTCTAACTTGCTTCTCTTGCTTGTATGTAACCTGCAACTCCAAAAGTAAGAAGGAAACTTGGCTCCCACCACCCACCACCCGTTATACTTAATGGTTCAGTTCCAGTATAGATACATAGTGGTTTCAGAACTGTTAACTTGTACCTTCAGGGGGAACAACTTTATTGCCTAGAGTACAGCACTTATCTACAGTTCTTTTTACCATTAGTCTTATAGATTCCATTCATTTCCAAAGTTAGTTGGATGAGCACTGTTTCTCCCTATCCTCTTCAGTGAGGTTTTTCATACATTTGTAATGCAGGTAGGTTCTTTTATTACATTCTATTCTGAGATGCCCTAATCTCCTAAATGACTTGAGAATAGTTTGTTTGTTTGTTTGTTTTATTTTTTGAGAGTAGTTTTTAAAACTCACTATCTTGGGGCTAAAGGAGCTCCTTGCTACTGGGATATTATTATTTCTATTCAATGAACAGAACCAGGCAATAATTTTTTTTTCGGGGCTATAATCTTTTTTTTAAAGAAGCTTTATTTACATATAATTAATGTACCATACAATCACCCAGTTAAAAATGCACAATTTAATGGTTATGAGTGGATTCATAGAGTTGTGCAACCATCACCATAATCAATTTTAGATTACTTTTATCACCCCACTAGCAAATCCTGTACACATTAGCAGTCACTCCCCATTTTCTCCAACTTCTTCCCACAAACCTTCTCTCCACCAGCCCCAGGCAACCACTAATTTACTTTATGTCTCTATGAATTTGCCTATTCTGGACATTTTACGTAAATGAAATAATACAATATGTGGTTTTTTATGTCCAGCTTCTTTCACTTAGCAAAATGATTTCAATGTTCATCTCTAGAGGCAAATGAAGAAAGAGACTCTTAAATATGGAGAACAAACTGATGGTTACCAGATGGGACTTGGATAAGGGGATGGGTGAAATAGGAGAGGAGAATTAAGAGTAAACTTATCATGATGAACACTGACAGATGCACAAAATCGTGAATCATTATATTACACACCTAAAACCAATATAACACTGTATGTTAACTATACTGGAATTAAAATTAAAAACAATAAAAAATCTTTATTCTTGTGGAGTCACAAACTACCTGTAGGTAGATAGATAACCTTCAGGTAGCTATAAATGCTATATAGGAATATGCTTAAGGGGTGCCTGGGTGGCTCAGTCAGTTAAGCCTCTGGTTTTGGCTCATTTCATGATTTCAGGGCCCAGAGTCGGGCTCCACACTCAACACAGAGTCGGCTTAAGACTCTCTCTTCCTCTGGCCCTCCCCCCCTCAAACTCACACGTGCACACACTCAAATAAATAAATAAATCTTTTTAAAAAAAGAATATGAATAAGGCCAAGAGGAGGGTAATGTGTGGAAATGGCTCAAGATACTTCTTGAATAAATAAGTGTTGACAGACTCAAAAAAAAAAAGTTCACCTCTATTGTAACATGCACACCATTCCTTTTTTCTTGTTGAATAATATTCCTCTATAAGGATAGACAGTAATTTATTTGTTTATTCATCAGTTGACAAACATTTGGGTTGTTTCTATTTTTTGGCTGTTATGAACATTTGTCTACAGGCTTTTATGTGGGCATACATTTTCTTTTCTTGGGTATATAACTAGGAGTGGAATTGCTGAGTCCTATGCTAACTTTGTGTTTAACATTGTGAGGAATGGTCAAACTGTTTTCCAAAGTGGCTGTGCCATTTAACAGTCCCATGAGCAGTGTACGAGGATTCCAATTTCTCCACATCCTCATCAACACTTGTTATTATCTGTGTTTTTATTATAGCCATCCCAGCAGGGGTGATAGAGCTTCAGGTGTTTGTTTTTGTTTTTGTTTTTTTTAAAGATTTTATTTATTTGACAGAGAGAGAGAGAGAGAGTGAGCGTGTACAAGCAGGAGGAGCAGGAGAAGGAGAAGCTAGCTCCCCACAGAGCAGGGAGCACAATGAGGGCTCTATCCTAGGACGCTGGGATCATAACCTGAGCAGAAGGCAGACACTTAACCAACTGAGCCACCCAGGCGCACCCAGGCATTTGTTTTTAATCGTTGATTCTTCTTATTTTTATGCTCTTTTCCCAGAACATCTTCTACAGTAGGTAAATTTCATTTGATGATGACGGTTAATTATTGATAAAGAGCTCTGAAATGGTGGAAAGAGAATGAAACCTAAATGTAGATATCCTTGGCAGGGCAGGGGGGAGGCGAGGCGTGTGGCTGGCTCAGTCAGAAGAGCATGCAACTCTTGGTCTTGGAGTCATGATTTCAAGCCCCGTGTTGAGTGTATAGATTACTTTAAAAAATCAACTTAAAAAGGAGGGCTACAGTGCCTGGATGACTTAGAAGGGCATGCTGCTTTTGATCTTGGGGTTGTGAGTTTGAGCCTCACGTTGGGTGTAGAGATTACCTCAGTAAATAAACTTAAAAAAAAATACATAAATCTAGATATGTTTAAGCTCAAGACCTCAGTTTTTCTCTTATTACGTGTATAAAATGAAAACAGTATCTGTCCCACATGGTTGATGAGCAGATTAAATGAGATATCAATGTGAAAGTTTTCTGTAAACTATAATGCACTATACAAATATCATCATTGCTAGCTGCACAGAGTTGTGAAAACAAGCTTGTCTTTAATGATGCTCCTTCATATGATGCTGCATAGATTTTCAGCTAAAGGAATGAAGCCATATATTAATCTTTGAGTTCCCAGTAGTATGCAGCACATGCTTGTGCCTATCACCATCTCCTTTACTTAAACTCTCAAGGAACACTCAGAACCATGGACAGGAATCATTTGCTGGACTTTTCCTCAAGATTCACTTTATTACTGCCTTCTCAGATCATTAGAACTTCTGTAGGCAGGAACTCTCCTGGGTCTCTAACTTGCTTGCTTCATGTCTTCTCTTCTTGTTTCAACCATTTGGATTTAGCAATTCAGCTTAAGAATGCGGTAACCTGAACACCACTAGCCTGGAAACTTGATACACCATTACATCTGGCTATTGACCCATGACTCTCCATACTCTTCATCTCACCTCTGCCCAGCCTGGACACATAGGACGCTCTAATTGTATCATCTGAGGAGGGACACTAGTCACTCATGTCCTGTCAAATCCTGAAAGTCTTCCTCTAAAACTCTCCCATTATATTCTTCCTTTCCATTTTCACTGCCATCAGCCCAGCCCAGATTTCCATTGCTTCTTGCATCTTTTTAAATCATATGTCCCTTGAAAGTGACTTTGCCACTAGACCATAGGGTAATTGGAAAGGAAATAGAATACTGTGACTTCTAAAGTAGAATACCAGGGGGCACCTGGGTGGTACAGTTGGTTCAGTGTCTGATTCTTGGTTTCGGCTCAAGTCACGATCTCAGAGTCATGAGATCAAGCCCCACTGGGCTCCCCACTCAGCACGGAGTCTGCTTGGGATTCTCTCTCCCTCTGCCCTTCCCCTCTGCTTTCTCTCTCTCTCTTTCAAATTAATTAATAAATCTTAAAAAAATAAAACAAACTAGGACACCAGTAGTAAACCAAACCATGGAATGGGTCACATTTATAAAAATTTACTACAGTGAATTTCAAACAGTAGGTTTACCATTCATTAGTATGTCAAGAAATCAATTTAGTGAATTTAGTGACCAGTATTTTAAAAATGAAATAGAATAGGATAGAAAATATCAGAGAATATTATGCATAGTAAGAATATTATTTTGTTTGAGGCATATAATATGAACACAAATGTATTTTTTACAATGGGTCAGTGGTCAAAGGTTGGAAAAATATTGATTAGCATTGTGTATGTTCTGTTAAAAAATTATTAGAAATAACCTAAGTGTTGGAGTGCCTGGATGGCTCAGTCAGTTAAGGATCTGCCTTCGACTCAGATCATGATCCTAGGGTCCTGGGATAGAGTCTCATATCAGGCTCCCTGCTCAGCATGGAGTCTGCTTCTCTCTCTCTCTGCCACTCCCTCTCTCTTTGTCTGAAATAAATAAAATCTTAAGGGCCACCTGGGTGGCTCAGTCATTAAGCATCTGCCTTTGGCTCTGGTCATAATCCCAGGGTCCTGGGATGGAGCCCTGCATCAGGCTCCCTGCTCTGTGGGAAGCCTGCTTCTCCCTCTCCCATTCCCCCTGCTTGTGTTCCCTCTCTCACTGTCTCTCTCTCTTTCAAATAAATAAATAAAATCTTAAATAAATAAATAAATAAAATCTTAAAAAAAAAAAAAAAAGAAGGAAGAAAGAAAGTACCTAAGCGTTAAGCTTGATCTATGGTTAGTATGAAAAATATACTGGAGGGGCACCCGGGAGGCTCAGACAGTTAAGCATCTGCTTTTGGCTCAGGTCCTGATCTCTGGGTTCTGGGATCTAGCCTCTCATCAGGCTCCCTGCTCGGTGGGAAGCCTGTTTCTCCCTCTCCCTCTCTCTCCACTCATGTGCACTCTCTCTCTCTCAAATAAATAAAATCTTTTTTTTTTTTTAAAGATTTTATTTATTTGACAGAGAGAGATCACAAGTAAGCAGAGAGGTAGGCAGGGTAGGGAGGACAGACTCCCTGCTGAGCAGAGAGCCCGATGCGGGGCTCGATGCGGGGCTCGATCCCAGGACCTTGAGATCATGACCTGAGCCAAAGGCACAGGCTTTAATCCACTGAGCCACACAGGCGCCCCTAAAATCTTTTTTTTTTTTTTTTTAAGTATACTGGAGGAGCCCACAAAGGATTAGAACTCAGACTTTTGGGTTTGAACTCTGGCTCTGTTACTTATTTGGTGACCTTCAGCAACTTACTTAAACATTTTGTGCCTTGATTTTATCATCTATAAAATGGGGATAATTGGGGCACCTGGGTGGCTCAGTGGGTTAAAGCCTCTGCCTTCGGCTCAGGTCATGATCCCAGGGTCCTGGGATCGAGCCCCGCATCGGGCTCTCTGCTCAGCGGGAAGCCTGCTTCCCTTCCTCTCTCTCTCTGCCTGCCTCTCTGCCTACTTGTGATCTATGTCTGTCAAATAAATGGATAAAATTAAAAAAAAAAAAATGGGGATAATTATAGTACCTATCTCTGAGAGTTATAATGAGGAATAAATGAGTTAACACAAGTAAACCCAAGTACAATGCCTAGAACAGATCACAGCAGTAAACTAAGAAACGTTAGCTATAATTATAAATATTCTCAAATCTCTTGGCAATAGAAATTATATTTTTAAATCCCATTTTTCAAAAATTATCATTCCAGGTTAGGTCATAAGGCTTCTCACACATACAGACAAGGTCTATCATCTATAGATTTCATTAAAGACTCTTTGGGTGACCACCTCAAAATCCAAAAGCCCCCAATAGGTATTATGATGAGAAAACTATGCTGTCCTTGCAACCTGTTTTATACTTCTATCTATGATGCTGCCAGATGTACCCCATGTGCTGAGAAGTTGTGGGTCATACAAGAGGATGTCCTGTGTCAAAAGGTAAACATAATTTCTACCAAGTCTTGTGTTGAGGGCACTCATTTAATAAAACTTGTACTAGTCTACATCACTGAGCAGATGACTTCCTTCATTTATACAACATGAGAATCCAGCAACATGATGTCCACTGCCACAAGGATGGACTATGTTTCCCTGAAGTTATACTGCTGGTACATTGGTCCTTGAGAACTCCTCTCCTAGTGGTTTAACTGGCTCTGAGAGAGAGAGAGGTTAAAAGAAAAGAAAAGAAAAGAAAAGAGCCCTGATTTGTAGCATTGGCCAATTTCCATGGTGTAAATGCTCCCACCATGACCAGTTTCAAGAAAAGAAAAGAAAAGAGCCCTGATTTGTAGCATTGGCCAATTTCCATGGTGTAAATGCTCCCACCATGACCAGTTTCAAGCCACCAATGTGATGTCACTGAATACAGAGTTGAAAAGAGGGGCCTAAAGTCTATGTGTTAGAGCAGGCCCCAGCACACCACCCACGTGGGACTATTTCAGGTTTTCTGTCCAGTGTGTATGTAAGAATGAAAACGTTTTTAACTATCAAATGTTTCTTTGTTCTGAAAATACTAATTCAGTGGGCTTTTTGGTTATGCAAAGGAAAAGGAAATATTTTACTTTAAAATGAAGATTTTGAGACAATGTGACTCCAAGGCACTGATCAAAGCTCTGGATAATGTAAACTGTGACAGTTTTCCAACCTGGTTCTTTTGAAAAAGCATTCTTTTCCAAATTACAATTCAGATCACACAGTCCCTAAAAATGATCTCTTGTTCTTATTAGATAAGGAAATGAGAAGAGGAGATCAGATAAATGCAGAAAGGCTGTAGGGGCAAGTCTTTGCCTCACACTGGGCTGATATTGCAGAATCCAATCTGAAACATTCATCTAAAGACCCCATGGAATGTTATTCTACACTGGATAACCTAGATTTGGGGAAATGCAAGGACAGGGCAATGAAGGGTTCTGGCAGATGGGTTGAGGCCTTTGTGGAAAAGTCAACCCCAGAGGGAGCAGACATTCTGAGTCTCAACTACCCCATAAGGGGACAGAGAGACCCTGGGACCCATACTCTTCACCTTGACACATAGGTGATGTCCTACACAATTTATTCCTATATTAAAAACATTCTCTATTAAACTATGCATAGAGCAGTGGTTCAAAGTCAAATGCCAGAGACAGATTGGTCTAGGTTTGAATTTTCATTTTGTAACTCATTAACTGTGAGAGACCTTGGGCATATTATGTAACTTCTCTGGACCTCAGTTTCCTCAACAGAGGAATAAAGCAAATATAATTGTACCTACCCCCAGGAATTATTTTGAGGATTAGATTAGATAATATAGCAGTTAACCTTGAGAAGGTGCTCAAAAATTAGTAATAATCACAATAATTATCTCTTCAAACCTGCTTTTGGCAGCTAGATGCCTGATGGAAGGAGATATTTATGTCATCTCAGCATCAATCTTTTATAAATCACAGCCTGGATTTGCAAATGTTTCCAGGTAAGTTCAAAGTTCTAACTGTCTACACCTGGGTAGGAAATACACAGGAAGCAAAATTTTAAGGTGTGTGCTTGTACAAGATGGTGTGAGTAGTGGGTTGTACAGGTTGGTGAAGCTCACCTAAGAGCCAATGTTTAATGTCAAGAGATGATGTAGGTTATTTCTGGGGGTGATCCTGACACCGATCTTTATCAGAGTCTCAGGAGTCCTATTGAAAATGGTACCATCATTTGTACCATGACTTCTGTGGTCACTAAGGTGATCTCAAGCTGTCAAATAAACATGATGGGACATCAGAACTGGAAGTCATCTAAATCTGATGAAATCTATCCTGTCTGTGTCCCTCTTTCAGACTGTTAGGCATTTAAAGCTGGTGACACCAGAATATAACTTTTACTTTAATTAAACCATTCTTCAGTGTTCTCTCAGTGCCCTGCACTGAAAGAACAGGCATTCATAGAGAGGATATTGAGGATGAACTATTGGTGTGAAGTCTCCATTTGACACTGATTTTCACTGAACACAAGACAGACTGTTTGCAGCAGGACCATTGGGGATAATGGGTGCTGGGTTTTGTGCAATGATTTTTATCTCTGGTGTTTCTGGCACTGATTAAGGTTTCAGGCAAACAGAGGCACTGAGGACCTAGCAACAATTGCTAGGGAGCTTCCTGGTTGCCAGCAACAGTAAATGCCACAGAGACATAAAGACTCAACCTTTCACATGCACACAATGAAACCTGGAGCCTGGTGTCTTATTTCAGATCCAACAGTCTTCTAGGTAGAGCACAACAACTTCTTCTTTCCCCCTTTTATATTTGATTTTTAAACTTTTGTACAGAAACACACTGCCCAGGAGCATCAATTTGTTCAAGAATACATATTCTAACCTCTCTCTCAGTGCTGTCCATTTTTACTATTTTGGGGGAGAAATGAATGAGGAATGAAACAGTATTGCAGATCTGATATGGCATTTTAAATAAGGTGTGACTTGTTTAATGTGTTTGTAATAGGCAATCTTCTACAAAGTTACAATAGATTTTTATCCTTCTGATAATATTCAGTAATACTATCTGAAAGATCCTCTTCTCCAAGTATAGTCTCTAATTTGTTTCTAGAAAAGGTAGAAGCATACAGAATATGAAATAGAGCACTGGCAATTTAAGGTTTTTCCATGACTCATTCAAGGAAATTGCGTAATAGCCTTTCTCTGCCAAGCTCACACACTCTTCTCAAATACCTTGCTCTTTTCCTTATTCTATTTCCCTGCCCCTGTCACTTTTTCTAACCTTTCCATATGCCATTAACTTTTCTCTCTTTTCTCCAAGGCTGTAAAACTCTCTAGGGTATAGTCATGTGTTATGCAAGGTGATAAGGGAACTGAAGTGCCCCCAAGCTTGCTAGTCTGTTTCCTAGCGACTGTATGACATGTTGCTTAGTAACGTGAGGGGTGAGAGTGAAGTCTATCTCACATATCTAAAAATACTGAAATCATTTTTTTTTAAAAAGTGGGCTTATTGCATATACTAAATCCAGAGACAATCTTCCACAGAGGGAACTTATTTCAGGCCATGCTATCTTGAGTAAACCTCTATATCTCTTATAATCTGTGTACTAAAATAACAGGTAGCTTTTCTCATAAACAGGTAAAGAAAAAAACCCCACAGCCTTTTTTCATACTTTCTTTTCTATACATGCATCATCAGTGTTGAAGCAGAATGAAGAAGTGTTTCCTAAACGATCTTATAGGCTGGGCAGATGAAGAAAAACACAACCTTTCTTCTTTTCTGCACATGCATAATTGATTTTTTAAAAAGATTTATTTACTTATTTGAGAAAGAGAGAGTGGGGGGGGTGGGCAGAGGGAGAGGGAGAGAGAGAATCCTCAAGCAAACTCCCTGCTGAGCGAGGAGCCTGACCCCTGGCTCAATCCCAGGACCCTGAGATCATGACCTGATCCAAAAGCAAGAGTCAGGTGTTAAACCAACTGAGTCACCCAGGTGCCCCCATAATTGATTTTTAAATCTAAATGGAGACTGAGAATGTTTCCCAAAACACCTGTTTTTGGGAGTTGTGTCTTTTAAGATTATAACAGTCTAGAGAGTAATTCTCTGTCAACTTGTCCAGTGGTTTTCAGAATTCAGAAATAACTGAATCATACCACCCAAAACCATTAAAACTCGCAAGTTCCAAAATGGTAAATATTAATTCTAAGAGAATACCATTTACTGATTTAGACCTACTAAATTAGATTTTCTGGTGAGGGGACTGGGAATCAGTATTTTTAACTAGTACCCTCGTTATTTCAGCACATTTAGAAGACACCAGTATAGAGGATGATTCTAATATGTTATAAAGGGCTATCCTCTACTATTTTGGCTCTTAGATTTATATATATAATACTTAAAGAGGAAGCTTCAAAGACCAAGTCTTAAGTATTCTACCACTGATAAAGTTGGTCAAGCTTTAGATAATTAGTCATTTGCTCATTCTGGAAATATTTATTAAGACAATTTGAAATATAACTGATAGAATTTAGTGATCAGTTGGGATTAACTTAAAAGAGTTGATATACATAAAGTGCTAAGAATAGCGTCTGGCATATAGGAAATATTATGTAAAAGTTATATAAGGTTATATTGTTATATAAGGTTATTATTATTTTAATCTATCTTGGTAGACTAGAAAGATGACAATGAACTGACCTTGAGAATACAGAGTAATTGAGAATATAGAATACTAAGGAAGGTAATGGAGAAAAATAACTAATTCCATTTAGATATGTTGAACTTGAGATACCTGCAGGTCATCCAAGGGGATAAAGCTGGAAAGAAATACAAGTCCTGAAGATGGCAACATGTTGTATAAGTCATTTTAAAAGTGAATTCTGACTTTTTGTGTGGCTAGTGCTACATAAAAATGGACGTTACAATTCCTCAGTATTTTACTTCTTAAAACATCAATGCATCTATTCTGTTGTTTACTAGTCTATCAATCTCACCCTGATTTATCTATACTATGGAATTAGTTAAAACAAGAATTTGAAAGAAAAAGAGAAGCCCACGTTGGATGGTTGGGGGAGGGGACTCTAGTGCTTCTCTTGACGACTATCAAATCCTTGTAGCCAGGGCACCATGGCAACCTTCCCAGTCTGCCACCTAATTTCCATCTGCTTTAAGGGGAAAGGCGGGGGTGGGGGTGTGGGGGGGTGGGGGGGTGGGGGGGGTGGGGAACGGAAGCAAAGCTGGTCAGTGTGCATTCTTGTGAGTGTGTGTAATTTGGGTTAATGAAATGCAACCAAATTATAAATTCCATTTTATGGAAAACTGAGATTACCTACTGTCTTCCCTAATTCCTTCTGTTTCTTCTCTTCTCAGGATGCCTTTGAGCCTCTTCAAAATGCCTTTGAGCCTCTTCAAATTGTCCCTTTTCCCACATGTCAATAGGCTTAGGTAAACCACCTCCCCCATATGTCAGAGCAAAATTAAAAATTAAAATGTGTATCTCAGAGCATAAATACGATGTTCAAAAGAGTGCTTCAGTAGTGACTGAACATCCGTGAGTGACCTCAAAGCTTATATTACAATGCCAGAGATTTGTTTTTAACAGAGTACAGGTGTTTGTATTATTTCATAAGTCTTACTTCTGGAATAGAAATTCATTAATATTTCTCTCTGCTATACACACCAAAGTCCTTCCCCAAATAGATGAAACTCAGTTAGCAGAATCACTGATAATTCTTACCATTGTTATCCAGAAAAAAACGATTATTTAGTAATGTTGTGTTGACCAGAGTTTGAGAAAGATAATGTTAAGCTCTAAACAAAATTCTGAATTCAGATGTGGGTCATAATCTTACCTAAACTGTTAATGGTGGAATTTGGCCAAGGATAGTTTTTAAAGGCCATACATAGTGAGAACTAAGTTACTCAATACATTGATCAGTATTGAAACCTAAAGTAAAGATAAGTGCAAATTCATCATGTCAGCATAATCACGTCCATACCTTGTTTAAATTTAGAGTTTGAGATATGTTTTTGTTAGAGAATTTAAGAGAAACCTACTTGCTTGAATTTGCTCCGACTCCCATGAGGAAGGGCAGTGTGCATTCCACGAAGAAGGTAAGGGCAACGGGGTGGTGTGAGACAGTGAACACTATACTGGGATGAAGTTGGGAAATTTAACACACCTCTTTGCATTGGGAGCTCCTGCACTGTCCTCTCTCTCACAGCACTTGACACAATGTATTGTAGTAACAGTTTCAATCATAGGACCTTGAACTCCTTTGGGCCAAGAAACATGTTTTAGGTGTTCCTGTCAAGCCTTGTTATATACTTATTTCCTTGTTGCTAAATCCAATGAACATTCCCCTGCCCTTATTAACACCCCCTCTGCCGTATTCCCTATTATTCAGCACTCTACTTGACTCTGCCCTTCCTTTGTTTCTGTAACATCAGTATCTTCTGTTACTGGCCCTTTTTGGCCAGTTCTTTTTTATTCGTTTCCTTACACTATCACCACTATTACTTCTCCTCCTCCTCCCCCATTCCCACTCCTGCTTCTGCTTCTTCTTCTTCTTCTTCTTCTTCTTCTTCAGTCCTCTACTGTTTGCTTTTTTTTTAAGATTTTATTTTTAATTAATCTCTACACCCAAGTTGGAGCTCAAACTTACAACCCTGATATCAAGGGTCACATACTTAGGGTGCCTGGGTGGCTCACTTGGTTAAGCAACCCACTCTTGGTTTCAGCTCAGGTCATGATTGCAGGGTCCAGGGATCCAGCCCAGCATGGGGCTCCCCACTCAGCATGGAGTCTGCTGGACATTCTTACCCCCTCTTTCTCCTTCCCCCACTGCTCCTCCCCCACCCTTTGTATCAGGTGCATGTGCTCTTTTTCTCAAATAAATAAAAAGTTTTTTTAAAAAAAGAGTCGCATGCTCTAACCACAGAGCCAGCCAGGCACCCCTCTTTGCTGTCTTTAATGTATTAAGTATGCTCTCAAATCGATAAGTCAACCTCCTATATATTCCTCAACCCATTTCTCTCCTTTCAATCCATCTCTTTCCTTCTGTCCCTATAGCTAAATTTATCCTCAGTCAGGCTCTCATCACAAAACCTAGATGATTGTAGTAGCCTCCTAACTAGTCTCCTTGCTTTTAGTCTCAAACTCTTCCAATCCGTTCTTTGAAGACAGAATGGTCTTTCTAACTTGGCTAAATTGTGACAGAAAGGAGAACTGAACCCAGGTCTGCCTGACTCTGGAGCCAGCTGCCCCATCCTTCACTGCTCATTGCACCTCTTTCCTAGACATCACCAGCTTTAGACCCTTCCATATATTTCCCAAGTAGGTCTACTTCTTTTTACTTCTTTGAGTCAGTCTTACCATCTACTAATCACCAATCTTCTAACCAGTCTTTCTGCATTATGTCTCCTTATCCCCAACTCTGTTCTATCTATTCTTCCTGCATGTAGCAGTCAGAAGTAGCTTTCTGAAATGCAAAGTTCATTAGTCCTCTTTCCTTTAATGGTTCTCATTGAGTGTGAAATAAGGTCCTTTCATAATCAATTCTTTGTCTAACCCTCCAGTCTCATGGCTCCCCAAATCCCTTTCCTTATACTTTATATAACAAACCTTAACAAACCACTTCCAGTTTCTGAAACTAACCCAGTTGTCTGTGTATTTGCATGTGCACTCTCTTCTCCATTTGTACCTGCTACTCCTATTTATTTTTCAAGACAATCCCAAGAATTGCCTCTTCCAGGAATCCTTCCTGCATTCTCTATACTACCCCATCCCCCAAAGATCTAGAGGTTATAGGTAATATATATCTCCTTGCATGGGATCAAGCCATGCCTCTTTCTTGGGACCTATCAGAATGTATTATATCTAATTAAATCTTAGCCAAATTAACATCTATTTACCCTACACTATGCCTGGCCCAATATACGCAACTTAGTAGGCAACAAATGAATTAATATAGGGCAAAAAGAAGAAATAAATGAATTAATTGAAACATATAGGGCTGATTATCCATATGAGTTAATTACTTGGGTTAAAAATGATTATAATAATTTAGAAAATAATAAAGTTGAAATATGTATGAGCTAGTAAGAGGAGGCTTCCCATATATACATACGGTACCTTAATTCATAACAAAAGTGTCACTGCAGTCAGTGGGGAAAGGATATTCTTATAAATAAATAGTGCAGGACCAACTGGATATCCATATGGGGGAAAAAATGGGTCTGATCTCTACTTCATACCAAATACAAACGAAGATATCAGTTCCCATATATATTGTGGAACTGAATGTAAAAGCTTACAACAAGTCCTTTAGAATAAATAAATCCTTTAGAAGAATATATTCTATCTCAATCATGACCCTGTGCATAGGCAAAGATTTCTTAAACGCAACTCAAAAAATGCTAGCAATAGGAACACCTGGCTGGCTTAGTCGGTAGGGCTTGCAACTCTTTATCTCAGGGTGATAGGTCCAAGCCCTGTGTTGAGTGTAGACATTATTGAAAAATAAAATCTTTTTTTAAAAATGCTAACAATAAAGAAAAAATGATAAATTGAACTACTTAAAATCAAAAACTTCTGTTCATAGAATGACACCATTAGGAGAGTGAAAAGGCAAGCTGCAGAGTGAGGAAAAACCTTTTTTTTATAATCTTCAAAACCAACAAAGGGCTCTTCTTCATAATATATAATGAACTAAACACTGAGATAAAGACAGGCAATTCATGAGAAAATATGAGAGAGCCTTGAACAAGCATTTCACCTTGGAGGATATTAAAGGGACAATAAACACATGAAAAGGTGTCGACCTCATTAGTTAGTCACAATGTGATAGATATTATACTATAAACTCTCCTGAATGGCTACAATGAAGGAGGATGAGAAGCAGAACTCTCTTACCCTACTAGTGGGAGTGTACATTACAACTTCAGGAAAATCTGCAGTCCAATGCAGGCCTCTATCCCAGGACCCTGAGATCATGACCTGAGCGTCAATCAAGACCCGGCTGCTTTACCTAATGAGCCAACCAGGCGCCCAGTGGGTAACAGCTTTGAGAGCAGATTATGACTGGGTAGAGGTACATGGGGGAGGCTTCTCAAATAGTGATAATGCCCTGTTTCTTGATCTGCTTGCTGGTTACACTACCAATAATGTTAAGTTTGCAAAAATTCACCAAAGTATAAACTTATGATTGGTAAAAATTTATGCATGTATGATATCCTTCAATAAAAAGTTTTCAAAATAAAGAAGAAAAAAGAAAGGCTTTTCACGTGCTGAACATAACTGCATGCACAGGAATTGTGTTTCCCATTGAAATTCTGGGTTATACTTGGAGAATTCTATTCTCATACCATACTGCCAGGATACAATGCTGTTTTCATTAGGTTTTAAATATGCATCCCCACCCCTCTACTCCTTACCTTTCTCAAATTCCCAGCAGCTTCCAAGACTTTTGCCCTCAATCCCTCTATCACCGCAAACCGTGTAACGTTCAACTGTAAGACCACATCAACTGATTGACAGCACCCGCCCCCACAAATGCATTTCCTGCTCAGACTTGTATCCCTTTTCAACTTCCCTATTTCCTTCCTTCCTTCCTCCTTCCCTCCTTCCTTCCTTCCTCTCTTTCTCTCTTTTTCTTTATTATTTTCAGTAAGCTCTATACCCAACGTGGTGCTTGAACTCACAACCCTTGGACGAAGAGCTGCATGCTCTACAGATTGAGCCAGCCAGGGTCCCCAATAACTTCCCCATTTTTATAAAGAGCACCACTATCAACCATTTCATGCTCTAATCCACCAAGTTCAAAACTTTAAGGGTTAATTTTTACTCTTTCCTTTTTGCTTCATGTTCTGCCAGTCACCACTTGGGATTCTTCCTTTGGACGGTCTCTTTTCTTATCCCTTTCTAACCATCCCTTCTGCAATTATGAAGGTCTGAGACCTTCTGCTTAGATTATTGCAATAACCTCCTTATTGGTGCCATTATCCAGCCTCTTTCCCTACTTCACTTAGCTGTCAGATTAATTTTATAAATTATAAAATTTATAAGTACTAAAATATAGAATTATATTTATAAATTATAAAAATAAATTAATATATTAATATTAATCTTATTAAAATGTTGTTCACTGTTTTCTATAAGAATACAAAAGCTTCATGCTGCCTATGGACTCAAGCCCAAACTCCTTCTTCAGACTGGAGTTCAAAATGTTTCATTAACTAGCTCCACTTCTCACATATAACACTTCATCCATCATTCCTTTGCATGCCCAAATTGAGACAACATTTTTGCTCTCCCTGGTACACCAGATCAACATCATACTATGTCTTTGCTAACATAATGTTCCTTGTTAAAAGTACTCACTCTACTCCTGTAGCATTTGGTTATGAGCCACCATTCTGAGTGAAGACTTCCATGATAAACCATAGCTCTTAATACAAGGACTTTTTCCTTCTCTTCAAATTTCTATAACTTTCTCTTCAAGGTAGTACAGAATAAATTGTGAAGCAGATACAAATTGACTTCAACATCCACAATTTCCTCTTTTTAGTACTTATTTTCTAAAGATTTATTTATTTATTTGACAGAGAGAGAGAGACAGAGAGAGAAGGAACACAAGCAGGGGGAGTGGGAGAGGGAGAAGCAGGCTTCCTGCCGAGTGGGGAGCCCGATGTGAGGCTTCATCCCAGGACCCCGGGATCATGACCTGAGCCAGAGGCAGACGCCCAACGGCTGAGCCACCCAGGTGCCCCTTTTTAGTACTTATTTTATTGAGAAATTTTTAATTTATTAAGAAATTCTCAAACAGGCGCCTGAGTGGCTCAGTGGGTTAAGCCTCTGCCTTCAACTCAGGTCACGATCTCAGGGTGGTGGGATCGAGTCCCACATCGGGTTCTCTGCTCAGCTGGGAGACTGCTTCCACTCTCTCTCTGCCTGCCTCTCTGCCTACTTGTGATCTCTCTCTCTCTCTCTGTCAAATACATAAATAAACTTTAAAAATCCTTAAAAAAAAAAACCAAGGAAATTTCAAACAGGGACACCCCTTTTTAGTACTTATTGAGAAATTCTTAATTTATTAAGAAATTTTCAAACAGGGACGCCTGGGTGGCTCAGTCAGTTAAGCGACTGCCTTCAGCTCAGGTCACCATCCTGGGGTCCTGGGATCAAGCTCTCTGCTGAGAGAGCCCCTGTTTTCCCTGGGGGAAAAATGGGTCTGATCTCTACTTCATACCAAATACACACGAAGATATCAGTTCCCATATATATTGTGGAACTGAATGTAAAAGCCTGGGGCGCCTGGGTGGCTCAGTGGGTTAAAGCCTCTGCCTTCAGCTCAGGTCATGATCCCAGGGTCCTGGGATAGAGCCCCGCATCGGGCTCTCTGCTTAGCAGGGAGCCTGCTTCCTCCTCTCTCTCTCTCTCTCTGCCTGCCACTCCCATTCCCCCATTTGCACTCTCTCTCTCTGACAAACAAATCTTTAAAAAAATTTTTTTTCAAACATACCCAAAAATACAGAAAACAGTATAATGAACTCCATATACACATCATTAACATTTAACAATTATCAAGAGTTTTGCCCCAATTTCTATAATTTCTTCCCTTTTTCTTTCCTGAAGTACTTTAATTTAAAAAATTTTTTTAGAGGGGCAGGGTGAGAGGGACAGAGGGAGAGGGAAAGAGAGAATCTTAAGCAGGCATGCAGCCCGACTCAGGGCTCAATCTCATGGGTCTGAGATCATGACCTGAGCCGAAATCAAGAGTCGGACTCTCAAATGACTGAGCCATGCAGACACCCCTCAGATCTTCATTTATTTGATTGCCCATGTGTAGAGTACGGAGTTGGTGTCCTAGTTACTTCCAGTGGTGCAATGGTATCAGATGATTATTTTTAATTTACTTTTTTCTATTTTTATTTTTCCTTTGTGGTATCTTTATGAACTCATGGGTTTATATTGTTAAATTTTTTATTATAAAAATTGCATAAGGGGCGCCTGGGTGGCTCAGTGGGTTAAAGCCTCTGCTTTCAGCTCAGGTCATGATCTCAGGGTCCTGGGATCGAGCCCTGCATCGGGCTCTCTGCTCAGCAGGGTGCCTGCTTCCTCCTCTCTCTCTACCTGCCTCTCTGCCTGCTTGTGATCTCTGTCTGTCAAATAAATAAATAAAATATTAAAAAAAAAAAAAAGTCCTTCCTTAAAAAAAAAAAAATTGCATAAATGCCGGGGTGCCTGGGTGGCTCAGTGGGTTAAGCCTCTGCTTTCGGCTCGGGTAGTGATCTCAGGGTCCTAGGATCGAGCCCCGCATGGGGCTCTCTGCTCGACGGGGAGCCTGCTTCCCCCTCTCTCTCTGCCTGCTTCTCTGACTACTTGTGATCTTGCTCTCTGTCAAATAAATAAAAAAAATCTAAAAAAAAAAGTTGCATAAATACAAAAATGAATAAAATAGAATTTTATAGCATAATAATTACAAAGTGACTAGTTAGCTTTTATAACTCCTTTGCCTCCCTACCAAAATCAACTTTCAGGAAATTATCTCAATTTTAACACAATTTTAAATCAATATGTCCTTTCACAGGTTTTTAAGTACAAGATTTACTTTCATTATAGGGGCACCTGGGTGGCTCAGTGGGTTAAAGCCTCTGCCTTCGGCTTGGGTCATGATCCCAGGGTTCTGGGATCGAGCTCCGCATCAGGCTCTCTGCTTTGGTGGGGAGTCTGCTTCTCCCTCTCTCTCTGCCTGCCTCTCTGCCTACTTGTGATCTCTATCAAATAAATAAAATCTTAAAAAAAAAAAGATTTATTTCCATTATAGAATTGAAGCAGCCATATTTAGGATTTGGGATCTTCATTTTAAAACTAACAGCCACCCATTGATCTGCTTTAAGCAGTGGAGTGACATGATCTGTATTATGTGACATGATCTCTGAGATGTATTATAATAAGATCACTTCGGCTGTTGTGTGAAGACTGAACTGGGTGGGATAGAGCAAGTATATAGAAAATCTAGGAGGGTACTAATGTTGTCCAGGCAAAAGATGATGTACTTACTAGAATGGAGGTGGTTGAGATGGAGAGAAAAGCACAAGATTTGAGAGCGATTTAGGAGGTAGACTTGACAGGACTTAGTGACTGATTCTATGGTGGTTAGAAAAGGAGAGGAAGATATCAAGAGTAATTCTCATTTCTGTATGAGAATCCAGATGGATGCTTCTGCATTTACTGAGCAAGAGAACCTTGGAGGAGTTATGTATTTATGAGAAGACACCTAGTTCAATTTGGGATACCTGTGAGAAAGCCAGCCAGAGACTGGAAGTTTACTACACAATCTGGAACTAAGAGGAGTTGTTAAGAAGTGATGGGCATATAAAAAGGATTTGAAGCCTTGGGAACGAATGCAGTTACCATCGTCTAGGAGTGACTAAGATCATATAGAATAAAATGAGGAAAGAGTCTAGGACTGAACCTTGAGAAACTCCAACATTTAAAGATTGGTAAAGGAGGAGGAACCAGCAGAGACAGAGAAGAAACAAAAAAACGTAAGAGGGAAACCCAGAAAATGTAGAGTTTCTGAGGACAAGGGAAGAAAGTGTTCCAAGAAAGAGATAAAATATCAACTGCGACAAAGCTTATCACGGGTCAATAAGGACTAAAAAGTGTCCAGTGGATTTAGCAACAACCATGGAGGGCATTTGGTTTCAAGGAGTGGTAAGAGCAGAATCCAGATTGAATGGATTTAGGGATAAACAGGAAGTGAAGAAGTAAGAAGAAAAAAGTGTTAGACAACTTTCTTGTTTCCTACATAAATTATAACACATGGGGTTGTGCAATGGATTCTACAAAGCTCCTCTCCGTACTTACAAATACATGCTGTTCTTCTACATACATGTACTTGTTTTATTACTTCAGTTAGATTGGAAGACTCTAGGGGTGCCTGAGTGGCTCAGTTGGTTAGGTGTCTGTCTTTGGTGTGGGTCTTGATCTCCAGGCCCTGGGATGGAGCCCTGCATTGGGCTTCCTGCTCAGAGGTAAGCCTGCTTCTCTCTCTCTCTCCCTTCTGTTTGTTTTCTCTCTCAAATAAATAAAATCCTAAAAAAAAAAAAAAAAGAAAGAAAAAAGATTGGAAGACTCTAGAGAAAAGAGACCATGTTACTACCTCTGAATTACTCACACTATCTAGGATGGTCAAAGACTCACTGTAAAAACCCAGTAAATGCTTATTGAATAAAAAAGGCAAAATACTTATTCAATACCTTTAAGTTAGTCATTATAGTAGTTAATGAAAATATGCACAGAGAGAAATGTTCATTTAATTCAACAAACGTGTGTATAATGTCTAATGTATGCTTGGCACTTTGCCAGGGACTGGGATTCACATTTTAATGCAGAAGAGGTGTAGATACACAAATAAATAATTTAAATTCTACAAATATATAAAAGAAAAGATGTTTTATGCTAATCTTACCATGGACATGAACAAATTTATTAGTAGAATACTTACACTTTGTAAGTAAAAGAAATTGGCAGAAAAAAATAAGAAGTGAACTAGTAAAAAATCTTTTTAATAGTTTGTATGCTATTAAGTCAGATAACGAGGGAAAAAAGAACAGATTAATTATTTCCCTCTGCTCTCCCATTTATATATTTAAGATTATCAGTGTTCAAATAATCTATTTCTGACCTAGATCTTATTGTTACTTATACCCAAGGGGAGGAAAAAAATCCTCATTTGCATAAGGAACAGAATAGTTCTGAGATAGAATTACAAAGAATCAATTGCATGAACCCGCCTCTCTTTTATTTAATCCTCTGTAAGTTGCATAAGGAACTGAGACTATTGGGAAAATGACATATTTCTTTTACAATGTAAAGAAAATAAAACTCAAGACTGTGCCTCTCATTCTATAAGGAAAGATTTGTACACTTTACCATGGTCCAGCAGCGTTTCTTTTATTTGACTATTAATATTTCATAAGAAGTATTTTCAATGAGCCACTTATAAATCCTTATACACCCCAATGTCATTTAATTCTTATTTTTATTAAATGTACATCTAGGTGCAGAAAGAAACGTTCAAACTGTCTTTAATTCTCCTGTCTTTTTACTGAAATATAATTTTATTTGCTAAAGGGATGGAGATAAGATGGATGTTGAAGATTATTTTTCCTATGAAATGTGCGAGAAGTAGATAAAATGAGTTGTGTGTTGGGTTTTATTTTTTTCTAGGGAGACTACTGCAGCAAACCTGAACAAGAAAAGCAGAGCTATGGAGAGCAGGCTAGAAAAATCCATGGCAGCCATTGTCACACCACAACCTGCAGCAGCTGTCTCAAGTCACTCCCTCCCACGCCTGCTCTGCCTGCCTGCCAGCCCAGCAGAAATGAATGGGCTCCGCAGAGCACTGTAAATGGTGCTGCAGACCCTGAAAAGCTGTTGCTGAAAACCGAACATAAAAAAATCTTCTGCGAGAATATATATTTTCAACCTTGGTGGTCATAGCAAACCTCTTTTACCCCTGAAATTTCATTAGCAACATCAGGTGGTGATCAGTCCAGAGTCTTCATAGCCCATCCTTGTTGATAATAGAGCCTTTCTAAATAGCAAAAGAATGTTACTGCAATCCATTTCCTAGGGGTGAAAGCAAAGCCTTTTTGTCCCAAGAGGCAATTGAGCAACCACCAGAGTCTCTAGTTGAATAGCAACGGTGTGAGGCTGGCCACAATTCCCACAGTTAGAAGCCCAATCTCTGAGAAGATTTACCGAATTCACACAAGAACTACACAAAAAAGAAATGCAGTTATTAAGCTGACATAGTTGTCCGTGGATGGAAACAAAATCGCAAATGGTTTTCTTTCTTACATTATACAGCTCTCCTTTTTAATTTGATGTTTTAGTTATTCTTCTCTTCTCTTTTCTTCTTCTCTTTCCAGAAAAAAAAAAAATGCAAAATATAACTGCATGGCACAGGTAACAGCACTAGCTTCTGAACTCCTTGTATTTCCTCCATTTTATATCAGGAAAGACGATTCATTTTAAGGAACAATACACTACGTAAAATACATTACACAGACTTCAGGTAAAGGAATGTTTCTAATAGTCTATTTAACTATGGTATGTTTCTTGGATCTTAATTATCACCATGTTAGAACTACTTGTGTACTTCCATATTTAGTATGGTTTTCTTCCATCTTCCCTTTTTGTTTAGCTATTTGGGGGAGGGGTGCAAAAGAAGGTCTGAAGATAAATTACTTGAACTTGAAAAACCATTTTGGGTGGCTCTATTATTAAACCTCTTTTCTATATTAAAAAAAAATCACATTTACCCAAACCATTTTAAGCATCATTCCCATCTTCTCTCCTACTTTATCTGTAAAGCAATTAGAGACGTTCAAACTTCCTTGAATGTGGCAGAATTTAGTATACTTTGAGAGAGGGGCTGGGAGTAATTTTCCATTAAATATTTCATCTCAACACAAAATCTGCGATATAAGTGTTGGAGAAAACCTACATTGGTGATTTTAACTGTAGTATGAGGTTTAAGCAATATAAAAATCATCCAATTCAAGTTCTTTTTCTTGCCTTCTCCCGCCCCCTCCCCCCCAACCCCACCCCATAATGGATGCTCGGCTGACTGTTTTTGCACAGTCTCTTTGTCTGAAGGATGCAAACAGTCTATGGATGCTAGGGAAAAGGGGGTGGGGGAGAGATTACCTCATCCCATGTTGCTTGCACCAATCACCACTCTCCTGTTGTGGCTTCTCCGGGCAGATCGAGGGGTCTGGACCAACAGGAAAAGGCCCCAGCCCATCCCCATGGTGACCGAGTTGTATATAGGGAGCCGCATCCGCCCATGTGCCGCAGGTTCTCTTACATCGACCGCCTAAGAGTCGCGCTGTAAGAAGCAACAACCTCTCCTCTTCCTCTCCGCCATCTGCTCGGCAGACGCAAAGCAGCAACCATGGTAAGAATCTTCTTTCTCTGGCTCTTTGTGGCCATTGGGTGGGGTCAGTCCCCCAAGATCTACTTGGAAAACCTTAAGCCCTTTTTCCTTTACAATTTCTTTGGCTAAGGGTAGCCTTTATGCTTTGTGTGCGAGGTTTAGCTGTGCTGCCGCACATCCTCGAGCCCGGCCGCCGCCGCAGTGCGGGGTGTAGGAGCCCAGCCAGTGCTGCGCCCGGGCGCAGCACGACCGTGGGGAAGAACAAAGGCGGCACAGAGCGAGTAGTTGTTATCTGAGACCTTCCGAGCCGCCAGCAGCCCATCTGTCGGTGACGAAAGGGTCTGGGGCAGGGAAAGGCGGTCGTGGCGGTCTGCCCGGCCCCAGCGTCTGTGCGCACGGTATTCGTGTGACTCCGAGAGGCTTTTCTTCTGGCGTTGTTCCCAGGGGGAGGGAGAGAAGAACTCGTCCAAAATGACCCGAGCCCAGTGGGTGTAGCTGGGAAGGGGGGAGGGGGCCGGGAAAGCACAGGGAGAAAGCGGAACCTTGGGTTAGTATAAAAAGATCCCTCCACGGTTCTTTGGCATTTTAGAAGGATACCCGTATATTAGCGGGGACAAAATGGTTAGTTTCTGCTGGAGCCCCTGGCGGCCCGCGTCAGGGCGGCGCAGGGGCGGAGTTGTTTCTGGCTTCTCCGGCCTTAGAGCCACTGGGCGGGGTTCGCCCTCACTAAAAACTCCCCTGTCAGAAGACTTAACTAAAAGCCTTTCATCATTGTGGAAATGTAGGCGTTAAAAGGTTTTTCATTCACTGTTAAAACTTAGATGAAACATTTTTTTCTTGAGACGCAAAATCACAGTTCTCTTGACAAGCCCTTTAAATTCGGGTCTGGGGCCACCCTACCCTGACTGACTGGAGTGTGTGTCTTTATTGTCTGTCCGTCCGTCCCGTCTCAGTGTGCTAGGCGCACGTTCAGCAGGAGAAAAAGCCCACTTTGGAGAGCCAGGGTACTCTAACGCCCAGAACCCAGGGAAACGCCCTTCCCCACCCCCACTCCCGCCCCCGCCCATATGTCAGTGACTAGACAATGGGTAGACAATGGAACTTGTAGCCATAAAGATCATAGAGAAGAAAATCTCTTATCGAACGTGATAAGTATGAATATTCTGTGGTGAGTAGACAATCTCAGAATGAAAATACTATTTTGTTGTTTCAAATAAATATTTCATTATCCTTTCACCCGGGCTTTTATTCTTAAGTAGGTCCTCTGATATTTTTCTGATTTAGGAACAGTTGTTTTAAAGATGCTAATAATTTTTCAGTCTTTTGCAGTGGAGAAGATTCTGGAAAGACTTCTTTTTAAGTAATGAAAATGCTGCAGACAAAGAACTATCCTCTGTCCAGCTGTCTTTTGTTCTAGTGCATCTACATTAATTCATTTTAATGTAGGCATATGGTCCCAGCCGGGGTCAGAGAAGGAAAACTGGCAGAATAGCACAATGAGATCATGTAGGCAGTTTCTGGAAATAGAACTTACTCTGTTAAATAATGTAGCAGACAGAACAGGCTAGTACCAGGCACAGCAAATGCGGCAATGCAGGAGGCAGACCTTGTTTAGCTTCCAATCCCCTAGTACTAATGGATTCTGCAGATAGACTGCAGAGGGGTGTGGCATCTAGCCTCAGCTGCAGTGCAGATGTCCATGTTAAAATTCCAAGTCAAATGTAGAAGAAATTCCTCATTTAAAGGAAAGCAGTAGTAATACTGATTCCAATTAATTAATGATTAAATTTAACTTCATTTTAGAAAATCTGTGCTTTAAATATATTTTAAATATATAACATTTCTATTCAAGCATGACTGGAAACAATGGGCTTGAACATGGGTTAAATAGCACCACATTATTATTCAGACCACACCCATCTGCAGCATTTGTAGCAGGTGCTTTTCCTTAATAATTTCTATTGAGTTAGGGATAATCTAAAATACACTTGAAGAATACCTGTAATTAGATAATTAGAATAATAATAATAATTAGAACTATTTACAAAAATTTACTGAAAATTCAAAATGCTAACATAACCTAATTTTACAATTTTCTTTTTCCTTCCCACAGCGTGAGTGTATCTCCATCCACGTCGGCCAGGCTGGTGTCCAGATCGGCAATGCCTGCTGGGAGCTCTATTGCCTGGAGCATGGCATTCAGCCCGATGGCCAGATGCCAAGTGACAAGACCATCGGGGGAGGAGACGACTCCTTCAACACCTTCTTCAGTGAGACGGGTGCTGGCAAGCATGTGCCCAGGGCCGTGTTTGTAGACCTGGAACCCACAGTCATTGGTGAGTTGGCCTCAGTAACCCGGTGAGCTCCCCCGGGGGTCTGGGACAGGAGGTCTGTCTTGAGGCTCCATGGACCCCGTGAGGTTGAGCAGGCTTGTGCAGGTGGTGAGTGATGGGGGGCTGCTGTGTTTGCCTTTTCCAGATGAAGTTCGCACTGGCACCTACCGCCAGCTCTTCCACCCTGAGCAGCTCATCACAGGCAAGGAAGATGCTGCCAACAACTATGCCCGAGGGCACTACACCATTGGCAAGGAGATCATTGACCTTGTCTTGGACCGAATTCGGAAGCTGGTATGTTTATTCTCAAGAAGTAAATAATGATGCTAAGGAAGACACTTGAAATAGGTTCTTTCCATCTCAGACACAGAATTAAAATGTAATGGAGTGAGGTAAACTATTCCTTTATAGTTTTTCTTTAAAAATCCAATTAAAGCATGAACTACTTGGTGTCATTTAAGTAAGAAATGCTTAGTAATTCTAGGAAGGTCTCCATGTAAGCGTTTCTTGTCAAAATATGATCTGTATTCTTGGACTTGTACGAAAAGTGAAAATATATTTACTTAGGATATATTGCAAAGAGCAGTAATCATATGTTTTCTCTATTTCTTTTTTCTACCAGGCTGACCAGTGCACAGGTCTTCAGGGCTTCTTGGTTTTCCACAGCTTTGGAGGGGGAACTGGTTCCGGGTTCACCTCCCTGCTGATGGAACGTCTCTCTGTCGATTATGGCAAGAAGTCCAAGCTGGAGTTCTCCATTTACCCAGCCCCTCAGGTTTCCACAGCTGTAGTTGAGCCCTACAACTCCATCCTCACTACCCACACCACCCTGGAGCACTCTGATTGTGCCTTTATGGTAGACAACGAGGCCATCTATGACATCTGTCGTAGAAACCTCGATATTGAACGCCCAACCTACACTAATCTAAATAGGTTGATAGGCCAGATTGTGTCCTCCATCACTGCTTCCCTCAGATTTGATGGAGCCCTGAATGTTGATCTGACAGAATTCCAGACCAACCTGGTGCCCTATCCCCGTATCCACTTCCCTCTGGCCACCTATGCCCCTGTCATCTCTGCTGAGAAAGCCTACCATGAACAGCTTTCTGTAGCAGAGATCACCAACGCGTGCTTTGAGCCAGCCAACCAGATGGTGAAATGTGACCCTCGCCATGGTAAATACATGGCTTGCTGCCTGTTGTACCGTGGCGATGTGGTTCCCAAAGATGTCAATGCCGCCATTGCCACCATCAAGACCAAGCGTACCATCCAGTTTGTGGACTGGTGCCCCACTGGCTTCAAAGTGGGCATTAATTACCAGCCTCCCACTGTGGTGCCCGGTGGAGACCTGGCCAAAGTCCAGCGAGCTGTGTGCATGCTGAGCAACACCACAGCCATCGCTGAGGCCTGGGCTCGCCTGGACCACAAGTTTGACCTGATGTATGCCAAGCGTGCCTTTGTTCACTGGTATGTGGGGGAGGGCATGGAGGAAGGAGAGTTTTCTGAGGCCCGTGAGGACATGGCTGCCCTTGAGAAGGATTATGAGGAGGTTGGTGTGGATTCTGTTGAAGGAGAGGGTGAAGAAGAAGGAGAGGAATACTAAAGTTAAAAATGTCACAAAGGTGCTGCTTTTACAGGGAAGCTTATTCTGTTTTGAATATTGAAAAGTTGTGCTGCTCTGATCAGTTAATTTGTATGTAGCAGTGTATACTCTCATATACAATTACTGACCTATGCTTTAAAACACAACGCTTTGTTACAGACCCAAGCTGTCCATTTCTCTGATGGGTTTGAATAAAGTATTCCCTGTCTTAAATGGATTCAGTCTTGTGTCTTCTATTTGGGTGTCTGAAATTCATGTATTTAGTTCTGAGTTAGGAAGCGACTTACTTTAAATTTTAGTATATTATAAAACTTAATCATAAAATACAAAATAACAAAACTGCCACTACATAACATCCATGCTCTTCTTAAATTTTAACTCCACTATGTTACTTAAATTGCTAGTACTCTTTTTAGAATTGATATTTACTAATACACAGCCAAAGGTCTGGTTACCTGACAAGTCTCATATGACAAACATAAAATGGTGAATATTCCAAATGCACTATCATGTCTTAAATTTATTTTCATGCATTCTCATCTTGGCATGTGTCTAGTGTCATGATGTTTCCTCTGCCCTGGATTCTCTGAACAAGTCTGCTATCCAAGCAATTGCTCCCTAGTTCTTTACTTCTTTTTTTTTTTTTTTTTTAAGATTTTATTTATTTGTCAGAGAGAGAGAGAGGGAGAACACAAGCAGGTAGAGCAGCAGGCAGAGGCAGAGAGAGAAGCAGGCTCCCTGCTGAGCAAGGAGCCCGCTGTGGGACTCCATCCCAGGACCCTGGGATCATGACCTGAGCTGAAGGCAGCAGCTTAACCAACTGAGCCACCCAAGCGACCCAATTCTTTACTTCTTTACAAACTTAATTTCAGCTAAATGTCATAGTAGAAAAGCCTGATAATATTTACTCACTCTAATGTGTTGTATACCTGAATTTTTAACTCTCCAAATACATTATTTCGATACAGGCAAATAACTTCAAAGAATAAAACTAATAGTGCAGTTGTAGGCATCAGCACCAATATAGTGAGAGGAACAGTTCTTGGCCTATGGTTTCTTCAACAATAGAGGTCAGCTGCCAGTCCAACTGACTAAAAAGCTGAGGACCCAAGGACAGCAAACTGTCTTGTGTTACCACACCATCTTATACTAGGATAATATCCAGTTGGGATGGAAGTTCTTTCTTGGTATTTATAGCCTATTTAATCTGTTTTTCCTTTGACACTGCCAACAAAGGGGTGTAATACTATTATAGTTACTGGAATCTGAGTTTAAGTTAATGGAAATAAGGAAAAATAAGAAATAAGCCAAGATCAACTAGCTTTAAAGCCAATCCAATACTGCTCAGCAGTTTAGAAGCCCATGTGAATAGATTTTGGAGGGGAAAAAACGTAAAAGTCTTCACTTATTCAGATAAAAAAACAATGTAGAAATTAGATCAAATATAAGTTTTTAATGTGCACTCTCAGCACCTAGCAAAATATAAGGAATATGGTAGATGTATGTACAATAATTATTGGTTGAATGAGTATAGTGTAGGATAAAAAAGATAAGTACCATTTTTTTCACTTTTTAAAGATTTTATTTATTTATTTATTTGACAGAGAGAGAGACACCGCAAGAGAGGGAACAGAAGCAGAGGGGGAGTGGGAGAGGAAGAAGCAGGCTTCCTGCAGAGCAGGGAGCCCGATGCAGGGCTCGATCCCAGGACCCTGGGATCATGACCTGAGCCGAAGGCAGACGCCCAATGACTGAGCCACCCAGGCACCCCAAGAGATAAGTATTAAGTAAAAAATAAAAGCCCTACAATCCTAATTTTAATTGTAAATAAAATTCCATATACAAATATACAAAATTCCATAATTTTGTCCACTGAAAAGGCCTAGGACCAATGTAGGAATGAGTACCTCTACCACTTAGATGGTGGTCTTTATTTCTTTATTTTTTAAAAGATTTTATTTATCAGAGAGAGAGCACAAACAGAGGGGAGCGGCAGGCAGAGGGAAAAGCAAGCTCCCAGGTAAGCAGGGAGCCTGATGCAGGGCTCAATCCCAGGACCCTGGCACCACGACCTGAGCCCAAGGCAGACACCTAACCGACTGAGCCGTCCAGGCACCCCAGTGGTCTTTATTTTTTACTTTTTTAAAGTTTAGGGTTTTTTTTTTTAAGATTTTATTTATTTATTTGACAGAGAGAGAGACAATGGGAGAGGGAACACAAGTAGGAGAAGTGGGAAAGGGAGAAACAGACTTCCTGCTGAGCAGAGAACCTGATGTGTAGCTGGATCCCAGAACCCTGGTATCATGACCTGAGCCAAAGGCAGAGGCTTAACCCACTGAGCCACCCAGGTGCCCCAGATGGTGGTCTTTAAATACCATTTTCCACTAAAAGGAATCACAATGTTTTAGAGATGTTCAAGCCGGGGAGCAGGAAATATGCAAATTCAGCCCCAAATATTTTCTCATTCCAGAAAGCAAGGAAGATAATCAAAGACAAAGTTATATCAAAAGGATACAGAAGTCAAGTAGAGGAGGCTCTCATTGATGGTACAAATTGAGCATTGAAAATAAATAGTGACTGCAGTGGGTTGTACCATATAAAATATGTTAAAACCTGTGAGCTCATATATTTCAGTGTGATTTAAAAAACAACTGAAAGCAGTATAGCAGTTCCTCAAAAATACTGAACATAGATCTATGATCTCAGAATTCTACTTCTGGGTATATACCCAAAAGAACTGAAAGCAGTGACTCAGACAGGTATTTGTGTACCTGTGTCACCACAGCTTTATTTACTACAGCCCAAAGTCAGAAGCAACCCTAACACTCATTGACAGATTAATGGATAAGCAAAACGTAGTATGTCCATACAATATAATATTATTAGCCTTAAGAAGAACTGAAATTCTGACACATATGAAAACATGGATAAACTCTGAAAATAGTAAGCTAAGTAAAATAAGCCAGACATAAAAGGACAAATATTGTCTGATTTTATTTACATGAGGTCCCTACAATAGTCAAATTCAGAGAGATGTAAAGTATAATAGTGGTTACCAGAAGCTAGGGGGAAGGATGTAATAGGAAGTTATTGTTTAACAGATACAGAGTTTCAGTTTGCAAGGATGAAAAAGTTCTTGAGGGGTGCCTAATTGGCTCAGTCAGAAGAGCGAGTGACTACACATGATCTCCGGGTCATGAGTTCAAGCCCCAGGTTGGGTACAGAGATAACTAAAAAAGATACACTTAAAATTTTCTGGAGATGAAAGGTGGTGATTTTGTACAACAATGAGAATCTATTTAATGCGACTAAATTGTACTCTAAAAGGGTTAAAATGGGGTGCCTGGCTGGCTCAGCCTGTAAAGCATGCAACTCTTGATCTTGGCATTGTAAGTTTAAGCCCCACACTGGGTGTAGAAATTACTTAAAAAAAAAAAAAAAATCTGGGGCGCCTGGGTGGCTCAGTGGGTTAAAGCCTCTGCCTTCGCTCAGGTCATGATCCCAGAGCCCTGGGATCCAGCCCTGGGATCCAGCCCTGGGATCGAGCCCTGCATCGGGCTCTCTGCTCAGCAGGGAGCCTGCTTCCTCCTCTCTCTCCCTGCCTCTCTGCCTACTTGTTATGTCTATCAAATAAAAATAAATAAAATCTTTAAAAAAAAATATTTGGGGTGCCTGGGTGGCTCAGTTGTTAAGCGTCTCCCTTTGGCTCAGGTCACCATCCCGGAGTCCTGGGTTCGAGCCCCGCGTTGGGCTCCTTGTTTGTCGGGAAGCCTGCTTCTCCCTCTCCTCACTGCCCCCGCGTGTGTTCCCTCTCTTGCTGTGTCTCTCTGTCAAATAAATAAATTTTTAAAAAATAAAATCTTTTTAAAAACTAGTAAATAAATAACTGAAAGGGTTAAAATGGTAAATTTTATGTTATATGTATTTCACCACAGTTTAAAAAACAAAGTATAGGGGCGCCCGGGTGGCTCAGTTGTTAAGGGTCTGCCGTCCGCTCAGGCCATGATCCCAGAGTCATGGGATCGAGCCCCGCATCGAGCTCCACATCGGGCTCCCTGCTCAGCGAGAAGCCTGCTTCTCCCTCTCCCGCTCCCCCTGCTTACATTCCCTCTATTGCTGTCTCTCTTTGTCAAATAAATAAAATCTTTAAAAAACAAAACAAGGACGCCGGGGTGGCTCAGAGGGTTAAGCCTCTGCCTTCGGCTCAGGTCATGATCTCAGGGTCCTGGGATCGAGCCCCACTTTGGGCTCTCTGCTCAGCAGAGAGCCTGCTTCCCCCACCTCTCTCTGCCTGCCTCTCTGCCTACTTGTGATCTCTCTCTCGGTGTCAAATAAATAAATAAAATCTTTTAAAAAAAAAAACAAAGTATAAACCAAAAACTAAAAAATATGGATATATTCTATTGACTACAGAAACATGTAATTGTATTTCATAACTATAATAAAGATTTAAATCAAGGTGGAAAAAATCTCCAAAAATTAAAAACAAAATGAAACAAATGAATTTAACCAAGTATCAAGTTGTAGCTTAACTACAGAGTTAATTCAGAATTATTTCACCTGACTTTGACATGGTAATTTTTTTTTTAAGATTTTATTTATTTATTTGACAGAGAGAGAGACAGAGAGAGAGGGAACACAAGCAGGGGGAGTGGGGAGGGAGAAGCAGGCTTCCTGCTGAGTGGAGAGCCCAATGTGGGGTGATCCCAAGATCATGACTAGACCTAAAGACACCTAATGACTAAGCCACCCAGGCACCCCTAACACACAGTAATTTGATTGTATAGCCAGAGAGATCTATCCTAAAAAAAGGGAATCCAAAGAAATAAGGTGTTTTCAGTAAACATACTAGTAATATTATAGTTTTGAAATTATATATGAATAATATATAAACTAAAGATTTATTAATGTATTCGTATACAAAACCCTTAAAAGTTACATTATACAGGGGTACCTGGGTGGCTCAGTGGGTTAAAGCCTCTGCCTTCGGCTCAGGTCATGATCCCAGGGTCCTGGGATTGAGCCCCACATTGGGCTCTCTACTCAGCAGGGAGCCTGCTTCCCCCTCTCTCTCTGCCTACTTGTGATCTGTCTGTCAAATAAATAAATAAAATCTTGAAAAAAAAAAGTTACATTATACATATTCAAGAAAGTGGATGAGTTTTAAGTAGAGATACGGGAAAAGAGATGTAAAAATTCTAGAGATGAAAAATATATCTGAAATTAAAAATATACCAAATGGGCTTAACAGTAAATTAGTCACCACGGTAGAAAAGATTAATGAATTGAAGACAAACAATAAAACTTATCCAAAATTAAATACAGAACAAAAATAAACTGGGAAAAAAGAATAAATGGATACTAAATAGGACATAAACGGAAGCAGATTGAAGATGACTCAGCATTTTTAAACAGTTTATAAAGCTTCAGTAATGAGGTCTTAAACTTTTTGTATCATATTTTCTCAATTACAAATTGCTTTCGGGGCACCTAGGTGGTCAGTCTGCCTTCATCTCAGGTCATGATCCCAGGGTCCTGGAATAGAGCCCCAAGTGAGGCTCCCTGCTCAGCAAAGAGTGCTTCTCCCTCTCTTTCTGCCCTTCCCCACTGGCTCAAGCTCGCTCTCTCTCTCTCTCTCTCTCTCTCTCATTCTCTCTCTCCCAGATGAACAAATAAAATCTCAAAAAAAACCCCAAATTGCTTTCAACATAGAGTACAGTGCTACAAATAAATTTAAAATAAAATTTTTTAAAGATTTTATTTATGTATTTGACAGACAGAGATCACAAGTAGGCAGAGAGGCAGGCAGAAAGAGAGAGGAGGAAGGAGGTGCCCCACAGAGCAGAGAGCCCACTGTGGGGTTCAATCCCAGGACCCTGGGATCATGACCTGAGCCGAAGGCAGAGGCTTTAATTTATTGAGCCACCCAGGAGCCCCTAAAGAGGTCTTTTTAACATTAGAATTACATAATGTTAACACTTTGTTTTGTTTTATTTTTATATATATTCATTTTACTTTATTTTTAATTTTGGTGAAATACACATAGCATAAAATGTGTCATCTTAACCATATTTAAATATACAAATTAGTATTAAGTGTATTCACATAGTTGTGCAACCAATCTCTAGAACTCTCTTCATCTTGCAAAACTAAAACTCTATATGCATTAAATAACTTCCCTATTCCCCCTCCCCCAGCCTCTGGCAATCACCATCCTACTCTCTGTCTCCATGAATTAGACTATTCCAGGAACTTCAAATAATAGAATCAGATATTTGTCTTTTTGTGACTAGCTTATTTCACTTAACATAACATCCTCAAGTTTCATCCATGTTATAGCATGTGTCAGAATTTCCTTTCTTTTCAAGCCTGAATAATATTCCACATTGTATATACCACATTTTGTTTATCCAACCATTTATCTGTGGACATTAGGGTTGCTTCTACCTTCTGGCTATTGTGAATAATGCTGTTATGAACATGGGTATATAAATATTTCTTTCAGACCCTATTCCTAATTATTTTATTTATATATGCAGAAGTGGTATTGCTGGATCATACGGTAATTCTACATTTAAATTTTTGAGGAACTGCCATACTCTTTTCCATAGAGTCTATATGTGTTACATTCCAACAGTGTACAAGTGTTCCAATTTCTCCAGATCCTTGCCAACACTCATTCTTTTCTGTTGTTTTGTCTTTTGATGATAGTCATTTAAGTGGGTATGAGGTGGTATATCACTGTGGCTTTGATTTGCATTTCCCTGATTGGTGATGTTCAGTATCTTTTGTTTATTTTTTTAAAGATTTTATTTATTTATTTGAGAGAGAGAGCATGAGCTGAGAGAGGGAGAAAGCAGACTCCCTGCTGAGCAGGGAGCTTGATGCAGGCCTCAATCCTAGCACCTTGGGATCATGACCTGAGCCAAAGCCAGACACCTAACCAACTGAGCCACCCAGGCACCCCACTATCTTTTACTTTTTATTTTTTTATTTTTACTTATTTGAGAGAAAAAGAGAAAGAGAGAGAAAGAGTGAGTATGTGCAAATGGGAAAAGGGAGAGTGACAAGCAGATTCTGCACTGAGTACAGAGCACAACACAGGGCTCAATCCCAGGACCCCAAGATCACAACTCAAGCCAAATCAAAAGTCAGATGCTCAACTGACTGAGCCACCCAGGTGCCTCATGTTCAGTATCTTTTAATGTGCTAACTGGCCATTTGGATATCTTCTTTGGAGAAGTCCTTTGTTTACTTTTTTCAGTGTAAAAATTTTTTAATTGGTGTATAATTAAAATATAACATTATATTAGTTTCAGCTGTACAACATAATGATTTGATATTCATATATATTGCAGAGAGATCACCACAGTAAGTCTAGTTAATATCTGTCACCATATATATTTAAACATTTTTTTGTGATGAAAACTTTTAAGACCTACTCTCTTAGCAATTTTTATTTTTTATTTTTTAAAGATTTTATTTATTAATGACAGAGACAGAGATCACAAGTAGGCAGAGAGGCAGGCGGGGCAGGGTGGGGGGAAGCAGTCTCCCCGCTGAGCAGAGAGCCCAAAGCAGGGCTTGATCCCAAGACCCTGAGATCATGACCTGAGCCAAAAGCAGAGGCTTAACCCACTGAGCCACCCAGGTGCCCCTCATAGCAATTTTTAAACATTCAATATAGTATCATTAACTACAGTCTATGAGTTATTTACAACTGAAAATTTATACCTTTTGACCACCTTCACTCATTTTGACCACCTATGACCCCACCTCCCCCACCTCTGGCAACCACTAATCTGTTCGCTATGTCTAAGATTTGTTCACCTTTTAATTGGATTGTTTATATTAAAATTTTTTTAAGATTTTATTTATTTATTTGGCAGACAGAGATCACAAGTAGGCAGAGAGGCAGGCAGAGAGAGAGGGGAAAGCAGGCTCCCTGCTGAGCAGAGAGCCCAAGGTGGGGCTCAATCCCAGGACCCTGGGATCATGACCCGAGGCGAAGGCAGAGGCTTTAATCCACTGAGCCATCCAGGCACCCCTAATTAAAATGTTTTTATCTTGCTATTTAATCTATGAGGCTCTAAGAATCTTGAGATAATTAAAATGTAAAAAATTAAAAATTGACAACAAAGTAAATACTTTTCTTGAGACCATCATATAAACTTTATAGTTCTCCCCTATGCATTAATTCCTTCATATTAAAAAATAAAAAGTAACAGTGGTGGCTATGATACCTATCCTATCCTTTTTCCTATCTTTAACTAGAATGTAGCTTTTGGCCTTAAGACATTATAAACAAAAAAAACATAAGTTTTTATCAATATATGGAAAAACACATATAAATATAGAAACTTCGGGGGCGCCTGGGTGGCTCAGTCAGTTAAGCGCCTGCCTTTGGTTCAGGTCATGATCCCAGAGTCCCGCGATCAAGTCCTGCTTCACGCTCTCTGCTCAGCAGGGAAGCTGCTTCCTGTTCTACCCCTCCCCCCTGCTTGTGCACTCTCTCTCATGCTCTCTCGCTCAGACACGTGCATGCTCTCTCTGTCTCTCTCTCAAATAAATAAATAAAATCTCTTTAAAAATATAGAACTTCTATATTATTTACATGTTAAGAATTTTTATCAGAAAGGATGTCGAATTTTTTAGAGATTGTTTATTTGAGAGAGAAAGTGCTTGTGCATGTATGCACACATGTGAGCAGGGAGGAAGCAGAACAAGCAGACTCTCCACTGAGTGCGGAACCTGACAGAGGCTTGGTCCCAGGACCCTGAGATCATGACCTGAGCGGAAACCAAGAATTTGTCACTTAACCAACTGAGCCACCCAGGTGCCCTGAAACTATGTTGAATTTTATTAAATGTCTTCAGTAATATTTGGAGATTGACATCATTTTTCTTCTTCAACATATTATGAGGAATTATTTTATTTTACTTATTATTTTTTAGAGAGGGAGGGGGAGTGCAAAGAGAGAGGGAGAGAATCTTCAGCAGACTCGATCTCACAACCCTGAAGTCATGAGTTGAGCCAAAATCAAGAGTCGGATCCTTAACCAACTGAGTCACCCAAGGGGCTCCTATGATGAATTATTTTAAAATCTTTCCTAAGGGGCGCCTGGGTGGCTCAGTGGGTTAGGGCCTCTGCCTTCGGCTCAGGTCATGATCCCAGGGTCCTGGGATCGAGCCCCATATCGGGCTCTCTGCTCAGCAGGGAGCCTGCTTCCCCCTCTCTCTCTGCCTGCCTCTCTGCCTACTTGTGATCTCTTCCTGTCAAATAAAAAAAAATCTTAAAAAAAAAAAAATCTTTCCTAATGTTAGATCATCATGGCATTTCCAGTACAAAAAACTAATTTATAGTGAGTATTCTTTTAATATGTTGCCAGATTCTATCTAATAATGTGAATTTTCACTCCCACCAGCAGTGTATGTTAGCATACTGCTGAGTCTAATGTTATTTTTTAATATAGACTGTGGGATCACACCACAGTACATACCAGAAAAAAAAAAAAAGTGCAGTCTGGGCAAGTAGACCTTTGATCATCTAGCTCAATTCAGAGACAGAATTTAGAGTATCAAAATCAGGAGTTCATTCTTGATAGCTAGAGGTGATGAGAACAGATATCTTTGTCTTGTTTCCAATCTTAGGGAGTGTTGAATATTTCACTATTGAGTATGAAGTCGGCTGTCAGTTTTTCATAGATGTTCTTTATTGGATCGAGGATGTTTCCTTCTCTTTGTAGTTTGCTGAAAGTATGGAGTTTTTTTAAATTAATGGATGTTGGATTTTGTCAAATTCTTTTTCTGCATGCATCTACTGAGATGATCATATGGGTGGTTTTTAATTCTACTAATATGGTGAATTAGATTCATTGTTCTTTGAGTATGAAACCAAAGACAATGACAATCTACCATTAGCATTTTCAAATTTCTAACCATTTCTCTCATTCCTGTAGGTACATGGTATTTCTCCTATCAAGAAATAAAGTCTATTCCTCTCTCTATACATCTTCATTGGCCTTATGATTGCTTTGATTAATAGAACGTGACAGAAGGAAGCTGTGCCAGATCCAGGTCAATCTCTTAAGAAGCCTGGCAGCTTGTTTTCATTCAGAGAGGTCAGGTGAAAAACAACCAGGGCACCCTACCCAAGAGCCACCAAATAGACCCCAGACCTGCAAATGCCACTATCCTAGGCATTCTCGCCCCAGCTAAGATCCCAGCTGAATGCAACTATGGGAATGAGCCAGATGACACCCTGAGAAACAGAGGAGCTGTCCATGACCCATGGAATCATGAGAAATAATAAATAGTTGTTTTAAGTCACTAAGTTTTGGGGTGGTATGATAAATAGCAACAGATAACTGAAACAAAGCTTACACATACATCTGGAGGAAATATACACAGTTTTCATCAGATTCTCTAAAATGATTAAAACCACCAGAGAAATTAAATACTGAAGATTCTTTGGGAAATACCTCATAAATACCCCTTTTTTCAGTGTTTTTGGTAGATATTAATAGCAGTGTGCTCAAGATTATAATCTTTTGACCTGAGTAAGTAGAGTAAAGGTATTGAATTTGGCAATTAAATGAAAAGTCATATGCTTAGCAATCTAAAGAGACTCACAACCTACGGTAAAAAATGAGAAAACATACAGGACCATCTCTTCTCCACTCTGAAGTAAGTTTAGGTAGTATTTTGGGGCTAGACCAAAATGCTTCACAAAAAAATATATGCATGAACATGCTGAAAATACACAACCAAAAATTATACAAAGGGAAATGAACAAAAGCAGACCCAAAATTCTATACCATAAAATATGGTAAAAAGTGTTGCATATATGAACCAGCTGGATGTATTCAACTACCATCAAAACTATCACAGCCATCATGGGAAGTCAATGTGATATAAAACTGAGTTAGAACCTATCCCCACAGAGTCTAAATAAAAAATGACTGAGACATAGAGCATTGCTTCCATCTGGTGAATGGGGTGGGGTAAGGCAGAAGGTTTGAAGGAATATGACATACTGTAGGCCATTAGTTTTAATCCAGTAAAAGATGAAATGGATCAGAAGGGTAGAAGATAATATAGCAAAGAGAAGCTAACCCTGGAAAAAAGAGCTTAAAGAGATCAGGCCAGGAACTCAGAAATAGTTCAAAGAAAATGTTTCAAGTACCTGGGCAGAGGCTTGCTAGGCAGAATGTCTGACTTGCATGTTCCCATATTTAGGGAAGCAGCAGCTTTTCTTTCTTTCTTTCTTTTTTTGATATTTATTTATTTATTTGACAGAGAGGTAGAGAGAGAGAGATCACAAGTAGGCAGAGAGGCAGGCAGAGAGAGAGGGGGAAGCAGGCTCCCCAGTGAGCAGAGAGCCTCACGCGGGGCTCGATTCCAGGGCCCTGAGATCATGACCCCAGCTGAAGGCAGAGGCTTAACCCACTGAGCCACCCAGGTGTCCCATGGGAAGCAGCAGATTTTCAAGTGTCCATGTTATTGAAGGTCAAAATATACAAAGGTCTGACCTGGAGAGGAAGGCAAAACCAAGGATTCTGGGTGGCATTAATAGTAATCCTTGCTATAGCATATCATAAAAAGGCCCAGCCCAGTGAGGATTTCCAGGAAAGCAGACCAAATGAGTTAAATGCCAGAACTCATGGAGAAACACTTGATGATGAAAAAGAGGAAAATGAGGTGAGAACTAAAAGAGCTGATCAGTTGGAATGCTACACAGGAGAGATTAGAGCAACAAGCATTTGAAGAGAAACAGTGAGGGTCAGAAATTCCGGTGCACCTAAGCTGAGTCCCTCTGGCTTAAGATCTCTCATAAGGTTTCAGTTCTTGGCCAGGGCTGCAGTCAATCTGAAGGCCCAACTGAGGGTAAATTCACTTCCCTCCTCATTCCTCTGGTTGTTGGCAAAATTCATTACCTATTTTGAGAGCCTCAGCTCCTTGCTGTTCAACTGAGGGCCTCGGTTCTTTGCTGTCTATTGGCTGGAGCTCTGCAGTTCCTTAACACATGGGCCTCTTCAAAGGGTAGTATACAACATGGCAACTAGATTCCCTCAAAGCAAGTGAGAAAGAAAGCAAAAGAGAGCCCCCAAAACAGAAGCCACAGTCGTTTTGTAACCTACCTCAGAAGTGACATCTTTTTATTTTTGCTGTAGTCTATTGGAAAAATACTAGATCCAGCCTACAGTCAAGGAGAAAGCATTACATAAGAACATGAATATGAGGAGAAGGAACAATGGGGACCATCTTAGAGTTGTGTATCATAATTACTCAGCTCTAAAAATTCTATCCCTGTTTTTAACTGCTGCAAATGTCAGATTCCTGGGAGTAATGATCTCATTGGCCCAGTGTGGGTCAAGGCTTCTTCTGTGGGTTGATCAGCCCGGACTAGAAGGGGCAACATAATATAAGCCATTTCTAGGGAATAGAACAATTTCCTAATTGTTGTAGGCCTGTTAGCCACATGAAAATCTATGTGTTACAAAGACACACTATCAAGCTATTATTAGAACTGTGTAAAAACTAAAAAGATTAATTTGAGACTGAGTATTGGGAAATAAAGCTATGGCATGTTTTCAATCAGTTTCATGACTGCCTTATTCTCTAGAGCTAAAGGGAGAGAGTAAGCATCATTTTTATCACCTGAAGATACAATTTAATGGGATAATTTAGATAAGACTTGTCTAAGCAAAATTGGAAGACTCTCAGAACTATGAAGGAAGGGGTGGGGAAAAGAATGAAGAAAATAATGGCGATAGTAGAAATAAGACCAGTAAGAAGAGAAATTTTAAATGAAAAAATCACTTGATGCCCTTGAAACTCAAGGCATCTCAAAGGTAAATAGAAAATCCTCTTTGGGGCATCTGGCTGGCTCAGTCAGCATAGCATGTGACTCTTGATTTCAGGGTTGTGAGTTCAAGCCCCACATTGGGGGTAGAGATTAGTTAAAAATAAAATCTTTGAGGGGCGCCTGGGTGGCTCAGTGGGTTAAAGCCTCTGCCTTCGGCTCAGGTCATGATCCAAGGGTCCTGGGATCAAGCCCTGCATTGGGCTCTCTGCTCAGCAGGGAGCCTTCATCCCCTCTCTTTCTGCCTGCCTCTCTGCCTACTTGGGATCTCTCTCTCTCTCTGTCAAATAAAGAAACAAAATCTTAAAATAAAATAAAACCTTTGAAAAAAAGAAAAATAAAGAAAATCAGCTTTGCTGACATTGATACCATATTTACACAAAGGTAAATAACTTAAGGTAGATTCTGAGTATCACTGCTTTTCTTCAATTGTTTTCTTATTATTTTTTTTTTATTCTTCAGGGCATTCTGTTCTCAGTAATGATAGAGTATCTTGTTGCAGGCCAAACCTGCAGTAAAAAACAACTGGAAAATACGAACAAAATTTAAAATTTAAAAATCTAGGAGATTCTGGCTGACTCAGAAGGGCATGTGACTCTTGATCTCAGGTTCATGAGTTCAAGCCCCAATGGGGTATAGAGATTACTGAAATAAATTTAAAAACATAAAATAAAAATAAAATTTAAAATCTATGCATAGGAATCAGAGAGCTACCAAGCCAGCTGAGGAGCTAAAATCTCAGACAGAAAAGAAGTGCAAAGAGGTAAACCTGACATTTGATGTCGCTTTTCCTCTCAAGGCAATAGTGATTCAAAGGAATAATCATAGTCTGAGAAGCTGAGCAGAAAGCAGTAGCTAAAGGCTGAGAACTGGTCTACCTGTAGTCTTACAGAGCATGGTGGGGAAAACTGGATGTTCGGGACCCACTAAGATAACAGAACTCCAGTAAACTCCTTTACTTTTAGTTTGGACCCCCAAAGGCCTATAACTTGAGGCACCTGGGTGGCTCAGTGGGTTAAGCCTCTGTCTTCGGCTCAGGTCATGATCTCAGGGTCCTCAGCTCAGCGGGGAGCCTGCCTCCCCCCTCTCTCTCTGCCTGCTTTTCTGCCTACTTGTGATCTCTCTCTGTGTCAAATAAATAAATAAATATCTTAAAAAAAAAAAAAAGCCTTTACCTTAGAAGAGACCAGCCCTTATAAATACCATAAATATACCTAAATATATAAATATACCCTTATAAATACCAAAGCTCAGCTTCTCATCAATCAATCCCTCGTTTGATTAAGATGGTCTAATCTTACCCCCACTGACTGCCAGAAGCAAAAGTAAACTCTTGCTAGAGAAAGATAATACCATCCAGGGCCTAGAATTCTCTCTTTAATTTTTCATAAACCACTTTCAGTATTAAACAAAAATTTGACCAGTTTTCCATAGACAAGATAAAATGACAAAAACTGAAGCACTATCAAAGAATAGAAACAGATCCATAGAAGAGTCAGATATTGGAATTATCATGCATGGACTTTAAAATAAGCATAATGAGGTATGCCTGGCTGGCTCAGTCAGTAGAGAATGTGACTCTTGATCTCTGGGTCATGAGTTCAAGTTCCACATTAAGTATAAAGAATTACTTAAACAATTAAAAAAAATAAAAATAAAATAACCATTATGACCAGGTTTAGGAAGTTAAATGACAAGATAGAGAAATTTAGCAGAGGAAGCTGTATGAAATATAAAATGAAAACTCTAGAACCAAAAAAGAATCACATAAAGTCAATAGGACTAAATAGCACATTGGACACATATAAAGAGGTAACTAGTGAACTAAAAGACAGGTCAGAAGAAATTATCCAGACTGAACCTCAAAGACAAAAAAAAAAAAAGAAAAGAAAAGAAAAAAGAAAACCTCAAGACAAAAGAAAAAAAAAAGAAAGAAAAATACAGAAAGAACATAAAATACAGATGAGACACTGTAAAAAAAAATTTAACATACCTAATTAGAGGTCCAGAGACAAGAGGGAGACAATGGGATAGAAATAAAATTTGAAGAGAAAATCACCAAAATTTTTCCAAAAGTAGTGAAAGAACCAGAGTCACAAATATGAGAAATTCTCTGAAATCAAGCAGAACAAATACAAAGAAAAGCATACTTTAGGCATTTCATAGTGAAGTTGCTAAAAACGAAGGATAAAGATAAAATCTTAAACTCATATTCTTTCTTTCTTTCTCTCTTTTTTAAAGTGGGTTCCATGCTGGGCATAGAGCCCAAGACAGGGCTTGACCTCACAACCATGAGATCAAGACCTGAGCTGAGATCAAAGAGTTAAATGCTTTCAGGGAAATACAAATCCAAATGACAATGAGATACCACCTCACACCAGTCAGAATAGTTAAAACTGACAAGTCAGGAAATGACAGATGTTGGCAAAGATGTGAAGAAAGGAGAACCCTCCTACACTGTTGGTGGGAATGCAAGCTGCTGTAGCCACTCTGGAAAACAGTATGGAGGTTCCTCAACAAGTTGAAAATAGAGCTACCCTATGACCTAGCAATTGCACTACTGGGTATTAACTCCAGAGATATAAAAGTAGTGATCTGAAGGGGCACCTGAACCCCAATGTTTATAACAGCAATGTCACAATAGCCAAACTATGGAAAGAGCCCAGATGTCCATCGACAGATGAATGGATAAAGAAGATGTGGTATATATATATATACAATGGAATATTATGTAGCCAACAAAAAAGGAAATCTTGCTCTTTGCAACGACAGGGATGGAACTAGAAGGTATTATGCTAAGTGAAATAAGTCAATCAGAGAAAGATAATTATCATATGATCTCACTGATATGTGGAATTTAAGAAACAAGGCAGAGGATCCGAGGGGAAGAGAGGAAAAAATGAAACAAGATGAAACCAGAGAGAGAGACAAACCCATAAGAGAATCTTAATCTCAAGAAACAAACTGAGGGTTGCTGGATGGGAGGGGGGTGGGAGGAATGGAGTAACTGGGTGATGGGCATTGTTGAGGGTATGTGTTATGGTGAGTGCTGTGTATTGTGTAAGACTGATGAATCACAGACTTGTACCCCTGGAATAAATAATATATGTTAATAATTTAAAAATGAACTTTAAAAATAAATAAATATATTAATTAATTTTTAAAAAAGAGTCAGATGCTTAACCACTAAACTGACAGAACCACCCATAAAGATAAAACCTTAGAAGAAGTTGTGGGGGGTGGTTTGGTAGAGGGACATATCTTCAAAAGAACAATGGGGCTAATAGTTAGCTTCTCAACAAATTTATGGAAGCCAAAAGATAAGGGAATGATATGTTCAAAGTGGTATAAGATAATAATGGCCAAAATAGAATTCTACACTCAGTAAAAACAGTTTTTCAGAAATGAAGACAAATTCATATATTTTCAGACAAATAAAAACAGAGAACTTGCCACCAGTAGACCTTCGTTCAAGGAATACCAAAGGGAGTTCTACCAAAGGGAAAAGGATCCCAAATAGAAGGACAGATATGCAGAAAGAAATTAAGAGCAATAAAAAGGGCAAATACAGGGGCACATGGGTGGCTCAGTCGGTTGGGTGCCTGCCTTCAGGTCAGGTTGTGATCCCAGGGCCTTGGGATCAAGTCCCACGTCAGGCTCTTTGTTCATCGAGAAGCCTGCTGCTCCACCTGCTGTGCTCTATCTCTGTCAAATAAATAAACAAAATCTTAAAAATAAATAAATAAAAATTAAAAGGGCAAATATGAAGGTAAATCCTGGTAAATAATAAGAGCTTACATTTACGGATACGTGAGAGCAGATAAAAACAAAGAATTTCTGGAATGAAAACTTTCTGTGTTTATATATTTTCCTATTCTGGACACTTGATGTAAATGGCATCACACAGCATGTAGGCATTTGTAACTGGCTTCTTTGTTTTTTTAAAAATCAACTTAAGTAGATATATTTCCATTTCATTGATCCAAATTGTTATAGGAAATATCAGTAGGGCATGAAATTTTAGAATACAGCAATTTCTTTGCATTGTTAATTGATATATAATTCATATGCTATAAAATTCATCCTTTAGTGTACAATTTAAGTTTTTAGTATAGTCACCAGGTTGTGCAACCACTACCACCATGGAATTCCAAACATTTTTATCATTCATCATTCTACAAAAAAAAAAAAAAAAACCAACCCCAAAACTTCTGTATCCATTAGCAGTCATTCCCATTCAATTACCCCTGACCCCAGCCCATGGCAAACACTAATCCATGTTTTCTGTTTCTATGGATTTGCCTATTCTGGAAATTTCATGTAAATGGAACCATTCAATGGGCAGCTTCTTTCCCTTAGCATAATGTTTTCAAGGTTCAGCTATGTTATAACATGTATCAGTACTTCATCTCTTTTTATTGCCAAATAATATTCCATTGTATCGGTATACAACATTCCTTTTATTCATTCATCAGTTGATGGGCATTTGGGTTGTTTCCACTTTTTGGCTACTATGAATAATACTGTAAAGGACAGCGGAATTTGCTACCCCAACACATGCCACTTTCACACAACGACTGTTTTGAACTGAAGGCAATTGAGAAGCAGATTTTTTAAAAAAAGAGAGAGGGCTCTCCTTTCCCTATTTGCCTAAAAGCAAGACATAAATTTGTACAGAATTAATCACTAACAACCCTAGACCTTAATCAGCCCAGAGACAGCACAAGAGGACTCTACATCACAAACCTCACTGACAAGCCCAATTACCTTCCATTAGGCTCTCTTATATTTATGATTTGCTGCCCCTAGAGACTCAAGGCTCTCTTCCTTTGTCTTGTCACTTCTCTAAAGATTTATTTCCTTGCTATGATGTTATGTAAGTCCAACTTCTACCCAAACCTTTGAGTTACTATCCCCAAGTTTCTCCTATGTATATATGAGATATACATGTTAATAAATTTCCATTTTTTTCTCTTGTTAATTTGTCTTTTGTTACAGAGCCCCAGCCAAGAACCTAGAAGGGAAGAAGAAAAAAATATTTTTCCCCATACAGCTGCCATGAACATTTGTGTATAAGTTTTTGTGTGGCTATGTTTTTATTTCTCTTGGGTATATAACTAGAAGTGAAATTTCTGAGTTATAGTGTATCACTGTGCTTAATATTCTGTGGAACTGACACACTGTTTTCCAAAGTGGTTGCACCATTTACATTCCTATCAGTAGTGCATAAGGTTCCAAGTTTCCCAAATCCTCTCCAAAACTTGCTATTATTGGTCTTTTTTATCGTAGTCATCCTAATGGGTGTGATGTGGTATCTCATTGGGGTTTTGATTTGCATTTCCCTGATTGTTAATAATATTGAGCACTTTTCCATGTGCTCACTGGTCATTTGTACATCTTCTCTGGAGAACTATATATTCAGATTCTTTGTCCATTTTTTTGCCCTTTTTTTTTAAGATTTTATTTATTTATTTGACAGACAGAGATCACAAGCAGGCAGAGAGGCAGGCAGAGGGAGAGGGAGAAGCAGGCTCCCCGCCGAGCGGAGAGCCCGATGTGGGGCTCGATCCCAGGACCCTGGGATCATGACCTGAGCTGAAGGCAGAGGCTTTAACCCACTGAGCCACCCAGGCGCCCCTTTTTTGCCCATTTTTAAATTAGATTATCTTTTATTATTGAGTTATATAGTTCTTCATATCTTCCAGATACAAGTATATTAAAATATTTATGATTTGGGACGCCTGGGTGGCTCAGTTGGTTAAGCAGCTGCCTTCAGCTCAGGTCATGATCCCAGCATCCTGGGATCGAGTCCCACACATCGGGCTCCTTGCTTAGCGGGGAGCCTGCTTCTCCCTCTGCCTCTGCCTGTGCTTGCTCTCTCTCTCTCTCCCTCTCTCTCTCTGACAAATAAATAAATAAAAATAAAATCTTTAAAAATAAATAAATAAAATAAAGTATTTATGATTTGCAAATACTTTCTCCCATTCTGTGGGTTGTATTTTCACTTCCTTGATAGTGTCTTTTGATGCACAGATGTTTTTAATTTTGATGCAATCTAATTTATCTAATTTTTTCTTTTGTTGCTTACACCTTGGGTGTTTTATCTACTTAAGGCTCTACCTAACCCAAGGTCATTAAGATTTTACTTCCACATTTCCTAGTAAGTTTTATCATTTTATCCATTACATTAGGTCTATAATCCATTTTGAGCTAATTTTTGTGTATGTGTAAGGAAAGGACCCAACTTTATGCTCTTGCATATGAATATCCAGTTGTCCCAGCACTCTCTCTTGAAAAGACTATTTTTACCGAATTGATTTGTCTTGGAACCCTTGTCAAAAAAATTAATTGACTATAAATGTTAAAGTTTATTTCTAGACTCTCAATTCCATTCCATTAATCTATTAAATCTATTGTTACACCAGCACTGCATAGTCATTATTACTGTAGCTTTTCAGAAAGTTTTGAAATCAGGAAGCATGAGTCCTCTAACTCTGTTCTTCTTTTTCAAGATTGTTTTGGCTCCTCTAGGTTTCTTGAATTTTCAAATGAATTTTAGGACCAGTTTGTTAATTTCTGTAAAAAAGCCAGCTGTGGATTTTGATAGGGATTACAATGCATCCACTTATCAACTTGGGCAATACCGCCATCTTAATAATATTAATTCCTCCAATCCTTAAACATAAAATACCTACTTATTTACATTGTCTTTAATTTCTCTCAACAATGTTTTATAGTTATTCCATGATTTTAACTGCAATATTATCTATTATTAGAAAAAATAGTAATTATAATTCAAGTCTCTCAGTCCTTTTTCAAGATTTATTTGTCATACAGAATGAAAAACTTTTAAATCTTAGCATATTTCCAATTTAGATTTTCTGTCCCATCCCCATATTTTTTCATTTCTGGACAACTAAATTTCTATCCCATGTTTGGCTAAGTTTCTTACTTTTGTGTGGTCTTAACTTCTCTGAAGAAACACCAGGGTGCTGCACACAACATATTCTCTATATTCATTGGGGATCCAATGTACTTGTTTGACTGGGATGGCTTTTTACATCTGTGATAAGATGCAGGGACTCTTCCCCCCTTGGGTTTATTATTAAGTAGAACATCTTATTCTGCAGCTGTTATACAGAATAACATTAAGACACCTTCTGTAGAATCAGTTAAATGGGGCAAGACATGTTTCTAATTTGTTTAAGAGAGAAAGTTAACTTCTAAAGAATCCTTATTTGATATTCTGAACCTTAAGTTCTGCCAGATGGGAAAGTTAAACGTGGCATAATTTTCTTCCACATATATATATATATATATAGAGAGAGAGAGAGAGAGAGAGAGAAGCAGAATATCTGCCTGCTTCCCGACATAATCATATGTTGTTTGGTAGAATAAATGCCAACATTCTTCATAACTTAAATGGCTTCAGCAGTACATATTTTATAACTCCCAGTTTATGTTTTTAGGGGTATTGAAGCTAGTATACTCAGGGCATTATAAATTTCATTAATTTTAAAGAAAAACCTTTCTTGGGACACTTGGTTAGCTCAGTTAGAACAGGAGGCTCTTGATCTCGGGGTTGTGAATTCAAACCCCACATTGGGCATAGAGCCTATTTATTTAAATAAATAAATAATTTTTTAAAATAAAAAAAAAGAAAAACCTTAGATAATTCAAAAAACTGTGCAGAGTTGGGTTATGGACATTGGGGAAGGTATGTGGTATAGGGAGTGCTGTGAAATGCGTAAGCCTGATGATTCACACACCTGTACCCCTGGGGCAAATAATACATTATATGTTAATAAAAATAATTAATAAAACAAAATAAAATATTCATCTCTTAAAAAAAAAAACTGTACAGAACTAGGGGAGCCTGGGTGGCTCAATTGGTTAAACATTCGACTCTTGGGTTTGGTTCAGGTCATGATCTTATGGGTCATGGGATTGAGCCCCATGTGGGGCTCTGTGCTCAGCACAGAGTCTGCTTGGAATTTTCTCTCACACACTCCTTCTGCCCTTCCCCATTCTCATGCATGGACACACACACACATAGGCTCTCTCTCTAAAATAAATAAAATCTTAAAAAAAAAAAACTGTACGGAACGAAACATTGATTCTCTTCCCCAAGTATATTGTTTTAAACTTTTATTAATGATAATTAATGAATGAGTACTTCAAAATTACCAGCCTCTCATCTGTTTTTAATAGTTTATCTTCCCTTCAAAAACACCAAAGGTAAAAATCAGCTTCTTTACTATTGACTCAACATAACTGCTATTCCTTTTGAGTTACCAAGTTTAATACCTATGCACAATTACGTTAGATAATGTGACTGGTATTTCTACTGGCTGTTTTTTTTTTCTTTAATTCCTTGTTCTTTTTCTGTCACGTGGAAACGAGTGTTGTTTGACAGTGAACACAAGAATTAATTCTTGAACCTGGATTGTGCCAAAATGACACATCTTTTTCACAAGAAGAAATCACTTTATAATATTTTTTGTAGGTGCAAAATGTTTGTAGTATAGGCAAGAAAAGTGCCCAAGAGCATCTGAATTCATTTAGAAGGCAAAAGCAAGACAAAACAAAAAACCCCAAAACAAAAAAAAAATCCCACACTTTAAAAATCTAAGTAATTTATCTGCCCTTAAAATTTTCCCTGGGAAAGCTTTCTCTGGAGCTATTCTCATTGTTAGAAATTAGGGGATGAAGACCCTGGAGAGTCATTTGAGGTCCTAAGGATCAAGATTGATAACCTGGGGGGTACCTGGCTGGCTCAGTTTCAACTGAGCATGTCACTCTTGATCTCAAGGTGATAAGTTTGAGCTCCACATTGGGTATATAGATTACTAAAAATAAGTAAACTTTAAAAAAAAAAAGAAAAAGATTGATAACTGGGTTATGATCTCGAAGTTCAACAAAGTGAAAAGGAACCAGTCCTTACATGATGCAAAATGTAATCTTCCCATATAAAGGTAATGATAAAGTACATGAGTGATACCATATCCATTCATCCATTTTATGTCTTTTCAAAACCAAACATATAAACAGCCCTACAATAGCCATTTGGGGATATACACTTCTACGTTCAATTCTTATTAAAAAACATTTTTTAAAGATTTTATTTATTTATTTGAGAGAGAAAGAGACAGAGATAGTGACAGGGAGCATAAGCAGGCAGGAGAGGGAGAAGCAGGCTCCCCCCTGAGCAGGGAGCACAATGTGGGGCTTGATCCTAGAACCCTAGGATCATGACCTGAGCCAAAGGCAGACACTTAAATGACTGAGCCACCCAGGTGGCCGTTATTCAAAACATTGTTATTAGAGGTGCCTGGGCAGCTTAGTTGGTTAAGCGTCCAACTCTTGGTTTTGGCTCAGGTCCTGATCTCATGGGTCAGGGGATACAGCCCTAAGTCAGGCTCTGCACTCAGTGGGGAGTCTGCTTGACAATTCTATCCCACTGTTCCCCCCTCCTTTCACAAATAAATAAATCTTTAAAAAAATCTATATTTATTCACCACCTACTACATAAGACTCCGTGGCTAAGGCCATGAATAAAACAGACAAGGTCCTCCCCTTTTAGGATTTATATTCCATTGCGGAGACAGAAAATAAGTAAATAAACAATGAATGCGTTAAGAGGAAAAAAGAAGCTGGTTAAGGGGGGAAAGAAGGGATGGAGGCTACTATTTTAGAAAGTAAGGTCAAGGTCTCTTTGGGGTGATAATAATGAAAGAGAAACTTTAACGAAATGCAGAAATGGATATCTGGGGGAAAGGAAACTAGGCAAAGGGAGCCAAAAGTGGACAGCCCTGAGAAAAAGTAGCATAGTTACTATGTCTGACGATACAGTAAGAAGGCCAGTGTCACTGGAGTGGATGAGGGAGAGGGAAAATAATATAAGATGAAGCCAAAGGAGTAGCCAGGAGCCAAACCATGAAGAACCTTTTGGAAGAATGTAAGAATTTGGATACTATTCTAAGAATGATAAAGAAGTCTCCAGAGTAGGAATGATCAAAGTTATATTTTTAAAGGATCCTTTTAAAAAGAGACTGTAAGAATCGAAACAGGGAGAGTAGTAGGTAGACTATTTTTGTGTCTGGAAGGGAGATGAAAGACAATTCATGACATATTTTTTAGAGCTGAAAGATTTGCTGATGCATTAGATGAAATATTTAAAAAATAGAAGTCAAGAATAACTCAAAGGTTGGGGCACTGGGTGGCTCAGTCGTGAAGCGTCTGCTTTTGGCTCAGGTCATGATCCCAGGGTCCTGGGATCAAGCCCCATATCAGGGTCCCTGCTCAGTGGGAAGGCTGCTTCTTCCTCTCCCACTCCCCAGCCTGTGTTCCTTCTCTCGCTGTGTCTATCTCTGTCAAATAAATAAAACCTTAAGAAGAATAACTCAAAGGTCTTTGGCCTACGCAACTGGGTGAACAGAGATAACATTTACTCAGAGGGAGAACACTAGGAGAGGAAAAAAGTAGGTTGTGCACGTGTGAGTACAGGGAGGAAGTAGACATGATAAATCTAAGATACTTATTTAACATCCTGTTGGAGATGTTGAATAGTCAGCTGGATATGTGCATCAGGGAATAGGGGAAAGGTCTGGGTAAAAGATAAAATTTGGTAGTAACCAGTGTATAGATAACAGTTAAAGCCATGAGACTAGATGGATATATATGTCTTCTTTTAAACTTATGTGACCATTTCTCTAGATCAGTGGTCTTCACGTTTTGCTTGTGTACCACCTAAAATTTTTTGAAAACTACATACCTCTTCAAACATTTTTTTTTTTTAAGAGAAAGAGAGAGTATTCATGTGCATGAGGTGGGGAGGGGGAAGAGAGGAGAGAGAGAATCTTAATCAGGCTCCTCACCCAGCCTAGAACCCGACACAGGACTGGATCTCACAGCCCTGAGATCATGACCTGAGGCAAAATCAAGTCAGATGCTTAACCTATTGAGCCACCCAAGTGGCTATTTAAATGGTTCAAGTTAAATTTAAATGGCTAAAAAGAACGTAATTATGAGCATATTATATTTTGACATTTTAAAGTAAAACTTACACCATTTTGTTTCACCTAATGGAATCTAAAAACACAATAACTTTTTTAAAGGTTTTATTTATTTATTAGAGAGAGAGAAAGCACTAGAACATGACCAAAGGGAAAGGCAGAGGGATAGGGACAAGTAGACTCTGCTAAGCAGGGAGTCTGACACAAGGCTCAATCCCAGGACCCCGAGCTCAATCCTAGGACCCCGAGATCATGACCTGAGCCATAGTCAGACACTTAACCAACTAAGCCACCCAGGTGCCCCTAAAAACAGTAACTCAATATGTGCCATCACCTGTTTTTAAAAGATAAGAGAAAACTGGGTTTCCAACAATATGGTAGACTAGATATTCCAATGTGCCTTCCAATAAAAACTAAAAATGGTGGATAAAATGATAAAACCATTTTCTTAAAAGTTTCAAAAAGCTGGTAATGACAGAAAGGAATCTTTAAGGCAGGGGGAAATGGAACACTAACGCCATTTTTTCTAAGACCTTTTAAGTGCTAGAATGGAATGTAAAGCTTAGGGTCACCCAAAACGAGAAGTACAATCAGTGAAGAACCTGCTCAAAAAGTTGGAACTCCAAAGGGCTAAGTCTTCAGTGTTAAGAGTGAGCCAGAATTAAAACTACACCAACCCCCTTGTCCAGAAAGTTGTGATGAAAATTGCCTTGGTGAGCAAGGTAAAGGGGAAAAACAAACAAACAAGAATACCTGAGATATGTCCAAAACAACTAGTTCTTGCATGGATTTGCAACTCTAATCCACATAACTTGGATGTTCCAAAAAGTCCTAAAGCCCTAAGTCTAAAGTCATCTTAGATTGGTAGTACCCTCAGGCATCTGGCAGAAGATAAAGCAAATCCTTATCTTAGGCATCAAGAAATTCCACCCTCAAAATCTAATTTATCACAGCATGGATTTTCCTCAAAAAGTTAAAAATAGGGGTGCCTGGTTGGTGCAGTTACACAACCTACTTTTGGTTTCGGCTCAGGTCATGATTTCAGGGTTGTGAGTCTGAGCCCCAGGTGGGGCTCTGCACTCAGCTCAGAGTTTGCTTGTGATTCTCCCTCTCCCTCTGCCCCTCCCATTCATTCTCTCTCTCTCTCTCAAATAAATAAATAAATATTTTTTTAAAAAGTTTGAGGGACACCTGGGTGGCTCAGATGGTTAAGCGTCTGCCTTCAGCTCAGGTTATGATCTCAGAGTCCTGGGATCGTGCCCTGCACTGGGCTCCCCAGTGGGGAGTCTGTTTCTCCCTCCCCATCTGCTGCTCCTCCTGCTTGTGCTCTCACTCTCTGTCAAATAAATAAAATTTAACAATAATAATAAAATAAAAAAATAAAAATAGATTGAACAAAGTTTGAAAATAGAACTACCCTATGATCCAGTAATTACATTACTGGGTATTTACCCAAAAACTACAAAAATACTAATTCAAAGGGATACATGCACACTATGTTTATTGCACCATTATTTACAATAGCCAAATTATGAAAGCAGCCCAAGTGTCCATCAACAGATGAATGGATATAGAAAAATATGGCATACAAATACACTAGAATATTATTCAGCAATATAAAAGAATGAAATCTTACCATTTGCAATGACATGTGGGTAGAGCTAGAGAGTATAATGCTAAGTGAAATAAATCAGTCAGAGAAAGAAAAACACCATGTCACTCATATGTGGATTTTTAAAAAGGATTTTATTTATTCATTTGACAGAGAGAGAGAGAAAGCACACACAGTGGAGCAGCAGGCAGAGAGAGAGAGAAGCAGACTCCTCAGAGCCCAAGGTGGGGCTCGATCCCAGGACCCAGGGATCATGACCCGAGCTGCAGGCAGACACTTAACTGACTGAGCCACCCAGGCACTCTCATATGTGGAATTTAAGAAGCAAAACAAATGAGCAAAAGAAAAAGACACAGAGAGAGACAAACCAAAAAACAGACTGTTAACTATAGAGAACAAACTGATGGTTACCAGAGGGCAGGTGATGGGGATTAAGGAGTGCACTTGTTATCATGAGCACTGAGTGATGTATGGAATTGTTGAATCACTATATTGTACACCTGAAACTAACATAACACTGTATGTTAACTACACTGGAATTAAAATTAAAATTAATTTTTAAAAAAGAAGCATTGAAAAATCAAATCTTCCAAGGAAATTGAATTTTCATGGTAAAAAAAAAAGTTATCCAATGCAAGGAAATAAGGCATCACCCAGCATAAACAACATAGGATAGAAATAGGTCAGCAAATGTTTTGGATATTAGAATTATTAGATCCAGATTACAAAATAATTGCATACTGTATTTAAAAAAACATATATAAGCTTGAAAATGTCTGTAAGAAATAGAAAATTAGAAAAGATGAGCAGGGCGCCTGGGTGGCTCAGTGGGTTAAGCCTCTGCCTTTGGCTCAGGTCATGATCTCAGGGTCCTGGAACTCAGAACCGCATCGGGTTCTCTGCTCAGCGGGGAGCCTGCTTCCTCCTCTCTCTCTGCCTGCCTCTCTGCCTACTTGTGATATCTCTCTGTCAAACAAATAAATAAAATCTTTAAAAAAAAAAAAGAAAAAATGAGCAAACAGATTAGAAAAAAGAAAAAAACAGAAATAGTAGAGATAAAAATTAAAATTATTGTATTAATTTCCTAGAGCTGCCATAGCAAATTACCACAAACACATCTCAATAACAAGTATTTAGGGGCGCCTGGGTGGCTCCATCAGTTAAGCTTCCGATTCTTGATTTTGGCTCAGGTCATGATCTCAGGGTGCTGGGATCAAGCCCCAAGTTGGGCTCCACAGTAGCAGGAAGTCTGCTTGGGATTCTCTCTCTCCCTCTCCTTCTGCTTCTCCCCACACTGGCTCACTCTCTATCTCTCAAAATAAATAAATAAATCTTTTAAAAAAAAGGCATAAAAAGAATAGTAAAGATATAAAATACTTCAATATTGTGGTGAACAAATTCAACTTACTGGATCTGTAGAGAACATTTTACTCAATGACTACAGTATATAGGGCTTTTTTGTGTAAGCGTGCACATGAAGAATTATAGCCTTAAATGTATATACCAGAAAGGAATGAAAGCTAAATAGTAAAGATCGAAGTACTCATCTTAAAATATTAGAGGGGTGCTTGCCTGGCTCAGTCAGTAGTTCATGTGACTCTGGATCTCAGGGTTATGAGTTCTAGCCCCACCCTGGGGGTAGAGATTACTAAAAAAAAAAAAAAAAATAATAATAATAATAAACAAAAAATAGGAAGAAAATAATCAAATTAAAAGCTAAATTTATAAGGTAAAAAAACAAATCTACATAAAGAGTATCAAATAGGGTGCCTGGGTGGCTCAGTGGGTTAAGCCTCTGCCTTCAGCTCAGGTCATGATCTCAGGGTTCTGGGATCGAGTCCTGCATCGGGCTCTCTACTTGGCAGGGAGCCTGCTTCCTCCTCTCTCTCTGCCTGTCTGTATGCCCACTTGTGATCTCTCTCTGTCAAATAAATTTTAAAAATCTTTAAAAAAATTTAAAAAAAAGGAGTATCAAATAAAGCCAAAAGTTCGTCCCTTGAAAACAATAACACAATTGACAAAATCTCTGACAAAACTGGTTAAGAAAAAAAAACAGTTGGTGTAAATAACCAATATAAGGAATGAAAAAGGCCATCACCACAGAAGTCGTATGAGTTAAAAAGACAAAGTAGGATATTATAAATAATTTAATTCCAATAAATTTGTAAACAAAGACAAACTGAGAAAAGAACTTCAAGAAGAAATTAAAAATCTGATAATTAGGGATGCCTGGGTGGCCCAGTCAGTTGAGCATCTGTGGAAATCAAACCTCCACAAAAATTAAATGACAGGATTTAGAGAGCTTCTGGGTTGGTGAACACATCAAAGTGCTGGGAGGTAGTATACAAAGAGAAGGCATGGCAGTTTCATGCTCCTTCCATACCTTGCCCTATGCATCTCTTCCATCTGGCTGTTCCTGAGTTGTATCCTTTACAATAATCTGGCAAATGTAAACATAGTGTTTTCAGAGATCACTGAGTCCTTCTAGCAAATTATTGAACCTAAAAGATATAGGTGGCAAACTGGGACTTGCAACTGGCACCTGAAATGGGGACAGTCTTGTGTGACTGAGTCCTTGACTGGGGTCTTCACTAATTCCATATAGTTAGCATCAGAATTGAATTGAATGCTAAACACCAAGGTGGTGTCAGAAAATCAAAAATTGGTATGGAAAATGCCATGGTGTCAGAAAGAACCTTACAGAATGGCTATATATACAAACTTCCAAAAATAAAGTTTACATTAGAATTTAAGAGCTCAGCAAGGTTGTTGTTAGGTACAAAATTAATATACAAAAATCAATTGTATTGTATATAGTCACTACAAACATAAAATGAAAAGTTTTCAAATACACTATGTACAATAAATCAGAAAGTATTAAGTATCTATGATTAAATCTAACAAAAAATGAACAGGACAGCTAAGGGAAAAATTTTAAATTTTATTAAGAGATATTATAATCAATATACTGAGAGATATATCACATTCATGATTTGGAATTATCAAGTTACAAAGATGTAAGTTCCACCTAAATTTGATCTGTAAATTCATTGCATTCGAGAAGTAAAATAGTGGCATATTTCCCTAATTCCTCCCTCTAATTCTAGACATTACATAAAAAACAAACATAAAGGGGCGCCTGGGTGGCTCAGTGAGTTAAAGCCTCTGTCTTCAGCTCAGGTCATGATCCCAGAGTCCTGAGATCAAGCCCCACATCAGGCTCTCTGCTAGGCAGCACCCTTCCTCTCTCTCTGCCTGTCTCTCTGCCTACTGGTGATCTGTCTCTCTGTCAAATAAATAAATAAAATCTTAAAAAAAAAAAACAACAAAAACAAACATAAGACTGTTTCAGAGACAGGGGCCCTGGGTGGCTCAGTGGGTTAAAGCCTCTGCGTTCGGCTCAGGTTGTGATCCCAGGGTCTTGGGATCGAGCCCCACAACGGGCTTTCTGCTCAGCAGGAAGCCCGCCTCCCCCACCCCCTCCGCCTGCCTCTCTGCCTACTTGTGATCTCTATCTGTCAAATAAATAAATAAACTCTTAAAAAAAAAAAAAAGACTCTGAAAGACAGAGAGGAGGCATCTGACTAGACAACTTGCGTCCAAGAAACAACATGATGTGAGTTCCCTGGGTTTTCTTTCTGCTTTGATTTTCTTGGAGCTGAAGAAGTTGATAATCTAGAAATGTCAACCAAAAGGTACAGATAAAACAATAACAAACCTAGCCAAAGGATCAGGGAAGGAGCAGTATAGCAAAACGGAAAATTTTAGGTAAGTAGTGCTCTTCTCCAGACAAGCACCACAGAAAAATCTGTGATCCCACCCCCACCCACGCCAACAACGCTGACTGGGGAACTTTTTCACCTTTGCCAGGCTATAACAAGATGCCCCAAAGAATATGCTTTTCTGAAAATAGTGGTGGGACAACTGGCTATCCACATGCAAATGAATGATCCTGTATTGTACTGAATTGTGTCCCCCAAAATTCATCTCTACCTACGACCTCAGAGTGGACCTTATTTGGAAATGGGTGTTTGCAGATGTAGCTAGGTAAGATGAAGTATTACTGGATTAGAGTGGACCTTATATTCAGTGACAAGTATCCTTATAAGAAGGCCACATGAAGGGGCATCTGGGTGGCTCAGTGGGTTAAGCCTCTGCTTTCGGCTCAGGTTATGATCCCAGGGTCCTGGGATCCAGCCCCGTATCCGGCTTCCTGCCCAGCAGGGAGCCTGCTTCTCCCTCTCCCACTCTCCCTCCTTGTGTTCCCTCTCTCGCTGTGTCTCTCTCTGTCAAATAAATAAATAAAATCTTTAAAAAAAAAAAAGAAGAAGAAGAAGGCCACATGAAGACATAGACAGACAGGGAGAATGCCACGTAGTGATGGAAGGCAGAAATTGTAGTGATGTATCACAAGACAAGGAAGGCCAAGGATTGCCAGCAACTACCAAAACTAGGAGAAAAACATGGAACAGATTCTCCTTCAGAGCCTCCAGAAGAAACCAACCTGGTCAATACCTTGATTTCAGATTTCTAGCCTACAGAACTATGTATGAAAGAATAAATTTCTGCTGTTACCCAGTTTATGGTATTTTGTTATAGCACCTTAGGAAACTAATACAGACTCCTATCTCACACCATATACAAAATTAACTTAAAATGGATCAAAGATCTAGATATAAGAGCTAAAACTGTAAAGCTCTTAGAAGAAAACATCAGAGCAAATATGGTCTTAGATTAGGTATTGGTTTCTTAGGTATGACACCAAAAACAAGCAGCAGAAGAAAAAAAAAAGACACATTGGACTTCATTAAATTTAAAACTTTTGTGCTCCAAAAGACACCATCAAACAAGTAAAAAGAAAACCCTTTTAATGGGAGGAAATATTTGCAAATCAAATATCAGAGAAAGGACTTATATCTAAACTATATAAAGAAATATAACTCAACAATAAAAATTAAAATTCAAGGGGCACCTGCCTGGCTCAGTTGGAACAGCATTCAGCTCTCAATCTCAGGGTCATGAGTTTGAGCCCCACATTGGGCATAGAGCTTACTTTAAGAAATAATAATAAAATAAATAAAAATAGGGGTGCCTGGGTGGCTAAATGGGTTAAGCCTCTGCCTTCAGCTCAGGTCATGATCCCAGGGTCCTCAGATCAAGCCCTGCATCAGGCTCTCTGCTCCATGGGGAGCCTGCTTCCTCCTCTCTCTTTCTGCCTGCCTCTCAGCCTACTTGTGATCTCTGTCTGTCAAATAAATAAATAAAATCTTTTAAAAAAGCATTTAATCACTCCTGATATCTGAACTCTTTATTATTATTAATTTTAAACATATAATAAAGAATCCATGTACATGATTTAAAAATAAAATACTCTTGATCTGGGTGCTAATTTACACAGGTGTGTTTAATTTATCAAGTTGTACATTTGTGAGTTACACTCTTTTCTATATGTAGGTTGTTACATATATCTTAGAGTTCAACAAAAAATTCACAAAAACCAAAAATCAAATAATATTGTTTTAAAATAATAGTTCTCAGGCACCTGGGTGGCTCAGTTGGTTAAGCAACTGCCTTCTGCCTAGGTCATGATCCTGGAGTACCAGGATCGAGTCCCACATTGAGCTTCCAGCTCCAGGGGAGTCTGCTTCTCAGTGGCTTTAACCCACTGAGCTACCCAGGTGCCCCATGCTGCTATTTCTTAATTTATCAATTTTAGACATTATCTACTTACTTTTCACCATGTGAGTTGAGAACTTAGTTCTTTTATACTCTTCACACTTCATCTCCTATCTAAACATAGTTTTAATTGAAATCAGCCAGTGATAGATAATAAATAAATAAACAGAAATGAGCCAGTGTTTGTATTATTGTGATTATTTAAGTATTATTCATTGCTGAAGCAAATAGTCCACTATAATCACACTTCCTTTCTTATACAAACTTTTATTTTTCCTGAACCTCTTAACTGCTTCAATCTTTGCTTGATTTTTCATATAAAATTTTCCAAATGCTCCTACCTCTCTGCCAAAAGTCCATTAGTGGTATTAATTATATTTTTGTTCTTGTTCCTTTGGATTTCCCTTCTCAATAGCTGAAATTCAATATCTCACAAACACTCAGCAAGGATAGAAAACAGAAACACTACTTCAAGGTAAATCAGTTACTTCTTGTTTAAAATGGTCTCATTTGAGTAAGTATTTAGTCTAAATCAAGATTTAAACTCTTTCTCCTTCTCCTCTTATCTTCTCTAAAGTGATCTAAGTTCCTGGAGAGGCTTAGGTATTGTTGGAAGAACGGAATCTGATCCCTATATTCTCTTCCAACCTTGATGGTCTCTGATGAGTTGTTCACCTCACCTGTCTTCTGACTTCTTGTACTGGTATCTAGGTTCCTGCCTTGGTTTCTAGTCAGAGTTCTTATTCTAATTCAAAGTCTCTTTCAGTTTTCCGGCCTTCTCAGAAATTCTGCATTTCACTAGGTACTTGGGTGCTCTCTGCTCTCTTTTGCCCATCATCATGGTGGCATGTAGGGAAAAAAATTTTTTTTATTTAAAAATTTTTTTTGAATTTTTTATTTACTTATTTGACAGACAGATCACAAGTAGGCAGAGAGGCAGGCAGAGAGAGAGGAGGAAGCAGGCTCCCCGCTGAGCAGAGAGCCCGATGTGGGGCTCGATGTGGGGCTCGATCCGAGGACGCTGGGATCATGACCTGAGCCGAAGGCAGAGGCTTAAACCACTGAGCCACCCAGGCGCCTCTAGGGAAAATTTGGTTGCTTTTAGTCCCAGCTGCCTAGGCATGCCCCCTTATAGCCAAGGCTACTCAACTACTCAGGCACTATGTCAGATGTTGGGCTTCTTTAAGAATCCTACAGTCCCCAACCTATACCAGAGAAAGTGAAACACAAGATTTCTCTACTTAGACTGTCTCCTCAACTGGCTGATCTACCCTAATCTCAACTGCCAGGACCAAAGCCTAGTGAAGTAAAGTAAGAAAATCTTCAGATATGAGAATCTGGATTTGGTTTTAGGAACCCACAAGCAGCTAAACTTTAACCATTCTGCTTTAGATTTACCACTTCCTGTCTGTTGATTGAATCCTTATTTCTTTTTGGAGAGATAATGATTTTGTTCATCATCACACATTCTTCACAATTCTACGGATCCTGGCATGAACTTTATTTTTTTGAAAGATTTTATTTACGGGGCGCCTGGGTGGCTCAGTGGGTTAAAGCCTCTGCCTTCGGCTCAGGTCATGGTCTCAGGGTCCTGGGATCGAGCCCCGCATTGGGCTCTCTGCTCAGCGGGGAGCCTGCTTCCCCCCCTCTCTCTGCCTGCCTCTCTGCCTACTTGTGATTTCTGTCTGTCAAATAAATAAATAAAATCTTTAAAAAAAAATATTTTATTTATTTATTTGACAGAGAGGGAGATAGCAAGTAGGCAGAGAGACAGGCAGGGGGGGCAGGGGAAGCAGGGCTCGATCCCAGGACCCTGAGATCATGAGCTAAGCTGAAGGCAGAGGCTCAACCCACAGAGCCACCCAGGCGCCGCCCACACCCCCAACGTGGCATGAACTTTAAACATGAAGTCCTGCTATACTGACTCCTTGGAACCCACAAAGCCTTGGGGAAAAAAAAAAGTTCCTTCAAAAAAAGGTCTTGCTTTCAAAATATTCATTAAATAAATCATGATACATCTATAACAAAAGAATACTCTTGATGAGAGAAAAACTCTTTAAAGGCCTGATACACAAGAGAAGCCATTTTAGATTTTTTTCTAAGTCAGCATGACTGTACATAAACTTCTTTCAAACCAAAAGCCTGATTTATGACCTGCCACGGATGCATTGTACATCTGCTTTGTGAACAACTAGCCTAAAGAAAAACCATCTTGTCCTTGAGATATCCATCAATGCTCCTACTCCCTGCATTCTTTTATGATAAAACTTGTGATTCCTGCCTATATGCTTATCTATAATCCTTTCAGCTTTCATAAGATGTAAAAAGTATATAACCCTGTAAAAATTATTCATTCTCAGAGCACCTTCCTGTGAAGATCATGTTTACTGGGCAGCTGTCCTAACTTGGACTCAAATAACACTTTCTTTATGTTTAGAGATCATAAAAGGCTTGTTCATTTTTCATCAACATTTTGTAGATGGAATGTAACAATAAATATATAATGAAGATACTCTTTAGGAGTTGTTGATATGGAAAGATAAGTGAAAAAAGCAAGGTGTAAAACAGCAGGCACCATAATTTGATACACTTTTGTACATAAGAAAGGGGTAAAATAAGAATAGATTAATCAATCAATATTTATTTATATTGTCACAAAGAAACATTGAACAAACTCACAACAAACTAATATGAATGCTTATCTGTAGGGCTAGTGGAGAGGAATGGCATGAATGAGCACAGAAGTGTGTATGAGGCAAGGTTATCCAGAGAAAGAGAACGAACAGGACTGATCGATCGATTGATCTATCATCTATCTATCTATCTATCTAGATTATAAAGTATTGGCTCACATGATTATTGAGGCAGAGAAGTCCCACTAGGTGCTGTTTACAAATTAGAGACCTAGGGAAGCCAGTCTTGTAGTTCAATGGCTGGAGAGGTAATGGTTTAGATTCCTATCTGGATCTGAAGCCTGAGAACCAGGAGCACTGAGGACAGAAGACCGATGTCTCAGCTCAGATAGTCAGACAGAAAGTAAATTCAACCTTCCTTTGCCTTTTTGTTCTCTTCAGGACCTCAACGTTTTTTGTTTTGTTTTGTTTAAGTAAACTCTACATCCAAATGCGGCTTGAACTCACATGCTCTACTGACTGAGTTAGCCAAGAATCCCAGGCCCTCAATGGTTTGAATGATGTCTGCTCCCCCCGGAGAGGGCCAACTGCTTTATTAGTCCACCAAATTCAAATGTTAATCTCTTCTGGAAACACCTTCACAGACATAAACAAAAAAAATATTTAACCAACTATCTGAGCATCCCTTGGCCCAGTCAAGCTGAAACATAAAATTAACCATCACAAGGTAGAAACAAAACTTCTCAATGTGTATCTGCTTATCTCTTCAACTTTTTTTTTTTTAGATTTTATTTATTTATTTGACAGACACAGATCACAAGCAGACAGAGAGGCAGGCAGAGAGAGAGGAAGGGAAGCAGGCTCCCCGTTGAGCAGAAAGCCTGACTCAGGGCATGATCCCAGGACCCTGGGATCATGACCTGAGCCAAAGACAGAGGCTTTAACCCACTGAGCCACCCAGGCGCCCCTCTTCAACTTGTTTTTTGTTTGTTTTTAAAAAGATTTTATTTATTTATTTGACACAGAGAAAGAGAGCACAAGCAGGAGGAGCAGGAGAGGGAGAAGCAGGTTCAGCAGGGAGCCTGATGCAGGGCTCAATCCCAAGACCCCTGGATCACAACCTGAGCCTAACCCTAACCCTAACCTTAACTTAACTGACTGAGCCACCCAGTTGTCCCTCTCTTCAACTTTTGAACCATGAGAATTTTTAACTAGTCACAAAATGTGTTTAAGTTTTGCTTTCAAGTCTATTGCTTTTACTACATGTTTTTTTAAAATCTGTTCAGATATTCAATTGTCTTCTCAGTGACTAACATCTACTTTGTCTTCTATTTTACAGTGTGATCCAGCAGTTTCAGCAAAATACCAATCCTGGTTAAATCCGTCTCTCCATCTATTTCATACCTCACCTGAGCAGCTGAACTGACTAGAGAAAAACATAACCAGGATGACTGATATTATTTTATATTTACGGCCACAAATGTCTGAAAAACCTACTATGCCTTCAACAATACTTGGAAATTTTACTACATTTCCCTAGTTGATTTACTGTCCCTCTCTCAGAGATGACTATTTTATACATTTTCTTTCTTCAGACCTCCCACACTCCCTCCCCAATCCTCACATTTAGCTAATGATCCTTCACCATCACCGTATCTCTGAAAAAAAGAAAAAAAAAATTAAATACAGAAGAGAAATTCCACAAGATCCCACCACCACATCAGTTGTATATTCAATCAGCTGCAAATAACAGACACATACATCCCAGAAAAAGGAGAAAAAAGGAAAAAGATCAGTGTGACTTAAACAAATTGTTTTATTTCCTCCCATAATGAGAAGTTCAGAGGTAGGCAATCCTGGACTTGTGCTACAGCTCCACAATGTCATCAGGGAACTAGACTCTATCTTCCTTCACCCTTAGCAATAGGTTCACTTTATTGTCATAAGATGGTTGATCTTCAGTTATCATGTCTATATGCTAAGCAAGAAAAAGAGAAAGGACCAAAAACATAAACCAGTTTAGAAGCCCCACAAGACAACTTCCACTAACAACTCTCCCGAACTTAGTCACATAGACATCCCTTCTGTAGTTGGAATAGAAACTTGGTACCCTGCTCCCAACAAAATCAGGGTTCTGTTATTATTGAGAAATAGGGAGGGGGCACCTGGGTGGCTCAGTCTGTTAAGCCTCCAACTCTTGATTTCGGCTCAGGTCATAACCTCAGGGTTGTGAGATCGGGGGAACCCCATGTTGGGCTCTGAACTGGGTGTGTATCCTGCTTACGATTCTCTCTTTCCCTCTCCCTCTGCCACTCCCCACCCCTGTCTCTCTCCCTCTCAAACAAACAAACAGAGAGAGAATAAAGACAAATTACCTGTTTTCCTATTTTACTAGAAGAAAAAAGAAGCAACCAGAAGAGCAATTCCAACATTCCTACCACCAAATCTAACTGCCGGCCTGAATCTGTGCTCATCCTCTGGCTTCCTCCTATGTGTCAGTGGCTAAACTATCATACTCCTCTCCAATGTTAACCCTTCAAGTGGCGCACTGAATCCCTTCCCATTTCACTATTCTAAAACTTTGCTCCTGAATTCATTCCCTTTTCCTCACATCATCAATTTTCCCCTCCCTTTTGTTTATTCTCACTAGCAAACAAACATGCTAAAGTATCTCCCATCTTAAAAAAAAAATCTTTCCTTTGGGGGTGCCTAGATGGTTCAGTCATTAAAGGTCTGCCTTTGGCTCAGATCATGATCCCAGGGTCCAGGGATGGAGCCCTCTTGGGTTCCCTGCTCAGTGGGAAGCCTGCTTCTCCCTCTCCCACTCCCCCTGCTTGTGTTCCCTCTCACTCTGTGTCTCTCTCTGTCAAATAAATAAATAAAATCTTTAAAAAAAAAAGTGTGACCAAGGGGCACCTGGGTGGCTCAGTGAGTTAAAGCCTCTGCGTTCGGCTCAGGTCATGATCTCAGGGTCCTGGGATGGAGCCCTGCATCCGGCTCTCTGCCGGCACCTGCTTCCCCCTCTCTCTCTCTGCCTGTCTGTATGTCTACTTGTGATCTCTCTCTGTCAAATAAATTAATTAATTAATTAATTAAATAAAATCTTAAAAAAAAAAAAAGAGTTTGACACAGTTATCACTTTCCTGCTTGAAACATTTTTTTCACTTGGTTTCCAGGACACCATACTCCTCACGTTTTTCTTCTTACACCGCTGGCTGCTCCTTCTCACTTTGACTACAGGATCCACTTTCTAATTTTTAAAAGCTGAAGTGCTCCAGTGTTCAATCTTTGGTCTTCTTTTATTTTATTTTTTATTTTTTGGTCTTCTTTTAATCTACACTTTCTTCCTAGGTGATGTTACCCAGTTTCTATGTTGATGACTCCTAAATTTATCTTCAGTGTGACTTCTTTACACTTTAGCCTACTGCCTCATCATTTCTACTCAGATGACTAATACCCTACATCTCAAACTTGACATGTCCAAAACTGACATCTGATTCCCTCTATTTCCTTAAACCTGTTCCTCCTTCAGTATTCCCCATTGTTGCTCAAGCCAAAAACCTTAGGATCATGTTTGACTCCTCTCTTTCTTTCTCATTCTACATTCCATGCATTAATAAATTCTACCAATACTACCTTCAAAAACATATCCATACACTGACCTCCTGTTACCACTTCCACCACTGGTCCACCCTGGTCCAAGTAATCATCACCTCTTATCTGCATTACTACAATTCCATTCCAACTCATATTTTTTATTCCACTCTTTAAAAAAAAAAAGATTTTATTTACTTATTTTACAGAGAGAGTGAGGGAGAGAAAGCACAAGCAGGGGTAGCGGCATGCAGAAGGAGAGGGAGAAGCAGGCTCCCCACTGAGCAAAGAGCCCGGTGTGGGGCTCAATCCCAGGACTCTGGGATCACGACCTGAGCTGAAGGCAGATGCTTAACTGACTGAGCCATCCAGGTGCCCCTTTTTTATTCCACTCTTAACCTCTTATAGTTTATTCTCATAATAGCTAGACAATCCTTTTAAAATCTCAAAATAGAGTATGTCACATCTATGCTCAAAACTATGCAATGGTTTCCCTGATTTTAGAATAAAACACAGTCTTCCCATGGCTAATAAGAAAGACACTTACGTGATCTAGACACTGATACTTCTCTGATCTCATTTCAAAATACCCTTTCCATCACTTCCTCTGCTCTTATCTCACTGACTTTATTAATATTGCTTTAAAAAAGACATACAGGGGCACTTGGGTGGCTCAGTGGGTTAAAGCCTCTGCCTTCGGCTCAGGTCATGATCCCAGGGTCCTGGGATCGAGCCCCACATCAGGCTCTCTGCTCAGCGGGGAGCCTGCTTCTCCCTCTCTCTCTGCCTGCCTCTCTGCCTACTTGTGATCTCTGTCTGTCAAATAAATAAATAAAATCTTAAAAAAAAAAAAAAAAAGACATACACACTCAACCTCAGGCTTTTGCTCCTGATGTTCCTCTGCTTGAAATGTCTACTCTACCACCTAACGCAGGTCTTTGTTCAAATAGCTACCTCCTCAGAGAGGCATTCTCAGGTCACTTTAACTAAAATAGCCTTCCTATGTAACTTTAATTTCTTTTCCACACTTTATTTTTCTTCATAGCACCCAAAAGCACCTGACATTATATTTCACATCTCTTTGTTATATACTTATTTTCTTTCTCCTTCATTAAAATATAAATTCCATGAGAGGAAGGACATATTTTGTTCATTGTTATATCCACCCAACACTTAAAAGGAATATTTGCATTGTAAGCTCTCAATAAATTTGTCCCATAAATAAATAAAAACAGATATTGTGGGGCACCTGGGTGGCTCAGTGGGTTAAAGCCTCTGCCTTCGGCTCGGGTCATGATCTCAGGGTCCTGGGATCAAGCCCCATGTCGGGCTCTCTGCTCAGCAGGGAGCCTGCTTCCTCCTCCTCTCTCTCTCTCTCTCTCTGCCTGTCTCTCTGCCTACTTGTGATCTCTACCTGCCAAATGAATAAATAAAATCTTTAAAAAAAAAAAAAACAGATATTGTGGGGCACGTGGGTGGCGCCTGGGTTAAGCCTCTGCCTTCTGCTCGGGTCATGATCCCGGGGTCCTGGGATCGAGTTCCATATAGGGATCTCTGCTCGGTGGGGAGCCTGCTTCCCCCTCTCTCTTTGCCTGCCTCTCTGCCTACTTGTGATATCTCTATCAAATAAATAAATAAAATCTTTAAAAAAAAACAGATATTGTTTTCTATATACACACAATGGACACTTTCCAGTCTTTACCCTGCTTAATTTCTCTGCAGCATTTGGCATTGTACCAGTTCTCCTTCAGGAAACTCTCCTTTTCCTCGGACTGTGAAACCCCCAGTACTCCCTCTATGATCATTCCTTCTCAGATTTCTTTTATAGGTTTTTTTTCTCTACTTTAAATATGACCATTCTTCAGATTCCCTACTAAGGCCAGGTTCTCTAAGACCACCACTCTCCAAGCTCAGTGCATTCCCCGTGAGTGGTCTTATTCATCTACATCATTTACTTATCTTTATGCTGAAGACTCTCAAATCTGTATCCCACTCCTCTCTTCATATCTGCATATATGACTAACTAATGGACTTCTCCAGGTACCTGTACCACAGGCACTTAAAGCTCAAGACATGTCAAAAGCTGAATTGTTAGCTTCTCCTGTGTCTCTTCTTCAGTTCCCATCCACTTCTTCCTTCAGTATTCTGATATCAGTAAAAAAAAAAAAAAACAACAACAACCCACCATTAAATTAGCTATTTAACCCCCCCAAACTAAAAATTAACTTCCATTGCTCAGTTTCCTTCAAATCCTGTATCCAATCACCAAGTCTGACATTCAACAACAAATTAGGCACTTACTGTAATAATAAATTTGGGGGCCCCTGGGTGGCTCCGTCCATTGAGGACCGACTCTTGACTCTTCTTGGTTTCGGCTCAGGTCATCATCTCAGGGTCATGGGACCCAGCTCTGCGTATGGGAGGTGGGGCAGACGGGGGGGGGGGTTCTGTTTGATATTCTTTCCTCCTCCTTCTCCCTGCTCTGCTCATCTCCCCTGTGCAGCGTGTGTATGCTCTCTAAAATAAATAAAATATTTTCATAAATAAATAAAAATCTGGAGGTAGTTTCAAGGTTGGCTCATCAACTTCAGAGTGGCAGTGGCAGAGCACTGAGTTGCCATCTCTTTGATTCTCTTTATATTAAGACCCTGAAAATCTTAAATTGGCTATAGGCAACACACCTTCACAAAACATTTCCAAAAGCAGAAAGGAAGGGGAAGGAGTGAAACAAAAGGTCCTCAAAGATGCAATCTCTTTTGATCAGGGAGGAAAACTGTAGCCAGGGCACAAGGGTGGAAGAGCTGGCTCTGGGGGTCCCAAACACATCAGGTTCAGCCACTTATCACTGACAAAATCCAAAGGCAGAGGAAAGAGTGGTGGTGAAACAAGAAAGGAATTTATTTCAGTGAGGCCAACACCAGGAAGACAGCAGACCAGCATCTCAAAGACTGACTCCAAAGTGTCAAAAATATTTCCAGGTATATGTAAGGAAATTGTGGAACAAAGGTTGGTGGGTACATGGAGGTAGGCAGTGAAAGTTAAATTGATCATTGTCTTAGGGTCAGTCATGAGGGGTCTTGCTGGCTCAGGCAGTCCTTTTTGCTCAAAAGGGTAGTTTGGATTCCCATCAGGGGATGCTTTGCCCACAAGGTCTTTTGCCTGAATTAAGAGATAAGTTTGGGGGGCACCTGGGTGGCTCAGTGGGTTAAAGCCTCTGCCTTCAGCTCAGGTCATGATCTCAGGGTCCTAGGATGAGCCCAGCATCGGGCCTGCATCTGCTCAGCAGGGAGCCTGCTTCCCTTCCTCTCTCTCTACCTGCCTCTCTGCCTGCTTGTGATCTCTGTCTGTCAAATTAATAAATAAAATCTTTAAAAAAAAGAGAGAGATAAGTTTGGTATGGGCCGCCTGGCTGGCTGTGATCTTGATCTTGGGGTTATAAATTTGAGCCCCACATTGGGTGTAGAGATTACTTAAAAATAAAATCCTAGGGGCACCTGGGTGGCTCAGTGGGTTAAAGCCTCTGCGTTCGGCTCAGGTCATGATCCCAGGCTCCTGGGATGGAGCCCCCGCATCGGTGCTCTGCTCAGCGGGGAGCCTCCCCCCCACCCCTCCCACCCCCGCTCTCTCTGCCTGCCTCTCTGCCTACTTGTGATCTCTGTCTGTCAAATAAATAAAATCTTTTAAAAAATAATAATAAAATAAAATCCTAAAAAAAGAGAGAGATAAGTTTGGATAAAAGAAGTTAATCCCTTAGGAAGTACAGACTGGGGCACCTGGGTGGCTCAGTTGTTTAAGCAACGGCCTTCGGCTTGGGTCGTGATCAGGAACTGCCAGGATTGAGTCCCACACTGGGCTCCCAGCTCCGCAAGGAGTCTGCTTCTCCCTCTGACCTTCTCCCCTCTCATGCTCTCACTTTCTCTCTCTCTTTCTCTCTCTCACTCTCACTCTCAAATAAATAAATAAATAAATCTTTTAAAAAAAAGTAAAGGCTGAGATCAAAATGGAGGTAGTTGAGGGGTGCCTCGGGGGCTCGGTGGGTTAAAGACTCTGCCTTTGGCTCAGGTCATGATCCCAGAGTCCTGGGATTGAGCTCTCTGCTCAGCAGGGAGCCTGGCCTGCTTCACCTCTTCTCTCTCTGCTTGCCTCTCTGGCTACTAGTGATCTCTGTCAAATAAATAAGTAAAATCTTTTTTAAAAAATGGAGGTAGTTAAAGTCCTCTTTCAAATCCATTTACAGAAATACCCTAGCCAACTTCCCAGAACTAGGTCCAATTATGAAAGAGACTGAAAAAGCAAGTAAAAATCTGGTAAAGGGAAATGGGGTTCCCTTGATTTATCCCCTGGGATTGAGCACATAAATATCCTTTAAAAAGAGAGAGAGAGAGAGGTTATCTTGGCAAAGAATGGAAGAAGGTGTTTTTTGGAGGGGCAACCAAGATTGGTTTCCACAAAAACAGACATGGAATTTGCATGTAATTAGGGAGAAATTTTAAGCAAGTAAATAAATATACAAAGAAGGTAATTTCAGGTTCTGTAAATGCTACGAAATAAGGGGATGTGATAAAAAAAATGATGGGCATATTTTGAAAATAAAACTGATAAAATTTACTAATGGGTTTGAATGTGACAGTATGAGAAAAAGATTATTCAAATTCACTGATTCCCATTTATAAATGAAGTTGGAGAAAGATATTTAAGGGTCTAAAGTCATACCACTATTAACTGACAAAGTTAAAACTGCATCTAGTACTATCTGAAACCAAAATCCATTTTCTTTCCCCTATACCATCTACTTGTGGGAGTGGGGGTAAGGGGTAGGGGGAGAGAGAACGCAAAACAGTATATGTAAATTTAAAACACTGCAATAAATAAGAATAAAAGGTCAAATATCGGGGCACCTGGGTGGCTCAGTGGGTTAAGCCTCTGCCTTCGGCTCAGTTCATGATCTCAGGGTTCTGGGATCGAGCCCCACATCAGGCTCTCTGCTCAGCAGGGAGCCTGCTTCCTCCCCCTCTCTCTCTGTGCCTGCCTCTCTGCCTACTTGTGACCTCTGTCTGTCAAATAAATGAATAAAATCTTTAAAAAAAAAAGGTCAAATATTTGAAAATATTTGATGTTCGGTAAGTTATCGCTACTTATTTTTTTTTCTTTCCCTATAGAGCTGGTTAAAGGAACAAAATATGTTATGAACTATTGTGTCAAAACCATAATATGGAACTATTAAAAATGTTGCTGACTGTGTAGAACAGTAGCAAATGGCCATGATATTAAGTAGCAAAAATGGGTTGGCTCAAATAGCAACACAGGGTTTCCCATTACACCAAAGACTTAAAAAAAAAAAAAAAAAGTTACAGGCCCTGTAACAGTCCAACAAAACAAATACCTAATAATCAGTTAAAATGTTAAGACAGTGGATAATACTGTGTTTATATTCCAGCAATAGATAACTACTATTTAGTTGTTAAATATATACAAAGTATATGCATCCTATATATAATATAAACAAATAAACCTATGTAAATTAATATGGGTAAAAAAAGAAAAAAATGTCAGCCTTTCCTCTAAAGCACTAAAGAGGTAGCAAAATAAACTTACCATTATTCAGTATTTTTCTGGCATAAAGATACCAGATTCGATTATATTTAAAAGTCCATTTGGATCTAAATTACTCTCTGAAAAGTATGGTGTCATCAGGGACCTAAAAAACCCTCAAATACTTCCTCATTCACAACAGGGGAATTCACAGAAACAAGGCTAGCAAAGCTAATGATTTTAGGGAGATATCTGGGGACACATACAGGCCCACAGGAGCAAATCTCTGCAGTGAAAGCTCTAAGGTTCTGCGGAGAGCTAGAAGGAGGGAGGTGCCTGCTTCCAAAGGCTTTCATCCAGAGCAGACAGCAAAATGGAGTTAAGCAGGGTGGTTCCTAACATTCATTTCCTGATCCAGACAAACTAATTATTTTCCATCTTCTTTAAGAATAAGTGAGACAATATTAAAAAATAGTCTTGCTCCCAGTAACCTAGTTTGGAAAATATTTGCAAATTTTTATCTTGAGTTGAAAACCTTTTAACAGAAAATCATCATACCAAGAAAAAAAAAGAGTACAAAAAAACCACATTTATTAGAAATAAAAGGAAACCTCCTTGTTTGTATTCCAGGTTCATATGAGTGGAAATTTTACATATACAAGAAAGTAAAAATGTGTGTGTGTGTGTTTGTATGTATACACATACATATCCTTACAAGCCACACACACATATTAACAGTGTAAATCTGTTATTTGTCTGATATGGAGGGTGAAGCCCTCACCAAATCTGAGCAAGGTAATAACTGAATATGATCTGTAGACTGTTAGTTTCACATTTACTTTTTTGTTATCAGTGGGAGGATATTTTGAATAGTGTAACAATAGGTTTCTGCTAGGACCATTTTAAAGCCACACTTTAACTCTAACTAACCACTTCATGCATTTCCAAGGGTTTACTAAGTTTATGATCTTGGAATAGTCTCCTGAAAGGCAGAGATTGGAAGGAGGGTATCAGCTACAATCTGGGCCTCCTAGAAGGAGGCTATAACCAATTGATCTATCATGACATAATAGAAGGCAATTATTTTATCAAGTTTTACAAAGCTCTGTATAACACAAGGATTCCCTACTTCCTAATATCCTTCAGTGTCAATTTCCTCACTACCCGAGTTTCTGTCCTCACTTCTACAATTCAGCTACCAAATTTGAAATGTATCTTTGTATCCCCCTTTTTAAAAGCCCTTGGAACCGTCTCATAAAGTTGTTGGTTATGTCTAAAAATGGGGCCTAGTGGGCCCTTTTAACAGCTTTGATGTTCAATGCTTAGGTACTACTCTTTGAATGACTGAAATATTTCTGCTTCCAACCTCTGGCACATTAGTTTAACGAACAAGTCATTACAATAAGCCAAATAAAGCTGGTCCGTTTTCTAAACCTTGCATCCTCCACATTTTCAGGTAGGTAAGGAATGCACTGCCTTTAAAAGAACTGAGGCGGGGGGGGGGGGGTGGCGAAGGAAAAACTCACTGACAAATTGTGGCAACATGAAAATAATCAGCTGAGCTATCCGGACCAGAATTTTCTGCATCTCATGGTGCTTCATCTTTAAAACGGGACAGACTTCTTAAATCTTAGGGTTCTTCCAAATTAAGGCAAGCTTCCTTTCCCGTTCCCATGTTGGTTGGTTTCTGAACCTGCTGCCGCCCACACGCCCAGGCCCTGGCGGCCATGCGCCGCAGACTGCAGCATCGGAGCTCGCTGTCCGCAGGCGCGGCGGACCCCGCCCGGTAGGGCCGGCGCGGGGAGGGGGCTCTGAGCCAGGAGCCCGCCTCTGCGGCGGCCGAGCCGGGCGCCGAGTGGGCGCGCCGGGCCGGGGGTGGGGCCCGCGGCCGTGGCACCGCCTGGGCCCGCCCGCCCCTCCCCGGACCGCTACTTAAGTGGCTCCAGCACCGCCCCCGACTCAGTGCGTTACTTACCTCGACTCTTAGCTTGTCGGGGACGGTAACCGGTACGCGGTGTCTGCTCCTGTCGCCTGCGCTTGCTAACCCGTAGCCATCATGGTGAGTGGGCCGCTCGGGGCGCCGCCCTCGCTCTGGAAAACCGGGAAAAGCGAGCCGGACCGTCTCGCGGGGGCCGTTAGTAAGGGATCAGCGCTCTGGTTTTGGAAGGCTTGAAGAGCGAGGCGAGAGGCGAGGGTGGGAATAGTGAGAATGGTTGGGGCCCGAAAGGGGGGCCGCCGCGTTTTCTTCTCGGACTCTGGGAGGGCATGGCCGGGCGCCGGCTCCCCACACCGTGGTTGGGGTTCTCAATTAGCCCTTACCTCCTGGGCGCGAGACCCGAGACCCTACAGTCTTTTCCCGCGCGTTCCCATCCCCCTTTCCTTCCCCGGCTTTTGGCGGGCGGGCGCGCGCGCGCGGGCTCTCCACGCCCTCACTTCCTCCTCTGCCAGAAGCGCGGAGGCGGGAAGGAGCCCGACACAAAAGCGCAGGCGCGACCGTTACCTTCCCGCCAGGGAGTGGCGGGAGCCCGCCCCTGCAGTCTGCGCGTGCGCGCCGGGGAGCTGCCGGTCTACTGCTGTGGGGCGTGTCTATGTTAGCCCCAGTTTTGGGGTTTTTTTGTTGTTGTTTAACGAGAGCGATAAGGTGAATGTGAAGAACGGCTCCTTGTTGGGTGTGTTGCATTACGCCAGAGTATTAGGACAATTAGCTCCCAACAGCTTCAAGAGGCCATCTGTCTTTCCTTGGTCAGAGTTAGGAATGCGCGTAGGAGCAGGTGGTGGCGGTGAGGGATTTTGAGGGGACAGAAATCGGATCTTGGTCCAGATCTGGGCCGCCGATAATCCCCTGCTGTGCCCTGACAGATGTGAAGGTGCTGGGCTTAGCCCAACGCCTGGGGGAGCAGAAGATGGTTGGCCATGGCAGGCGCCTCTGCAGACGTGGCTGCTGCGTGTGGCTGCAGCTGCGCGGCCCCGGTGGCCGCAAAGGGGCGCGGACGCGCGCTCACCCTGAATTGCTCATTCATCCTGTGCCGCAAAGCCCCGCCCTTTGTCCCTGCGGCCAGACATTTCCTCTGCACTGTTCTGACCACGTGCTTCCTGCGATGGTAGCTGCCCGGAAATCTGGCCGCCTAGTCTAAAATGGAATTATGAGGCCCGAGCACTGAATGAATGGCCTCCCTATCTTCCTCTTCAAAGGAGGAAGCTGTGACTAAGCGCTCTTGGTCTGGAAAGAGGCCTTCCCAATTTAGATACGGAGAAGAAATTCGTTAAAAGCAATGCAGATCGAAAAGTATAGTGATTCTCTCCTAGAAGAGTATTAAATTTCAGTTCATTTTAGAAGGGGAAGTTTGTGAGATTGATTATATAAATTATTTTGTTCTGCTTTACAGTGTTTACTAGATTAGGTTAGTACTAATTATCTTTTTTTATTCTACTTTTCACAGCGTGAGTGTATCTCCATCCACGTCGGCCAGGCTGGTGTCCAGATCGGCAATGCCTGCTGGGAGCTCTATTGCCTGGAGCATGGCATTCAGCCCGATGGCCAGATGCCAAGTGACAAGACCATCGGGGGAGGAGACGACTCCTTCAACACCTTCTTCAGTGAGACGGGTGCTGGCAAGCATGTGCCCAGGGCCGTGTTTGTAGACCTGGAACCCACAGTCATTGGTGAGTTGGCCTCAGTAACCCGGTGAGCTCCCCCGGGGGTCTGGGACAGGAGGTCTGTCTTGAGGCTCCATGGACCCCGTGAGGTTGAGCAGGCTTGTGCAGGTGGTGAGTGATGGGGGGCTGCTGTGTTTGCCTTTTCCAGATGAAGTTCGCACTGGCACCTACCGCCAGCTCTTCCACCCTGAACAGCTCATCACAGGCAAGGAAGATGCTGCCAACAACTATGCCCGAGGGCACTACACCATTGGCAAGGAGATCATTGACCTTGTCTTGGACCGAATTCGGAAGCTGGTATGTTTATTCTCAAGAAGTAAATAATGATGCTAAGGAAGACACTTGAAATAGGTTCTTTCCATCTCAGACACAGAATTAAAATGTAATGGAGTGAGGTAAACTATTCCTTTATAGTTTTTCTTTAAAAATCCAATTAAAGCATGAACTACTTGGTGTCATTTAAGTAAGAAATGCTTAGTAATTCTAGGAAGGTCTCCATGTAAGCGTTTCTTGTCAAAATAAGATCTGTATTCTTGGACTTGTACGAAAAGTGAAAATATATTTACTTAGGATATATTGCAAAGAGCAGTAATCATATGTTTTCTCTATTTCTTTTTTCTACCAGGCTGACCAGTGCACAGGTCTTCAGGGCTTCTTGGTTTTCCACAGCTTTGGAGGGGGAACTGGTTCCGGGTTCACCTCCCTGCTGATGGAACGTCTCTCTGTCGATTATGGCAAGAAGTCCAAGCTGGAGTTCTCCATTTACCCAGCCCCTCAGGTTTCCACAGCTGTAGTTGAGCCCTACAACTCCATCCTCACTACCCACACCACCCTGGAGCACTCTGATTGTGCCTTCATGGTAGACAACGAGGCCATCTATGACATCTGTCGTAGAAACCTCGATATTGAACGCCCAACCTACACTAACCTTAACCGCCTTATTAGCCAGATTGTGTCCTCCATCACTGCTTCCCTCAGATTTGATGGAGCCCTGAATGTTGATCTGACAGAATTCCAGACCAACCTGGTGCCCTATCCCCGTATCCACTTCCCTCTGGCCACCTATGCCCCTGTCATCTCTGCTGAGAAAGCCTACCATGAACAGCTTTCTGTAGCAGAGATCACCAACGCGTGCTTTGAGCCAGCCAACCAGATGGTGAAATGTGACCCTCGCCATGGTAAATACATGGCTTGCTGCCTGTTGTACCGTGGCGATGTGGTTCCCAAAGATGTCAATGCCGCCATTGCCACCATCAAGACCAAGCGCAGCATCCAGTTTGTGGACTGGTGCCCCACTGGCTTCAAAGTGGGCATTAATTACCAGCCTCCCACTGTGGTGCCCGGTGGAGACCTGGCCAAAGTCCAGCGAGCTGTGTGCATGCTGAGCAACACCACAGCCATCGCTGAGGCCTGGGCTCGCCTGGACCACAAGTTTGACCTGATGTATGCCAAGCGTGCCTTTGTTCACTGGTATGTGGGGGAGGGCATGGAGGAAGGAGAGTTTTCTGAGGCCCGTGAGGACATGGCTGCCCTTGAGAAGGATTATGAGGAGGTTGGTGTGGATTCTGTTGAAGGAGAGGGTGAAGAAGAAGGAGAGGAATACTAATTACCATTCCTTTCATCCCTGCAGCATGTCAGACTCAGAACTTAAGCTTCAACATTAGCTGACAGGCGTTAAAGCTTTCTGGTTAGATTTTAACACTTTTAACTGTGATCATGTGTTTTCCATGTGTACCTGTTGCATTTCTCCATCATGTCTCAAAGTAAAGGCTTTAAGAAAGAAAGTTTGACTTCTGTACTTTTTCTAAATTGCTTTCTCCAATTCAGGATGTCCTGCCATTCATCATATCTGGAAGGTAGCCGTAGGGTGGTAATACCAAGAATCCTATTTCCTGTATAGCCACCTCTGGGGGCAAGGGAGCACACTGGACTAGAAAAGCAGGAGAGCTGGATTCTGACACTGATCTGTTAATAGCACCTCAACCAGTGTTAGAATCTGAAAGGAGCCTAGAAAAATGTTAGTTCAGAGCTAATCTAGCTTCTTATTGGTCAGATTCAGGGAAGTTTTAAATGTCCTACAAACCCATGAGTGCTCGTTTTAAAGGAGTTTGCTGACCTATCAATGTAACTAAGAATTTCAAAATGACCCTTCTACAGGAAAAACAGATGGATAAGAGACTTGAGCATGATGAGGTAAAAGCTGTTACCAGCCCTGTCATAAGTTGCAGGATCATAATTCCTGCTGATAAGCAAAAGTCCTAATAGAAAGCAAAATAATAAGCTGTGTGCTTTAAAAAAAGGCTGAGGATGTTTGTAGAAAAGCACTACTTTACTGGAGGGTGAAATGGCAACACTTGTATAGGTTAGGGTAAGAGTACAATTTAGGGCCTTTGGCATCATTTACATTCTTTCAAGTATATAGCTTGGCTACATCTAAATGACTAGTAGATAGGAAAACAGGATGCAAACAAGTGTTTTACCATAGAGAAAATGCACAGTGGAACAGAAGTACAGGAACCAAAGGTCTGCTGGAGATGTTGATCCTTGGTTTAAAAAACCAGTTTTCCCAGTTATTTCCCCTACAAATTTACAGAAGCGTTCTTGGCTCCTGAAAGAAACAATCTGATTTGTGAGCATAGCAACACAAATGGAGCGTTCTTGGCTCCTGAAAGAAACAATCTGATTTGTGAGCATAGCAACACAAATGGAGCCACCACAGGTCCCTGGGGAAGGCAGATGCCAGGGCTGTAAAGTGCTACGGGGAACTCCTAAACTGCATTAGTGACCAAATGGGGACTGAAGGTTTTGAGTTAGTGCTGATTGCAAAGGAGTTCTTGAGAGATGTCTGAAAACCCTCTGATGTATCTCTTCCTGCAAAACAAGAGGGAAAGGTAGCTACACTAGAGCCCAGGAAACAGTGGCAAAGTAACGCAGAGAAGAGCTTGCTTTTCAAGAAGATGTCCTGGGTGCCTGAAATCAGGGAAGCACACGTTCAGTGCGCAGCATGCCATGTGCATTTTCAGAGTTTTGAGGCACAAGGCAGGGACAGGATCAAGAAGCCAGCATTTCAACTGCATCTGATTTTCTTCCTTTCTTTCTTTTTTTTTTTTTTTTTAAGATTTTACTTGACAGGGGCGCCTGAGTGGCTTAAGGGGTTCTGCCTTCTGCTCAGGTCATGATCTCAGGGTCCTGGGATTGAGCCCCACATCAGGCTCTCTGCTCAGCAGGGAGCCTGCTTCCCCCCTCTCTCTCTGCCTGCTTGTGATCTCTGTCTCTGTCAAATAAATAAATAAAATCTTAAAAAAAAAAAAGATTTTACTTGACAGAGGTAGGGAGAGAGCAAACACAAGCAGGAGGAGCAGCAGGCAGAGTGAGAGAGAGAAGCAGTCTCCTCACTGAACAAGGAACCTGATCTGGGGCTCCACCTCAGGGCCCTGGGATCACAACCCAAGCTCAAGGCAGCTGCTTAACCAACTGAGCCATCCAGGTGCCCCTGATGTTTTATTTTGTTTGGGTTTTGTGTGTGTGTTGGGGTGGGGTGGGGGTTGTATTTTTAAGAAGATTGATCTGTAATAAAGCAAAATAAGATGACAGGCTGGTGCAAGGCACATAGTTGTTTAGAATTTTATTACCTATTATCACAACAAATTGTCCCAGAACTTTATGGTTTAAGACAGTATATATGTATTATTTTATGCAGTTTCTGAGGGTCAGGAATTCAGGAGTGGTTTAGCTGGCTAGTTCTGTCTCAGGATTTCTCGTAAGGTTGCAAGTCAAGGTATTGACTGAGACTACAGTTCCCTGTGTGCTTCATTGGGACTGAAAGATTCTCTTCCAAGGCAGTTCACCCACCTGCCTTGCAAGTGAGTGCTGGTTGTTGGTAGGTGGGCTTAGTTCACATGTGGACCTCTCTCCAGTAGGGCTACTTGAGTGTCTTCAGAACATGGGGGCAGGCTTCCCCCAGAATGAGTGATCCTAGAGAAGGTAAGTTGGAAACAGCAATGTTATGACTTAACCTTGTAAGTCACACTGTCTCATTTCTACAATATCCCATTTGTTACACATGTCAGTCCTGTTTAGTCTGCGAGAAAACTTCACACTGACAGGAGGCAAGAATCAGGGGGAGTTACATACAAACCCCAAGATTTAATGTTTTTATAGGATAGAACAATAATGGTTATATTAATCTTTTTTTCCCAGTACACTTGATATATTTCATTTTTTAAAAGGGAGGAAACCTGGGTGCCTGGCTGTCTCAGAGGAGCGTGCGACTCTTGATCTCCTGGTTGTGAGTTTGAGCCCCATATTGGGTATAGAGATTACTTAAAAATAAAATCTTAAAAGTAAATAAAAGGGAGGAAACCTGTAATTTAGAAAGGTTTTCCATTTTCTATAGTACAAACTCAAAGTTCAACCTTTGTGGTTGTTTTAATTTAAGCTATTTTCAGAAGAGACACTTCCTATCTACCTTCTTCCTGAACTATCCAATCCTCTTTATTCTCTAATTATTTGGTTATTGATCCAATCGGCTGCTTGAATTCAGTATTCCCTCTGTCCCCTCTGTTCCTAATCATCTTATATGCAACATGATGATTAGTAGTTACTAATAGTCAAAACCTTTGGTGACATGAAATATCAAGTCTGGGACTGGGGTGGGGAGAAAGGGGCTGCCTATAATGAGATGCCAAGGCAGCCAGGAAATGTCACAAAGCATTCCTTTGGAGGCCCCCGAGGTCTGATACCTGGCAGCAACACAATTCCCAGTATGATTATGGCCCCACAGACTGCTCTAATGGAAGTAAAAACAAGGATTATTTATTTCCCTCTTAGGACAGATTATTATTCTGTTCACTACAAACATCGAACCTGAGGGTTTTGTAAAACATACTCACTCTCTTTTCAGGCCCAGGTCTCTTTAAGCACCTTCTGAGTTGAGTTTCAGGGTAGAGAGGCCTAGGAAACAGATTGAGTCACTTGACTCTTCTTTCTGTCATTAGGCTCTCTTAAACTCCTAGGCCTATTTTCCCTTTTTTTTTCCCCCCCCAAAGATTTTATTTATTGATTGGACAGAGAGAGAGATGGAATACAAGCAGGAGGAGTGGGAGAAGCAGGCTTTTCCCTGAGCAGGGAGCCTGATGTCAAGCTCCATCCCAGGACCCTGGGACCATGACCTGAGCTGAAGACAGATGCTTAATGACTGAGCCACCCAGGCACCCCGGCCTATCTTCCCTTTTGCACTCAGGATTCCCATTCTGCCTTTTTCAGAAGAGGGTGTCGAATAGGACAATCAAGTCTGGAAGGAATTGAAGCTTAGCGATGTGCATCTAAGCTTCGGAAATGAGGGACAGGGCACCCCACGACTTGACAGCTCTACTCACTGAGACACCAAAGCCACTGCCAAGGAAAAACGAGCAATTTATTTAGAGAAGAAATAGAACTAAGTAAAGCCCAAGGAGGGTTTACTTACAGATGGCGAGGATGATGATGATAATTAACCTTAGCACATCAAGACTTTGGATTTACTCCCACCCACCTTTTTTTAAACACCAGAATACTTAAATGCCTTTACAATGTAGCATTCCTAACCTTGAGATGACCTTAAAACGAGAGAAGCCCAGTGCCTTTTTTTCTTTTTTTAAACAAATGACAGATTTAATTGGCAGGGAAGAAGGGAAGAGATACTATAGCCCTGTGTCCTGTCTTGTAGGACCAAGGGCCTTAAATATTGCCTGCTAAAAGTTCAGAAGGAATAGGAGTCTTTCAGCCCTATGGAGGGCCAGGTTCATGGTCAGATTAAGAGGCTCGAATGAGAGAGAAGAGAGATGGCATTTTCCCTTCCCAATCCCATCAAATTCCTGGCAAATTCCTTAATGCCCTGCAGATGGCACCACTGACAACGAGTTCTGTGCCCAGAAGAGCAGAGCTCAGATTTGTGAACTCTGCCCTGTCACCTTGGAGCTGAGCCTAGAAGATATATAACAAACAGGAAGTAACTGACTTGGCATCTCTGGCTTGTCGTGGGTTTTTTGTTGTTGTTGTTCTGTCCATCCCTAGAGGCACCTAGGCCTCATGCTAGGCCATTATGAATCAGGCAGCCACAGGATTTAGGAACTCCCATACCCAAGCTCTTAACTTCAGCTCCTGCCTCTACGCCTCAGGATGGGATGGGTATAAAAACGTGGTCTTGGGTCAACATGTAGGAAGGGAGATTGCCAGATCAATCTGAACTCATTGACACAAAGTCAATAACCATCTGATGATGTGCACATTATCATGTAGATACTGGTATCTTTGTGTTGTGAGGCCCAGCTATTTCCTCTCTGCCATTTGGTCCATACATCAAAATAAATGCCCTTCCCACCCATCCCTCAACCGACCAACCCATCTCCCACCTAACAGCTTGCCAAATGTTACTACGTCCAGCTGTGATGGAGTTGAGCTGATCTCATTCCTGCCTGGGGCCTTCACTCTTCCCTCCACCTATATAATACCTTTTTCAGCCATAACTGCCCCCTCCATCTTTGCCCACTTTCTCATACTCTTTCTTTGATGATGGAAACTGAAATATTGCCTCTTCAAGGACTTAAAGAATAGGTCAGACTCAGAGTCCCCATTAAATATTTGCATAGAAACTTCCACTTTTTCTCTCAAAGCATTACTCGTATTTTGGAATTATTTAATTATTTGTGTGATTATTTAATTAATAAATTTTCCCCCTATCGGGTTTTATAAGCTCTACGTCTATTGTGTTTACCCTTGTATGGCCAGTACCTAGCTTGGTGCTTAGTGCATAACTGGCACTCAATAAATATTCCAAGAATTAATTTGGGGCAAGAACAAAGATTCAAACTTTTTTTTTTTTTAAGATTTTATTTATTTATTTGTCAGAGAGAGAGAGAATGAGCATAGGCAGGCAGAGTGGCAGGCAGAGGCAGAGGGAGAACCAGGCTCCCAGCCGAGAAAGGAGCCCGATGTGGAACTCAATCCCAGGACACTGGGATCATGACCTGAGCTGAAGGCAGCCGCTTAACCAACTGAGCCACCCAGGCATCCCTCAACCTTTTTTTTTTTTTTTTTTTTAAGATTTTACTTATTTATTTGACAGAGAGAAAGCACAAGTAGGCAGAGCGGCAGGCAGAGGGAGATGGAGAAGCAAGCAGGCTTGCGGGACTCAATCCGAGAAGCCTGGGATCATGACCTGAGCTGAAGGCGGCTGCTTAACTGACTGAGCCACCCAGGCCCAAGATTCAAACTTTTAACTCTGCAAGCTAGAGATGACTGCCCCTCCACTCTCTCCCCTTTTCCCAGGCCCAGAGATCTAAGATGCCTCAGGAAGACACCACAGGGTAGACAGTGATATCAAATAAAGGTAGAAGGGAAAGTTGTTCCCAACATTCTTCATAAATATGATCTGTTCTAAAGATTCTTCATAAATAAGACCCCTCACCCTCTCAAGTGTCTTATGATACTAACATGCAGGAATTTCTGCCGGCTCACACCGACTAAATGAATCTGTGCCAGGGGCCAAAGTGTGGCCCAGCTGCCAGAACAGGCAGGTGTCACCTTAGGCATTCCATCTTTACATCAGTATGCAAAGCTACGCAGCTGAGCACTCCCACAATCCTCCTCACTATTTGTCCTGCTATGCAAACTGTTTATGCAGTTCTGGGCACCTCAAAAAAGATACAGAAAGGCAACAGAGTTCCCTCCAAGGGCTGAGTGGAATGCTAAGTAGCCTTGGGTAGAGGAACTCAGAGAACTGAAGATGTTTAGATTAGAATAGAGAAACCCAATGAAGATCTGCTATCCAGAAATGGCAGCAGCCTCATTCCTCAAAAACCCAGAGGGCACAGCAACAGATGGGGGGAAAACACTGCATCTCACATTCTAATAATCAGCTAGGATCAACAGTGGGCCACTGTCCCATCCATGTCGTGAATGGCAAACAGGGAGAACTGAAGATTTCTAAGATCCCTCTCCATTCCCAAAGTCCAGGATTTCAAATTTTTCTGCTATTTCAAGCCTATCTTTCATTACGACTATCTTCTCAAATATTTTTTGAAAAGTCAGAGATAGGTAGGGACAAAGGAACAGAATCTCTCAAAGCATGTTTCTTAAACCCTTCCCCAACCCCTGCAGACAACAATAGGCTCTCAGATCCAGGTAGTTCTTACCTAAAAGAAACCTCTAGTTTTCTGGCTTCCCTGGCACCCTAGAGAGGAAGGCAATCCCAAAGTTGCTGGTCCATTTCTAGGAACTAGTCCAATTTCCATCAGAGAGAAAGGAGGAGGTTTACAGCCTTAGCTTGGGCTGCTACGACAAAATACCATAGACTGGATGGCTTAACCAACAGACTTATTTTTCACAGTTCTGGAGGCTGGGAAGTCTAAGAATCAGTGTCTGGTGAGAGCGCTCTCCCTGGCTTGCATTTTTGCTCTATTCTCACAAGGCACAGAGAGAAAGCTCTAGTCTCTTTCTCTTCTTGGAAGGACCTTAATCCCACCAGAGGAGGTGTACTTTATCTAAACATAATTACCTTTTAAAGGCCCTACCTCCTAATATCATCACTTTGTGGGTCATATAAAAATATGAATTTTGGGTGGCGTCTGGGTAGCTCAGCTGGTTGAGTGGCTGCCTTTAGCCCGGGTCGTGGTCCTGGAGTCCAGGGATCGAGTCCTGCATCGGACTCCTGGCTCAGCGGGGAGTCTGCTTTTCCCTCTGACCTTCTCCCCTCTCATGCTCTCTCTCTCTCTCAAGTAAATAAATAAAATCTTTAAAAAAAAAAAATATGCATTTTTTTGAGGTATAATTTGACTACCATTAATTTGGGACACCTGGAAACAAAATTCACACAAAATAGCACAGCCTATAGCATTTTCACCCCAGAGAAACTCTTCCTGAGGACCCAGGAAGTTATGGGGAAAAATTAGGAAATGTAGGTAAGCAAAGAGCAAATGAATATAATCCATAATCTGGAAAGTTTCTGAAATATTTGTTTAAAGAAAAGGGCAACTTTTCCTAATCCTCCTCTCTGTCCCTTTCCTGCCCAGTCACCTTGGGGAGTGGATGCCTCTGGCCTTCTATCTGCTCCTCTCACGCTGCTGTTCGGCAATAAATCTTTGGAAGCTCAAAAGTGGTCTCAAAGATACAGATGGAAGGGTTCCAGGGCTCTTGAAGGTATTGAAGTTCAAGTTTTAGCTTTCTACTACACTGACTATCTAAGCAATATAGTAATGAGGAGAATACAGAAGTGGGGCATATATCCACTAAGAGGCAACAGCAAAATACCAGGGAAAAGGAAGGCTTTGGAATCAGACAGGCCAAGTTCAAACCCTAGCTCCACCACCTGGTGTTGTTGGCCCTTGTACTTAATCTCTTTGAACTAACTCCTCATCTCTAAAAACAATAAAGTCTGTTTTCTAGGGTTCTTTTGACATTGGACAAAATAATCTATGTAAAGTATCTATTAATAATTAGCACTTGGGGGGCGCCTGGGTGGCTCAGTGGGTTAAGCCTCTGCCTTTGGCTCGGGTCATGATCTCAGGGTCTTGGGATCAAGTCCAGCATCAGGCTCTCTGCTCAGCGGGGAGCCTGCTTCCTCCTCTCTCTCTCTGCCTGCCTCTCTGCCTACTTGTGATTTCTCTCTCTGTGTGTCAAATAAATAAAAATCTTTTAAAAAAATAATTAGCACTTGGTGGAGGCTCAGTATGGATTAATTCCCTTCTTTGTGCTGCTTGAAGAAGTCGAAATTAACCCTCCATAATCAAGGTAGCCTCTTCCTTATGAAGAATGGGTTACTAATCTCATAAGCAGATTGAATCCACAAACATTGAGTGTTTACTATGAGAACTGCACGGAGGTTGGCAGGAAAGGGATTAATTAGAAGCCAAATACAGGTTTCCAATTCTTGAAGGAGAGGGGAAAGGAGAAAAGATATAAATGGAGGTAAATTTAAACAATACAAAAGATTTAAATAATAGCGCAAGATAATGTTATGAAACAGCGCATATATGCCTAATTGTTCACCGAACTAAATAACTGAAACTATACAGGCAGAAATCCCTTCAGGAAAGAACGAAAGAGAAGACATTATTGGTGTTGAGCCTTGCAAGTAGACAGGATTTGGACGAAGTGGGATGTGATAAGTTTAAAAAATTTATTATGGAGTGTCTTTTTGCATAGTTTTTGAGTAGTAATAGAGTAACCAGAAAATCTCTCACCCCTAAACATAGGCATTGAAAAGAAAGTTATTGGGCTTCCAATGGATTTGTAAACAAGGGCTCAAGGACTTGTGAGCAAATAAATCAGATTGTCACTGGGCTCAAAACTACTTTCTCTACAAAGTATTCTAGATTCCTTCTCTCTGTTCTGACCTTGAGCTTGTCTTCTATTATGCAGTTCCAAGTTCATATGTTTATTGATATTTTGCCTTTTAAAGTTTACTTCAGTTGTACATCACTGTACATTCTGGATGATAAGTCTCTAAGCAGAGTCTATACTAACCAGTTGTTGTAAGAATCAGATTTAATAGTCTGTGGCTTTGGTGATGTCACAGCACTTTGTAAACTGCAAAGGACTGTGAACATTTGATTTTTAGATTTAGAAGCAATCTGAAGGGTGTTCTAGCTTTGCAAATGACATTTAGTCCAGGATGACAGTGCTAGAACCAGAACTCAGCTCTTCTGGTTATCAGCAATGCCTGCTATCTTTTCTAATCACATCTGTAAATATTTGAGTGTCTACATGTATTATGTACCAGGCTAAGGGCTAGGGAAATAACTACAACCAAGACAAATATGGGGTGCTGGTGTGGCTCAGTCTGTTAAGCATCTGACTCTCGATTTTAGCTCAGGCCTTGATCTCAAGGTCATGAGTTTAAGCCCTATATTGGGTTCCATGCTGGGGCCTACTTTGAAAAAAAAAAAAAAAAGACAAATAAGATTGTTTCCCTTTACAAGCCTATATGGAGGAGGCAGACAAACAAATAAATGCAAGCAAATTAAGTTATGGTAACTTGTTATAAATAATGTGACAAAATTAGGTTGCTTTAGATAATGTAGTGGGGGAACACTGAACAGGTATCATTGAAGCTCAAACCTGAAAGCAACTGAAGTCAGCCAAAACAAACTGGGAAGGGGAAGGGGAAGAGGAAATATCAAGTACAGAACCTTAAGGAAGGAAAGAGCTTGGCAGGATCCACCGAGAAGTGACCAAAGGCCAGGGTGAAGATGGCAGTAAGTTGAAGCAGTAGAGAGGAGTTAGCATAGGTCACAACCTTCAATGCACAGCTGGGCTGACAATATAAATGGAAAAACTGGGGAGGTTTACCCAAGTGATAGGGACTGTGGAAGACCGGAGCACATCCTGCCCCATCTACTGGGCCATATGTCCTTGTTGCCCAGTTCTGCCGGCTCTTCTAAGAGACAGAAATCTGAATTTTTAAGGTATCCTGATTTTTAAATGTTTGTTCTGATTTGTTAAAAACACCTTAAGCCTGGGTGGCTCAGTGGGTTAAAGCCTCTGCCTTCGGTTCAGGTCATGATCCCAGGGTCCTGGGATCGAGCCCCCGCATCGGGCTCTCTGCTCAGCGGGAGCCTGCTTCCCTTCCTCTCTCTCTGCCTGCCTGTGATCTCTGTCAAATAAATAAATAAAATCTTAAAAAAAAACCACCTTAAGCTAAATGAAACACAGTATGTATATTCCTAAAACACACTTGATAGGCCCAAGCTGCCTCCCTGTGCTCTCCTTTTCTTCCTTGCAGCAGATCCCAGGACCTAGCCAGTTAGCTTCATCTCTTTGTTAACTACCCACTCTTCCCGCTGGAGTTCAGTTCACCCCAAGCTTGGTTGCTAAGAGGGAAATCAGCTCTTTAGCTCCTCTCATTATCTTGCTATCACCAAAGACAAATGTGTCTACACAGATATATATGTGTGTACATATACGTATATATGTACATGCTTTTTATCTCCCACGGTTCAGCTGCAAATCAGTGGGGAAGCAAAAAAGGGACAAAAATAACTTGCTCTGGAAAAGTTACCAGGGTACAGAATTCAGCTGTTAATTCTGGCCTCTGACTCTTGTTCAGAAATAACTGGATGCACTCTACACCTTTACAATTGGGCTCCTACCCTTCAGTGGGGCAGTTTGCAAAACTCTGTCCTTCTCTTGACCTTCCCTTGCTTATCCAATTTAGACGAAGGCGTTCAAGTCCATAAAGATGGAACCTCCCCAACGGTTCATATTCCATGGTCTCAGGAAGGTAACTGGCATTCCTTAATTGTGTGGCCTTGGCACGTGACAACGGCTCACCATTTTCTAATCTCTACAATGCTAATCATACCTTCCTCTGAAGGGCTGGTGATGTCCAAAGGATAAAAGTCTGTAAGGTGAGTGGCACAGAGTAGGAGGTCAGCTAACATTTGACTCAGCCCCATTAAGCAATAATCCCCCAGGGGTATTTCCTCAAAGTTTCAGAAGGATGTTCCTGTGGTTCTCTAACCCCTTTCTTCAGTATTTGCTCCAGCAAGCACTAGGCTTCCCACAAAAGTGACTGCGTGAAAACTCCTAGCAGTGGAGGGGAGGGGTTCCACCCCAACAGAAACTTGATTTCAGAAAATGCTGCTACAGGCCTTGGGTTACTGAGCAGCAGTACCCTTCGGAACCCCCTTGATGCCCTCACATCCTGCCTGGCTGGCCGGTTCCAAATGGTTCAGTTAACCACAGTCAAATTAAAACCTTGCTTGCTCCGAAAAAGCAGGAACCGTCCTCTCCCAACCGCAGGAGCTGAAGGAGACGTCTCGGCTGCTTACTTTTAGAGCTAGCGCTCAAAGGCCCCAAAGATCCCGCCTCCTTCCTCGAGGCAAGCCAATCAACGTTCCTCTAGGGATGAGCGGCAGCGCTTAGGAGCCAATGAACCCCGCTCGCTGGAAGAAACCCGCCCATCCCTTGTGGCGTCAGTGGATCTCGGGTAGATAGAACCAGCACCTGCGCTTCCTCGTTGCGAGCTTGTTGGAGGGTGTTTGCGTTAAAGTTGTAGGAGTCCGGACCTTAAAGGGGAGGGAGCGGAGGGGGCCGGGGCCCTTTAAAACGAGGCGCGAGGTACCTGCCCCTTTAAGGCGTCCGGACGACTGAATCTGAGCTCCAGATTACCCCGAGTTTCCGTCGCAGGCTGCGAGGAAAGGCTCCTTGGTTGGGTCCGGGTGCTTGGCAGCGGCGGCTTCATCCCCGCTCGTCCTCCCCGGGCCCGGAGACACCCCCGCCCCAGTCATGCTGAACGGAGTATGGAAGCAGCTGACTACGAAGTGCTATCCGTGCGAGAGCAGCTCTTCCACGAGAGGGTTCGCGAGTGCATTGTGAGTACGGGACTTGGGCAGGAACGGTACATGGGACCGAGCGGGGGAGAAGCGCGGGTGTCGCGGGAGAGGGAGAAGTTCGGGTCGGAGTGCGACCACCCGGGCTCAGAGCGCCGTCAGGTCCTGCGTGGTCCAGGGGCGAGCGACGGATGGCCCCGGCGTGACAGAAGGACCCGCGCCCGGGCTGGTGAACCTCTAGATCGGATCAGTTGGGAGCCGCGCGATAAACAAAGCCGCGGGTCGGTTTCCGTTCCTCGCGTCTGCACGCCCCTCCCCCCGCCCGCCCTCCAGTCCCCCACCCCTGCGGGGCCTCTGGGCGTGGGTCTGCGAGTCGAGTGATTTAGATCGTAATCGGATAGTCTGAGAGGGATGGGCTTAAATGGGGGAGACCCCGCAAATTCCGCTGATGTTTGACGAAGCGGAGACGTCCAAACGCTGAACTACGTTCCAGAAAAGACTTGGGAGGTTTAGGGGTGGCATGCCAGAGGAACGGGGCACTTTGGTGGGTCTCCCACTTCGGAAGGAAGGCCTCTTGTGGGGTGGATTTTACTGTGTAGAGATGGAGAACAACTAAGTTATCTCCTTCTTTCCCTCCTCATTGATGCTTGTTGGAAACTCCGTAAGCCGAGGTTTCTAGCTCCCTAGCCATTCAGGGATTTCCCCTCTGAGTGGTCCCCTCCTCCCCAGAGCTCCTGAGGCAGCAGGCTGCGTTCCTCACTCCCCCACTGCCACCTTGTGCAACAGCTGAACCTGCCACACAGCGATGGACTCCTTGTTTCTGGGCCCCAGGGGAACCCCCGGGGCGGGATACTTAGGGAGCTGCAGGTTTCTCAGACCTGCTTTCAATTCTCATCTCTCCCCTATGTCTTTTCTCAGAGTTTCCCAGAGTAGCCCTCACCCCCAAACACTAAATGGAAGGCAAAAAGGAAAGGTTTGGAAGGACGGAAGTATTAATGAGTAGGGGGAACCCACTGATAGGGTCATCCTTTATTTTTCCTCAGTCTGGCCTGCAGCCTCAGACTGGAGGAGGGGCAAAGTGAGCCACCACCTATTCTTATCTGTTCTTATCTGGGAGGACTGAAAAGTAGAGAATGTATCCGTCCATGTGTGGAACTCCAGATCAGCTTTCCTTGTGTGATCCTTAATGGATAGTCCCACATGGTAAGGTTGGGCATGTTGTGGAGACACGCCCAGGCCTTGAAACATTGTAGGGACAGAGGCCCACATTCCCAGAGAACAGGGAGGGATGAGACCTTGGACAGAGAAGCCGCCTCCTAAATGTCTCCCCCATTCTTTAGTCCTATTAGCTGAGGACATCAGTGCTGGCCAAGGGCAGCCTGTAGACTTCTGGTGCCTCCCCCACCTGGCTCCCATCCCCTGCTCTAGAGAATGACCTAGCCTCTGCTGGAACTGCGTGGAGCTCCAGCCTGACCTTTTGAGCCCTCCCACCTTCCTGGCTATTACGCAAGCCCAAGGGCAGAGGGAGCACTAGGCAGTAGAAAATGTTCAGTACAATCTGAGTAACTCATTCTACTCCACTTCCCTAATGCTAAAAGCTAAAATTTTGTTCTAGACCTGTCACTCTTCCTGGGTCTCTTTGACTTCTTCCTTCCATGTGTAGATATGTGTGTGCAGATTCCTTGTGGGGTCAGCTCCTCTTGGAGACTGTAGGGCCCAGGAGACTGATCCTGCTTTCTTAGCTCACTTTATTCATTTTTTTTAAAAGGTTTTATGTATTTATTTGAATGAGAGAGTGGGAGACAGAAAGGAGGGGCAGGGGTGGGGAGGGGCAGAGGAGAGGCAGAAGCAGGCTCCCTGCTGGGCAGGGAGCCCCAGGAACCTGGGATCATCACCTGAGCCAAAGGCAGACCCTTAACCAGTCGAGCCACCCAGCGCCTCTCTTGGCATACTTTATATGCAATAACATGGCAGGGTGCCTGGCTGGCTCAGTTGGAAGAGTGTGCAACTCTTTCTTTTTTTTTGTTTTTTTAAAGATTTGATTTATTTATTTGACAGAGAGCACAAGTAGGCAGAGCGTCAGGCAGAGGGAGAGGGAGAAGCAGTCTCTGCTGAGCAGGGAGCCCAATATGGGGCTCAATCCCAGGAACCTGGGATCATGACCCGAGCTGAAGGCAGGTCATGAACTGACTGAGCCACTCAGGTGCCCCGAGTGTGCAACTCTTAATCTCAGAGTTGTGAGTTCAAGCCCCATGTCAGCTGTAGAGATTACTTAAATAAACTAATTAAAAAAATTAAAAATACATGCAATAATATCTCAAGGCTCTCTGGCACTGATTGTAGGGCCTGGCTGACCAGCGGCTCCTCCCTTGGGCAACAGCAGCTTACCTGGGGCAGTGTAGGGATGCACACATGTGCAGACTAACCTGACCAAGTCCTGCTGGGCCTGTGGATTGGAAGCCCAGGGGCATGGGACAGCCTGGCTCTAGAGTTGGAAGTCACTTAATAAGGACCAGGAATTGACAGCCTTTAAAAGGTCTGATGTGGCTCTAGAAACATTGTAGATTTTAGATGTTGGGCCCCAACTAAGGCCTACTCTTAGGGGCAGGGGATTAAATGAGGCTCTGGGTTGGCCCAGAGCAGACCTGATCTTTCCAGGGCCCCTGAATAAACACAGAGTAGAAATTCTTTTTTTGTTTTTTTTTTTTAAGATTTTATTTATTTATTTGAAAGAGAGAGATTGAGAGCACAAGCTGGCGAGAGAGGCAGTGGGAGAGGGAAAAGCAGACTCCCCGTGGAGCGGGGAGCCTGACACGGGACTTGATCCCAGGACCCCAGGATCATATCTTGAGCCAAAGGCAGACGACGCCCAACCGACTGAGCCACCCAGGCACCCCTAGAAATTCTGACTTAGTCTAGGAACATGATTCCTACTTATTCTTCCCTGGAGCTTGGGTCGAAGTGGCAGCAGGGGCAAGGGGGGAATGGGAGGAGGAGCAGAGTATCAGGACAGTGCACACATCCCCTTCTTCCCTGAAACCTTCCCTTTTCAATAATGTGACAGGAGTAAATTCCCTCTGATTCTGTGGCCCATTTCAGGTATGTGTGTGTGTGCATCTCTAAGAGTTTTCTTTGCCTTTACCAACCAGGCTTCAGCTGAAGCTGTTTTCTCCAGGGCAAAGCTTCATAGGGCGGGCAGGACATAGTACTGTCTCCCTATCTTCTGCTGCTTCTTAGAGGTCCCTGAGGACCCTGACTAGAAGGAAATGCTGGGGAGAAAGATGGAACCCCTAGAAGTGTGGAGCCTTGTTTTGGGAAAGTGACTCCATAGAATTAACAGAGAGGCCAGTAGGGCTCTGGAATATGCTGGAGATAAGAGCTTCTCATCCCAGCTCACACTCTGCCGCAGATCTCAACACTTCTGTTTGCGACACTCTACATCCTCTGCCACATCGCTCTGACCCACTTCAAGAAGCCTGCTGAGTTCACCACAGGTACCTCTGACTGCTGTCCCTTTTCCCTGCTCGTTGCCGGTGTTCCTGCTGCCATGGGGCCAGCCTCAGGGGAGTGGGCCTATGGTGCCTGCTGGGAAGGGAAGGATGGCTGTTCTGGAACCTTCGCCTCTTCTGCTTCACTTCTTCCACAGTCTGGGGCAAGGTGGTATTCTAGACAGAAGGGTCTGCAATGAATAAAGCCCCCGGGAAAGTCCTGTAACTTTCCTGACCCTCAGTTCCATCCTCTACAAAATGGGCCTAATAGTCTCTAACCAGTTCACTGACCTCGTGTGAGATAGTTAATGTGAAAGCCCTCTGGGAACCTGAAATGGACAGTATAATCATGGGCACAAACTCTGTCCTCAACTAGAGCACTTACACCCAGGAACAGAGACCTACCTGACCACTGGGGACCCCAGTACCTGGTGATGGTGGCCTTTCTCTTTATAGAGAGCGTAAGTGTGCTCAGATTGGAGCTTTCCTTCTGTAGGCATTGTGCAATTTGGGGGGACACGTTGGCCCCAGTTCCTAGCCTGTCCAGATCATTCTGTCCTGACCCTAGTCTTTCCTCCTCTCCAGAAGGCTTCATGAACCCCCACCCAAGAAGGCAGCTACTCCTCAGTCTAATTCTCCTGAGGACTTTCTCTGTGAATCCCACCCCCCCCACCTGCCTCATTTCCCTTTGCTGCCCCCAGCCACTGATGTCATCAGCTGCCCAGACTGGTTGTTTCTGGTATTTCCAGCTTGCAAAGAGGAACCTACAAAGAGAAAGATCATGAGGAGGGACGGAAGTGAGAGAATTTCTGGCCTGTACTCTTTCCACCTGGGACACAGATCTTTAACCTGCTACCTTGGCCAGAGAATATGTTTTGGGGTTTATAGTGTGAACTCTCCCAGAGCCTCAGGCCAACTCTGACTGTGTGGTCCAGGCCCTTCTTCTGGGGCAGGGAGGGCACAGGAGGGCACACGGCAGCACAGATGGTCCCCAGAGCTGCCCACTGATGTCTTGCATTTTCCCCATGCCTTTCTCTCTCTCTCTCTCTCTCTCTCTCTCTCTCTCTCTCTCTCGTAGTGGACGATGAAGATGCCACAGTCAACAAGATTGCGTAAGTGTTGCTGCCCCAGCTTCTGGCACTAGGAGCCTTTAGAAGCTGGGATCTAGTGTGACTCTTGGAGCTAGGGGGAGAGTGGGGTGTCACACAGTGAAGAGAGGGTTCCTGCTTCCACCGCATTTCTGGTTTCTTCCGGCTTTACCTCACCCTGGGGACGCTTGGAAAAGTTGTTGTTCCTGTCTCCCCGGTTAGGCCAGGAGTTTCTGGGAGCCTCTTGGCCAGGAACTGTGAGCTGGGGCCTGAGTCACCGGAAATGTTTCCAGCTTGGCTTCGCTTCCCAGTGGTCATCAGGGAAGGAGTGGGGCAGGGACGTAGACAAATGGACTAGAGCAGGGGATGTGGAAGGTGGAACCCTCAGGGGCAGGGGGGTTTGGTTCTGACAGGATGGCCCTTGCTGCAGGCTGTTATTATTCTTTAGCACATACGGGGAAAATACAGAGACGACCCCTCCTGTCAGCAGATTAAAAGAAGGCAACCTTCCCCCCTTGGTGGGCCAACTAAGTAAAAGTGTCTCTTCTTTTCACTTGAGGCAGCCATGGACACAGGCCTTAGCTATGAAGCTCGGTTTCAGGTGCTTCTTTTCCCCCTTTGCCTGGTGCCTTCGTGCAGGGCCTAGCCATATGGGGTGACCCTGTTCTTATTTAGGCTAGAGAAAGCAAATTCAGAAACCCATATCTTTGAGCAGAGAATAGAAGACAAGCCCCTAAGCCTGGCATGCCTACTGCACCAGGCAGGCGTGTGTAGGAGGACCACGTTCCTGGGGATAGTCTGGGCAAGTGTCATGACCCATGACATGAATGCCTAAGGTGTGCCCGTCCCCGTGGCAAGACTTTGCTGCAGGGGCAGTTTAAGGGGCAGTCGGTAGAGCCTCAGCTGGATGGCCCCTTTCCTCGGTCTGTCGCTGCTACAGGTAGTTCCAGGAGAAATCATAGGTGCCGAGGGGGATGAGCAGGGCTTCTTGGGCCCAGGGAAGTGAGTGTCTGAACTAAGCAAGGGCACTACCCATTCTCTGCCCAGGCTCGAGCTCTGCACCTTTACCCTGGCAGTCGCCCTGGGTGCTGTCCTGCTCCTGCCCTTCTCCATTATCAGCAACGAGGTGCTCCTCTCACTGCCTAGGAACTACTATATCCAGTGGCTTAATGGCTCCCTCATCCATGGTACGTGGCTCTGATTGCAGCTTGGGGTGGTGATAGGGAACAGCCTAGGTTCATGCAGACACGGGCAGCCTCGGCTGATGAGTCCTCTATCACCCTGTCCTTGCCCCCTCCTCCACCACATGGTCCCCCATAACCCATAAGTCGTCACCCCACCTCCCCCACCCCAACCACCTCTGCTTTTCCTTTTTTGCTCTAGGCCTCTGGAACCTCGTTTTTCTCTTCTCCAACCTGTCCCTCATCTTCCTCATGCCCTTTGCATACTTCTTCACTGAGTCTGAGGGCTTCGCTGGCTCCAGAAAGGTGAGTGGGGGAATGTATCAATCAATTTAGGCAGGAAACAGAATTCTACTCAGATGGGTCAACTGAAAAGATTTACTTTATTTTATTTTATCTTACTTATTTTAGAGAGGGAGGGGGAGGGGCCGAGGGAGAGAGACAGTCTTAAGCAGGCTCCACACCCAGTGCAGAGCCTGACATGGGCCTCAGTCTCACAACCCTGAGGTCATGACCTGAGCCGAAAGGAAGTGTCGGCCACTTAACTGACTGAGCCACCCAGGTGCCCCACTGAAGAGATTTTAACAAAGACTATTTGCAGAGGTTCAGTCAGAGTTAAGGGGATCAACAAGGAATTTGAGGTGCTACTGTTAGCAGGAAGTCATTACCACTCCTAGGCCTGTGGGAGCGAAAGGAGGAAATAGTTTCTGGAGCCCGCTGATAGTTGAAGCTGGGAGGCGCTTCACAGCTACTGCCAAAACCATAGTGACAGAGATTGAAGGAAACTGAAGCACTACCCCGATCCCTCTCTCTCCCTACATTCTACTGCCCTGCCTGTCCTTCTCTCTGGGCAGGCTGAACCAGAAGGCAAAGAGCTTGTGTGATGCAGCCCTCTGGGGTCAGCCTCCCACGGCAAGGCAGGATGCAGGATGCAGAAGGGATCTGGGGAGTAGGGGTTGCCCATGAGGACTGTCCGGTATGAGGATTGGCCCTAGATGTAGGGTAGGAGGACAGAGAAATTTGGCGCAATAAGAGGGAGATGCCCTTCCCTATCTCCTAAATCCAGCCGCCTCTGGTTTCCCCAGCCCATGCCAGCCCATGTCTCCTTCCTTCCCCTGGTGTTGATCCTGCCCCTCACATGTTGCCTCCTCCTATAGGGTGTCCTGGGCCGGGTCTACGAGACGGTGGTGATGTTGATGCTCCTCACCCTACTGGTGCTGGGCATGGTATGGGTGGCATCGGCCATTGTGGACAACAACAAGGCCAGCAGGGAGTCACTCTATGGTGAGAGGGTCGGCTTCCTTCCCTCCCCCCAGGCTGAGTGGCTCTGCACTTGGCTGATGCGCTCCCCTGCCTGGAACAACCGTATCCCTCTCAGGTGGGGAAGGTTGGGACTGTGTTCCTTCGACTGAAGTTTCAAACTGATGGACATCAGGAAAAGTCCAACCTGCAGAAATGATCCCTCAGGCCCATGCAATGATTAAAAATATTAATGAGTCAGTTGCTGACATGCAAAAGTTGAGAGATTTCATATTAATATCCAGATTTGTGGCTTTGCCTGACAAGGTTGAGGATCCAGCCACACTAGACCCCAGGGACTGGGCCTAATAGCAGTTATGTTCCTCGCCCCCCCTCATCTTTTTTTTTTTTTTAAGATTTTATTTATTTATTTGACAGAGATCACAAATAATCAGAGAGGCAGGCAGAGAGAGAAGAAGGGAAGCAGGCTGCCTGCTGAGCAGAGAGCCTGATGTGGAGCTTGATCGAAGGACCCTGAGATCATGACCTGAGCCGAACACAGAGGCTTTAACCCACTGAGCCACCCAGGCACCCTTCCCATCTTATTTTTTAAAGATTTTATTTATTTATGTGAGAGAGAGAGAGAGAGAGAGAGAGCATGAATGGAAGGGGAAGGACCCGAGGGAGAGGGAGTAGTAGTTTCCCCACTGAGCAGGGAGCCCGATACAGTCTTTGATCTTAGGACCCTGGGGTCAAAGGCAAACACTTAACCGGCCGAGCCACCTGGGTGCCCCTGTAGCTGTGTTCTTTAGATACGACTTAGGGCCTCCAATTTGCTGTAGCCCCACTGCTCCCTCTTCTGCTGACGCTAGGCCAGCTTTCCTCATTCACCATTACATGCCTAACCCTTGTAGGCTTATGTGTGGTGCCTTTGCTAGTCACTGAGGCCCAGCAGCCCCCAGGAAGAAAAACTGACATGCTGCTTTTTTACCCTTAGACTTCTGGGAGTACTACCTCCCCTACCTCTACTCCTGTATCTCCTTTCTTGGGGTCCTGCTGCTCCTGGGTGAGTGTTGAGGGTCTTGGAGGGAATGGGCAAGGTCCATGGATCAAAGTAACCAGGGTGGAAGGAGAGGGAATGGAAGGGTGGGTAGGAGAAGTGGTGGAGAGAAGGGTCTGGGAGGTAACCGGCTTTTGTCCCCACAGTGTGTACTCCACTAGGTCTTGCCCGCATGTTCTCAGTCACTGGGAAGCTACTGGTCAAGCCTCGGGTATGTAGTGCTCTTTGCCCTTTGATTCCTGCAAAGCTGGAGCCAGACAGTGAAGCTACCCTACAGTTGTGTAGTACACACCTTGTGGAAGGCCACAGCCTTTGCTGGCTCCTGTATCCTTCACCCCTTCCCACCATCTGGGGCTGGTCACCAGACATGCAAGGCAGAGCAAAAGGCAGTTGGGAGGGCCTGGATCAAGCTTCTGGCCACAGGGTGGTGAATGAGACTGTGGAGCCTGGGATGAGCAGGGGTCTCCTTGGTGCCCTCAGGATCGGGGAGCCTCTGACAGTTAGTCCCTCCCTTTCCCCTGTCCCCAGCTGCTAGAAGACCTAGAGGAGCAGCTGTACTGCTCAGCCTTCGAGGAGGCAGCTTTAACCCGCAGGATTTGCAGTGAGTCGTGGCTCCCCCTGGCTGGAATAGGGGCTGTGGCTTGGGTGGGGGCTACAGGACTGGGAGGCCACCCCATCTTCTCTGCCTTCAGATCCCACCTCTTGCTGGCTGCATTTGGATATGGAGCTGCTGCACAGACAGGTCCTAGCTCTGCAGACACAGAGGGTCCTGCTGGGTATGTAGGTTGGTAGGGACGAGGATACCTGTGTTTCCCCAGGGAGAGTAGCCCGTCAGTCTAGGCCCTTGCTAACAGCTTTCCATCCCCGTGCAGAGAAGCGGCGGAAGGCCTCAGCCTGGCAGCGGAATCTGGGCTACCCTCTGGCCATGCTGTGCTTGCTGGTGCTGACGGTAGGTATTCCATTCCTGGTGGGGGTGAGGAATGGCAGGCTCTTGACTACTGTAGGTCTTCTCAGGGAAGAGGGAGGAGATGCAGGGACCCAGTTATCATCAGTAATAGTAGTTGCCTCTCCCTTATTGCCTCCTTTGTGTCCTGCCCTGTACTGAGCCCACTGATCCCCATTTTGTAGGTGAAGAAACAGGACTGAAGGAGTTTCCCTAAGGTCATAGATGGCCACTGAGTAGTTACACAGGTTTTCTCTGGGGTGAAAATAAGGGTTGAAATCAGTCCATCCCTCCACTCGCCATGTTCTGGACTTGGAAATAAGTTTCATCGATCTGGGGGAGGAGGTATATTTTTCTAGTCAAACTTCTTGCCGTCCTTCCACCTGGAAAGGGTGTGTCTTACACTACCCTCCAAGGTGCTCTGCTGCTAACAATAACCTTGAAGAGGTCCCACACAGCTAGTGGGAAAGAAAATGTTGGACTAGAGTGTCTGTTCTTAGCATTCAGCTCTCAGTATAGTAGCTGTGGGCTGGGGCAGGAATGGGAGTCCGTGACCTTGCTTCCCACAGGGCCTCTCTGTGCTCATTGTGGCCATCCACATCCTGGAGCTGCTCATTGATGAGGCTGCCATGCCCCGGGGCATGCAGGTACTGGACTGTGTATCTTTTGGGGAGGGCTTAAGAGAGGCTGGGGTGGGAGACAGAAGCTGAGATCGGAGGGAAGGCTGGGTGCTGGGTGCTGGGTGGTACTCCTGGCCGGGAGTACTCCATAGTGGCACCACTCTATCTCTCAGGATGCCTCCCTGGGCCAGGTCTCCTTCTCCAAGCTGGGCTCCTTCGGTGCTGTCATTCAGGTTATACTCATCTTGTATCCTTCTGGAAACCCACCATTGCCTCTGTTCACTGAACCTGTCTCCTGGGACTGTGGTGGGGAGGTATGGTGGGAATGATGGGGAAGGGGGCAAGTCTTTACCCACCTTGCAGTTCAGGAAGAAAGAAAAAAGACTTTATTTGAAAGGAAGGTTAGGGGAGAGGTCCATTCCCTTTGAGATGAGGCATTCATCCTTAGGGCCTGGCCGGTTCTTCCTTAACCTCGTGGCAGTTACCTGATGGTATCCTCAGTTGTGGGATTCTACAGCTCTCCATTCTTCCGGAGCCTACGGCCCAGATGGCACGACACAGCCATGACACAGGTAACTAGGCGGGAATAAAGGAAGCCTCCCAGGGGCGTGCATGGGTGCGATGTACTGACAGCTCTGCTACTCTCACCTCCCCTTTCCTTACTCCCACCTAGATAATTGGGAACTGTGTCTGTCTCCTGGTCCTAAGCTCAGCACTTCCTGTCTTTTCTCGAACCCTGGGTAAGTAGCAAGAGGAGGTAAGGGAATTGGCTTTTCCTGAGTACCTACTGGTGCTAAGCATACATTGTATATACATGCTCTCTCTAATTCCCACAACAACCTATGAGGAGATACTACCCCCATTATACAGATGGAGAAATTGAGGCTCTGTAAAATGCTTGTGTTGAGCTTCAGAATAGTGTTGCTGTAAAGCTCATATCTTCCCATTAGCTATATCCCACAGCCTCCCCTGTTTACTTCCATTTTTTGGTGGAGAAGCACCATTTCCCCCCAAATCTTCCTGTGAGCTGGATCCTCGATAAACATTCTCATCTTCTAAAGACAAAAAACAGGGAAGCTGATCAATTTACCTAGCTATACAACTCACTTAAAGCAAGGCCAAGTCAGGCTAGAACCCTTGTCTCTTAAACACCAGTCCAGTGCTTTTTCTACACCCTGGGACATGAACAACACACTCAGTCCTTCTCCCACGTTCAGAGCTATCATCTAGAATTTCCTGGTAAAAATGTTCAAAAGTTCAAAAGTAATAGTTACCCCTAGGGTATTATGGGAGTTCTCCCTTCACCACATCATGAACCACATTTCCTAAGTGATTTAGTATTTACATCAGTTTTGTTTGGTTCTTTTCTATTCCCACTGTCTCCACTGTACCATTGTATTTATGCCATGGGTTTTCAGTAGGAAACCAGGCTTATGGGTCCACTAGTTAGTTCCTTTAGATTGGTTGCAGGTAAGAATATTTTTTAAGTGGGGGATGGCCCCAAAATTTGGACTTGTGATGACATTATTATGATGATTAAGGACTCATGTGTTAGAATAGTGCCTGGCACATACTGTGCTTTGTATGTGTTGTTTCATTTAATTCTCACAGTCCCATTATTTTCCCTACTTTATAGTCAAAGAAACTGAGGCACAAAACTTTATGGAATCTGCTGCAGATCATATAATCAGTTAGGGGTGGAGTTTTATCTGAACCAAACCAGCCTGATCTGAGTCAAAGCTCTTTAGCCTCTACACAGGGTGACCAGCTTTTAGGTTTCTGGCCCGGGAACAAGTGGCGGGCCCAGGTTGCTCCTCGGGACACATGGTGCCAGAGAGGGTCCCACTGGAGAAGATGCCGAACTCTGGAAGGGAAGTTGGAGTAAGCCTAGCTGCTGACACTTTCTTCAATAGCCATAACTCCCTCTGGGAACAAGTTGGGAAGGAGGAATGAATTAATGCATAGGAGAGGCCAGCCTGTCAATTGTAGTGTTGAGATGTGGCCACTAGGAGGCAGCAGAAAACGGTGCTCTGAGCCAAGTTGGAGCTGGGAAGCCCACTCCCATACTGGCCTTTGTACTTCAGGGCTCACTCGCTTTGACCTTCTGGGTGACTTTGGACGCTTCAACTGGCTGGGCAATTTCTACATCGTGTTCCTCTACAACGCAGCCTTCGCAGGCCTCACCACTCTCTGTCTGGTGAAGACCTTTACTGCAGCTGTGCGGGCAGAGCTGATCCGGGCCTTTGGTGAGAGAGAGTGGGGGCGCAGGCTAATGGGGTGGTTGTGAGGTGGAGCCCTCTGGAACTGGGGTCATCCAAGCAGGAGAGGTGGCATGCTGTCTGCTTTGTTTGTTACGTACCTCATATACCCCTTCTGTGGCTTGGTTGTCTTATCCCTGAGACTGGGCCTATGCCCTGCTTTTGACTGCCCACCCTCCCTCCTCTCCAGGGCTGGACAGATTGCCGTTGCCTGTCTCCGGTTTTCCCCGGGCATCTCAGAAGAGCCAGCACCAATGACTTCCAGCTGGGGGTGGGAGGGAGAAAACTGGACACTGCCATCTGCTGCCCAGGCCTGGAGGGGTGCCCAAGGGTGGGTGGACCTCAGAACCTGGAATCTGAGAGGGTGGTAGAGGGGAGCTGAGCTGTCTGCACTGTTGCATAATCTGAGCCAGAGTTTGGGACCAGGCCCCCCTGCTTTTCCAAATGTAACTGAGGGCCTCAGCATGGGGTGGGGCTGGGTGACTGGGTCTGGCTCCTGGTCCCAAATCTGTTTACACATCAATCTGCCTCACTGCTGTTCAGGGCCATGCCCGTAGCCATGTTTACATGATTTGATGTGCAATAGGGTGGGGTGGGGACAGGGGAGAAACTGAGCTGGGGGCAGACTTGGGAGGCAGCTTGTCTCCCTTGCCTCTGGCCCAGCAGAGCCTAAGCACTGCTATCCTTTAGGGGCTTTGGACCATCAGAGAGACAAGGGTGTAGGGAAGAAGAGACCACAACCATCAGCAATAAAGTTGATCCCAGGGTTTGCTTTGGTTTTTTAAAGGGCCTGTCTCTGTGTCTGTTGAACAGCCTTATTCCCACCAATTCTGAGTCTACCAACTGAGAAGAACAGAGAGATCCTGCCTACCATCCTTCCCCCTTTCCTCCATCTGCAGTCTTAGTACTTTTTAAAAAGGGACTTGGGTCTAGTATTAGGTCATACAATTAGGCAGTGGGAACCTCCTCCTCCTCTAGCCTTGCTTAAAGCTGGCTGGACCCCTGACTCTTATACTCACAGCTTATTTCTGTGCTTTGGTTATTGGCGGTAAATGGGCATGGCTGTAGGAATGGGATAACTTCTCCCTGTACGCACACAGCATCATCAGCCCTTTCCTCCCTGACTTGGGTTGGACGCAAAGTAAAAGAAGGCTGGCTGGGTTTGTGGTTCTCAGAAAAGAACATAACTCTGTCTTCCAGAGGCTGTAAGTGCCTAGAAGATTGTGTGAGTCCCCCTGCTGTGCTGTGGGGGCAAGGACAAAGTTTCTGCTCAAGAGGATACAGATTTGTGTATTGTGCAACTTCTGGAGTTGCAGACTTTGTAGTCTTATATACAGTTGCTATAACTATTTTCTTGCAGATGGCAGTTAGGTGTCTTGAGGAAGGAACACTTTTTTCTAATGTACACAAAGTTGCTCTAAGTGCTAGTCATGGAGCCAGGGGGTGGGTATTGAACAGCAAAAAAGTGTGGATGCTACAAATACTTAGCTGAGCACCTACTATAGGCCAGGCACTTAGCTAAGAATTGCTTTGTCAAGTAAGGGTGACATAATTCTAACACCAGGATGGTTGGCAGTTCATTCCTGGTTCTCAGGGAAACAGCTGGGCAGTGTCAGGACATCAGGGAAGCCTTCTTAGAGAAAGTGATTTCTTTTTTTAAGATTTTATTTATTTATTTGACAGAGAGCACAAGCAGGAGGAGCAGCAGGCAGAGAGAGACGGAGAAGCAGGCCCCACATGGAGTAGGGAGCCTAATCTATGGCTCGATCCCAGGACCCTGGGATCATGACCTGAGCCGAAGGCAGACATTTAACTGACTGAGCCCACCCAGGCCCCCTGAGAAAGTGATTTCTTTTTTTTTTTTTTAAAGGTAGATAGATTGATTGATTGATTGATTTGACAGAGAGAGAGACCGCAAGAGAGAGAACACAAGCAGGGGGAGTGGGAGACAGAGAAGCAGGCCTCCCACTGGAGCAGGGAGCCGGATGTGGGGCTTCATCCCAGGACCTGGGACTGAGACCCAAGCCAAAGGCAGAAGCCTCTGAACAATAGTGAATTGGTGGGTGAAGTATTGCAGGCTCCAAGCCTCTGAGATGAGACCTGAGTGGTTGGAAGCAGAGCCCCAGGAGGTCCAGAGGGAGAAAGCTAGAGAGGTGCCTAGATGGAAGGTGAAGGGAGGAGCCCCTTAGCCTGTTAAAAGACTATGACCTTAAGTACCCACTGCCCTCCAGAATCTTCCAATTGACAGGTTATACATTTGAAAAGAAGTAGCCATTGGATGTCTGGCAAGGACAAGACAGGGCAGACGTTTGAAGTCCAGAACCAAATTATAACTACAGAGAGCTGTTCCTGATTCTGGGGGAAGCTCAGCCAGAAGGCTGTAAAGTTACCAGAGAAAATGGTCCACTGGTACCCACCCCTTCCAGTCCTGGTTACTACTGCCAAGGAGAGATGAAAGTGGGGGAGGCTTTGGGAGGACCACAGAGAAGAAAGTTTCTGGTTGTATGCCCAAAGGGATTGGCTAGCCTTGGGTGGAAACTGGAACCCATACTTCCTGGAGGAGAGCAGAGGACAATGGCCTGCCAGGATAGGCTTTGGAAGAGTAAAGATCCAATTCAAGTATTGGAGGAGGGTGGTTTGGTGTCAAGCTTAGGCTTGGAAGTAGAAGGATGCTTATCCAGGCAGCTAAGGACTGAAAAGCTACTAGGATTTATTAGACAGGTGCCTGCCTGGTTTCCAGGATGGAACACGCTTCAGTCGCGAAATGGACCAGCGGTCACTGGCTAGAGCCCCCGCCCCGGTGGGAGGGGGCGGGACGGTCCTGGGAGAAGGGCGGGGGGCGGGGCCAGGGGCCACTTAAGGCGGAGCCGGGGTGTTCTGGCAGCGCCGGAGCCGGGCAGCAGAGCCAGGCTGGGCTGGCACTCACCCACGACCCCCCTTCCCTGCTATGATGGCCCGTCAGTAGCAGGTTCCAGACCCCGGGAGCATGTAGGCTGAGCTAGCGGCAGCCAGGTGCGCAGAGCCACAAGAGCTCTAGGGCACTCTGGGGGCAGCTCTGCCTGCTGCGCTCTCTGGTGCCTGGGGAAATGCCCAACTGACGGGCGAGCTGGTGAGGACAAGAACGTTCCCTTTAGCCCGAGTCCTCTGCATCCATGGCGCTGCCGGCCAGGCTGGTGCCCCTGTGCTGCTTGGCACTTTTGGCGCTGCCCGCCCAGAGCTGCGGGCCGGGCCGGGGGCCGGTTGGCCGACGCCGCTACGTGCGCAAGCAGCTCGTGCCGTTGCTCTACAAGCAGTTTGTGCCCAGCGTGCCCGAGCGGACCCTGGGCGCCAGTGGGCCTGCCGAGGGGAGAGTGGCAAGGGGCTCTGAGCGCTTCCGGGACCTGGTGCCCAACTACAACCCCGACATCATCTTCAAGGATGAGGAGAATAGTGGTGCAGACCGCCTGATGACCGAGGTAAGGAGGACTCTCCCCACCTGCGCCAGGGCATTGCCAACTCCTGTGGCAGCCTGGGAGGGTAAGCTGGGCTTCATCTATAGACACCTTAATCCCAAAGATCTCCTCTCCCTACCTTTCCACCGTCCCTCTCCCCACAACCAAAAACAAAACAAAAAAACACAAACAAAAAAACAAAAAAAAACCAAACCTGTGCTCACTGGGCTCAGTGATAGGAGAGATTCCAACGGGGAGAAGCTGGAATGGGGAGGGGAGGAGGGACTAGTGAGAGTGAAGCTGGGAGAGACAGCGAGGGCGGGGAAAAGAGGATGGCGGCAGGCGAGACGGGAAATGGCTGAGGCGTGGACCGGGGGTCAGCTACCGAGCCAGGCAGGAAGGGCTGGGGTGAGCTGGGGGCCAGGAGCTGGTGAGGCAGCAGACAGAAAGCTCTACCCTTAGCCTGGCTCCTGACCTGATTGTGGAAAAGATCTGTGGGCTGAAGAGATTGAAGAAGGCTGGGAAAGAGGTGACCAAGGGTTAGGTCACCAGGCCATGTACCTGAGAAGGGGCTGGGCAGGAATTGTCTTCAGCATGGGGGTGGGAGGGACCCTAGAACCAAGGCAAGACTATTCTAGAGTCTAAGTGACTGTTTTGGGTGAAAAGTAGTTCTCAGTGGAAAAAACAGATGGGCCCACCTGAGAATCAAAGTGTTCCCACATCCCTCAAGTTCAGCTTAGCTCAGAGGTTTTCCTTGGAATTAAATTCAACTAACATGTATTGAACATCTACGCCAACTAGAACCCAGCTGACCTAGGATGAGGTGAGCAATGCCTTGGGAGTGAAGGACCACCTCTGGCCAGTGATCTCAAATGTCAGACCTGGAAGGAAACTTGGAAATCACATTCTTCCACCTCCTCGCTTCAATTTTGCGGCTGAGAGCTGGGCCCCAAGAGGAAAAACGATTTAATCAAAGTCTTAAAACTAATTAGTGGCATGGCTGGGACTAGAATTCAGGACTCCTGATTCTAAGTGTATACACTTTCCATTACACCACCTAATTGTGTATGGAGTGGAGAGGTGGGGGGAGAGGGAGGGGTACGGATTTCCTCTGATTAATTGCCATAGTTTTCCAGGTTACTTTGTTAGGAAAACCTGTCCAGGGGAGAAAGAATTCCTTCTACTACTACTCAGAGATTGGGAAGGGGACATTCCTTCCCTCCTTGGCCATGGAATATTGTGGCCCTTTTCCCTGGCTGCCACCTGCAGCAGAGGGGCCAGAACAAGGGACAGGCCTTGGAGGGGCTCTGACAAGGCCTGGGAACCCCTCCGTCCTGCTTATCTCCCACACCCTGGCTGCAAAAGGCCTCCATTGAGTTGGCTCTACACTGGGCTGCTGCCCCCGCAGGTCAAGGCCTCAGGGCCTCCTTAGGGGACAAAACGACAAAAAGTTGGATGGAGTTACCACTTTTCCTGTCTTCCCCTCCCCTGCTCTCCAACCCTGCGGAGGTGTAGAAAACGCGGGAAGAAGGGAAGGAGGGAAATGCCCCTCTGGCACTTAGGAGAAAACCAAGTCTGAGGTGAGAGGTCGGAGAGGGGAGAAGAAAAGGAAACTGTCCTCTCTGCGCCTCCTCCCGCCGCGTCCGTGGTATGGTGCGCGCCAAGGTCTCCGGCTCCCAGACTAGAGCAGCCCAGATAACCGCGGTCTCACTCCCCCGGGTGCAGGCTTCCAGCCCGCTGCTTTTCCTCCTCTCCACTCCCACCCTGCAGGGGGCCCCCCAGTTCCGCGCTAGGGCAGCTCCCATTAATCTCAGGTGCTACTCCCACGCCTTTCTGGGCTGCATCTGGAACAGAGATGGAGAGACGGGGGCTCAGGGCTGGCAGAGCCTGAGCTGGAATTGGGAGGGCTGGTCGCACTGGGGGAGGGGGCCCCGGCAGGCGGGAGCAGGCATGGGGGGCGCGGCTTTCTGCCCTTTCCTCTCCCGGAGCCGGGGCGGCTGAAAAGCGCCTTTGTGGATGGAGCTGCTGAGTCCGCTTCTCCCGGCGCGTCCCCGGCCTCGGCCCGGGATTCTCGCTCGGTTAAGTCATCCCGGAGAATGGCCATTGTACTTCGCGCAGCCCCCGCCATCCAAATCCTTTTTCCAGTAGCCTTGATCCCGCACGGCTCCGCTTGGGCACTTCTGTGGGGGGCACTCGCACCACGAAGGGGTTAATGCTAGGGGCCGAAAGGAGGAGGAGGAGGAAGGAAGGAAGGAAGCGATGCCCGGTGCCAGGGAAGGCAACGAAACAAAAGATGAATCAGGCGGAGGGAGGGCAGCCGGGGCTTGGGGCGGGGGCCAGGCTCAAACAGGGGCTCCTCTCGGGGAGCCAGGCAGCTCAACCCCTCCCTGACAGAGCTTCCACCCGCCCTCTCAACTCCTGCCCTCTCCCAGGTTGAGCCGAGATCCCATAACGAGTGAGGGGCAGGGGTCCAAAGTAGGGAAAGAGTTAGGTACAGACAACCCCTCTCAATCTCTGAGGTGACCCCACAGTTGTCCCACAATACTCTGAAACGGGAGTGGGTATTGACGACGCCACCTCTTCGGGTTCTCACTTCTCCAGGACACTAAAAAGCTGGGAGGAAGTGGTGTGGGGCCAGGAAAACAAAGAAGAATCGACCCTCCCTTCCAGGTCCCTTTTGCCCCTGCGGTGGTCGTGGTAGTGAGTAGACTGACTCTTTGATTCCCCGCCAGCGCTGTAAGGAGCGGGTGAACGCGCTGGCCATTGCCGTGATGAATATGTGGCCCGGAGTGCGCCTGCGGGTGACCGAGGGCTGGGACGAGGACGGCCACCATGCTCAGGACTCTCTCCACTACGAAGGTCGTGCCTTGGACATCACCACGTCTGACCGCGACCGCAATAAGTATGGGTTGCTGGCGCGCCTGGCAGTGGAAGCCGGCTTCGACTGGGTCTACTACGAGTCCCGCAACCACGTCCACGTGTCGGTCAAAGCCGGTACAGTAGGGGGTGGGTGGTGAAGTCCGCCCAAAGGGGGCTCTTCCCGGGAAACTGAGGGTGCATAGCTCTGGTGCGACCCTAGGGGAGACCAAGTGGCCGTTAGTGTTGTAAACCATCCTTGTATCTCTGCCCATGTTGGGGCCAGATCCGTGGGAAAGTACATGTCCCAGGACTGGCGAGGTGTGCTCTGGGCTTGACCCACATTTTTGAGAATCCGTACCAACATCCCGGAATCTCTGGTCTTGATTCAGTCACCGCTGTACTTGTTCCTTGCAGATAACTCCCTGGCCGTCAGGGCAGGCGGCTGCTTTCCGGGAAATGCCACGGTGCGCCTGCGGAGCGGCGAGAGGAAGGGGCTTCGAGAACTGCACCGCGGTGACTGGGTGTTGGCGGCAGACGCGGCAGGCCGGGTGGTGCCCACGCCCGTTCTGCTCTTCCTGGACCGGGACTTGCAGCGCCGGGCCTCCTTCGTGGCTGTGGAGACCGAGCGGCCCCCGCGCAAGCTGTTGCTCACGCCCTGGCACCTGGTGTTCGCTGCTCGAGGGCCCGCGCCCGCGCCAGGCGACTTTGCGCCGGTGTTCGCGCGCCGGCTGCGCGCGGGGGACTCGGTGCTGGCGCCCGGCGGGGACGCGCTTCGGCCGGCGCGCGTGGCCCGCGTGGCTCGCGAGGAAGCCGTGGGCGTGTTCGCGCCACTCACAGCACACGGGACGCTGCTGGTCAACGACGTCCTGGCCTCGTGCTATGCGGTTCTGGAGAGTCACCAGTGGGCACACCGCGCCTTCGCTCCTTTGCGCCTGCTGCACGCGCTGGGGGCGCTGCTTCCGGGCGGGGCGGTCCAGCCCACGGGCATGCACTGGTACTCTCGGTTCCTCTATCGCTTGGCGGAGGAGCTACTGGGCTGAGTGCGTCCGAAGTAGAAACCTCGAGGCGCCTGCGGAAACCCGGCCGTGTGGGCTGAGATCTGGAGGTGTGGGCAGCAAAGGATGCTGACTCGGGGAGGCAGGGAGGAGGGGATAGGGAGAAAAATGGACGCGAGACCCGACTGCTTGGTTTAGGGGCAACCTCCACCGGAGTGGAGAGGAGATCCCTGGTCCTAGGTAGTTGGGGTAGGTGGTGGATACTCCTTGAAGAGGACTATTTCGCCTCTTCTTCCTGAGCGCCTCAGCCCCAACCGATTATTTTATTTTATTTTCTATTTATAAATTGTAATATAATGATCTGCTTGCCCCGCCTGGCAAGGTGAGGGTCCAGGGCACGACGTTAACACTGTTTGACACAGCCAGCCAATCTGATGTCTGACATTTTCCTACAGGTGGCCTAATAAAGGGAAGGCTTGCAGGAGCTTATTGGAAAATATCTCTGTTCGGAGGGGGATTCACCTCCAGAGGAGGGGAGAAGGGGACCAACTCTGAGTCAATACCTTACTTCTGACTCCTCCCTCCTTGCCCAGCAGGTCTTCCTGCCTGCTTCCTCCCATCAGAGGGGGCGTCCCAATTGATCAGCAAAGAGAGCAGAGAGTCGTGTGCTTTTCTAGGCTGCTGGTCCCTTCTCCCACCCAGAGAGGACCAGCATTCTGTCCACATGCTTGCACACCGAATGTTGGAGGAGCCGGGGTTGTTGAAGGAGCGAGAGGGTCTGCACATGTCCTTTCTCATTTATAGAGGCTCCAGCGAGGTCACAGGCTATTGCATTACTGATACTCAGAGAATTCTGGTCCATGATTGGTAGCCTGCAGTCTTGGTCCCACCCTGAAGGCCCTGAATCAGCCTAGTTCCCATCCTACCCTGGTGCCAGGGTCTGAATGGGGATGATGTTTTATTCTGGCATGTCACTGGACCAAATGATGATCCGTGGGAATCCCCAGTTAATTTATAACTGATAGTCCCCACACACTCTTGGTCAAGAGAAAGAATGGGATCGGAGGGCTGGAACCTATCTCTCCTGAAGGGCTGGGGCCAGAGAACAGCTTCAAGCCCTGGGGGAAGATGGGGAGGCTCTCCAAGCAAGGAGCATATAGGCATTACAACTGGAACCCTCTTCTTGATTGCCTGTCCTAGTTGTTGTTTCTACTTGCTTCCTCCACCCCCCCCACACCCCCTTTCCTCTCCCCTTCTCCTGGCTCTGCTTCCCCGGGCTGGGTATTCCGAGAACCTTCAGGTTCCAATGCAGCAGACAGGCAAGAACTCAGACAGTCAGGTGCCCCGAGTTAGAATGGGAAGCTCAGAGGGGGGTGCCTGGGTGGCTCAGTGGGTTAAGCCTCTGCCTTCGGCTCATGTCATGATCTCAGGGTCCTGGGATTGAGTCCCTCATCAGGCTCCTCTGCTCT